>NC_050573.1:374244910-374586100 GCF_011100635.1 Trichosurus vulpecula
GTCTGGGTCTCAATCAGAAGTATTTCTGGCTGTATGGGAACTTCACATTTGACAATTGTTCTATACCATTTTTGGGATATAAATAACCACTGATAATAGGCTGCAACCCTGCTTTTGAGTAATCTACAGTTTTGATTTTGATTCCACTATTCATAGTCATGAGATCATAAGATCCCAGATTTAGGCTAGGAAGTACCTTACTAGTCATCTTGTCCCACTAGATCATTTTATAGATGAAGTATCTGTGATCCAGAGAAATGAAGTGACTTTCCCAGAGTCACTCAAGTGGCAAGTGGCAGAGACAAGATTTGAACTTGAGTCCTCTAATTCAAGATACAGCAATCTTTCCACTGTGTCACTTTGTCTATCATTTAAGATTATTATGAATATATTTTGTATTAAAAAGGGTGTGTGTGAGAGAGACAGATAGGCAAATAGAGAGACAGAGACAGAGGGAAAGAGAGAGACAGAGAAAGAGGGAGACAGAGGCAAAGTCAGAGAGAGAGAAAATGTTTAGGATTCTTGAAAGCTCTGAAAAATAGTATTGTTGAGTGATATTTATAAAGCTCTTCTCTCACAACTAGTAGGTGGTATGACTATTATTTCCTTGTTTTGAAAATAAAGGAATTGAGGCTCAGAGAAATTAGAAGTCTTAATTCTGTTCACAAGTTTCAAATAATAATAATAATTATTATGATGATGATGTTGATGATGATATCGTGCTCTAAGGTTTGCAAAGTGCTTTTTATGTCAGGTAGATGCTATTATCATCCTATAATTTATTCTCTTTTTTATATAAGGACACTGAGGTTGAATGAAATTAAGTGACTTGCCAGGATTACACAGCTGGCAAGTATCAAGGGTAGGATTTGAATCCAGGTCTTTCTTACTTCAAATCAGAAAGTTCACTACACAAAGTAGCTGACTCATGGTAGATATATGATATATATTATAAAGAGTGTGTATGAATGTGTATGTGTGTATGTGTCTGTGTTTACTCAAAAGTGCTTTTAATCACTCAGTTAATAAACATTTATTAAGCATCTATTAAATGTCAGAAATGATACTAAGGAGTGTAAATGCAAAAAAAGAGAAATATAGTCTCTTTCCTTCCAAAGTTATACTCTAATGGGAGACACAACATGAAAATTACATATAAACAAGCTATATAGAAGGTAAAAAGGAAATTATTGACACATAAAAGTTATTAAAATTAGGAAGAATTGGGAAAGGCTCCCCATAGAAGGTGGGATTTTATATGGGACTTGAAAGAAGATAGGGAAGATTGTAAGAAGAAATGAGGAGAGTATTTACTTCATGGGGGATAGACCCTATGAAAGTAGTTGGAATAGGGAAATGAAATGTTTTGTTTGAGGAACAGGAAGGAGGATAGTATCACTGGATCAAACATTATGTGGGTGGAGGTTGTAAGGTGGAAGAAGACTAGAAAGGTACTGGTGGTGGGGAGGGACATTAGTTTATGAATAGCTTTGAACATAAAACACAGCATTTTATATTTGAGCTTGGAAATGATAGGGAGCCATTAGGGTTTATCTGGTAGAAGTCTAACATGGTGAGACTTGTGTTTTGGAAAATTACTGGTAGAATGGTAGAAGATAGATTGGAGTGGGAAGAGACTTATGGCTGGAAGATCAACCAGAAAATTATTGCAACAGTCCAGGTGTGTGGAGATGATCGCCTGTACCAGGCTGGTAGCAGTATCAGAGAAAAGAAGGAATATTCTGAATATGTTACAAAGGTGAAATTGAGAGTCCTTGACAAAATAATAGATGTAAGTTTTGATAGAGAGTGTGGAACTAAGGATGACACCTAGGTTGTAAACCTGGGGACAGACACAATTGTGCTGACCTCCACAGTAATTAAAATACATTTAGAAGTGGGAAGTTTTTGGAGAAAAGATTAAGATTCCAATTTTGGACATGTTAAGTTTAAGATGTCTTAAAGACTTATAGTTTGATATCTAAGGGGCAGCTGGAGAGGTTATGGCTGAAAAAGTAGATCTGAAAATCAGCAGCTTTAGATACTAACAGAAACCATGGTAGCTGAGCAGTTCATCAGGAGAAATTGTGTATAAAGAGAAAAAAAGAGGGCATAAGATAGAACCTGGTAGTTAGTAGACATGACCTCGTTGAACATCTAGCAAAGGAAACTGAGAAGTAATGGTCAGATACTTGGGAAGAGAACCAGGAGAAGACAGCTTCTCAAAAACCGAGAGAGAAAAGAGTACCAAGGAGGAGAGGTTGATCACAGTGTCAAGGCTACAGAAAGGCCAAGAAGGATGAGGATAGATAAAAGGCCATTGGATTTATCCATTAAGAAATCACTTTTAACTTTGGAGATAAAAATTTCCATTGAATGATAAGGTTGGAAGACAGACCGCAAAGTTAATAAGAGGGTATATTCAGTTTGTGAGTTCCAGTTCTATCAGTGGTTATGCATGTATTATTTGTGTGGTATAAAAGGCCTTGAGGAATGTGAGAAATCCTTCCTGAGGAACCTGGCTTTAAATTTGATTCCTGTCACTGAGAGATTAGAGGCTTCTTATTAGTGTAGCACAAACATAAAACCCAGATTTGTTTCTGTGATGGGTAACTGACAAGACCTGTGATACCACACTTAATGTGCTCCCTCTTTTTTCTCAAGTAAACACATAATTCTGTATCTAGAAAGAGAATACAAATAAATTAATTTCACTTTCTCTATGAAATTTTAAAATAACTCTAGATAGGAAAAATACTGTAAAGAAACCAAACTTTTAAGTGTGCTATATCTCATTACTAATTTAAATTATAATCTGTTCCTCTAAATAGTAACACATATAGGTCTGGAAGTCATTTTCAATGTTTCTGTCCTGTTTCAATTTACTTACTGTTTCTGCTTAGAGCTGAGGTGTTAAATGCCCCCATTACTAAATGTCTTCAAATAGTTTAGAAAGAGGGAATTATCTAATTCCTAAACATCATATACATTCTTCTGCCATCTGGTCCTAGCATTGGCATCTGCCCTTAGTTTTGAGAACTTTTCTTCTTTAATTTTCTGAACTGTTTTTTAAAGGAGAATCACATAATTTCCCTGTATCTACTTCATCTAGGGCAGCAATGTGTTGCAGCATGTAGAGTGCTATGTCCAGAGTCAAGAAGACCTGAGTTCAAATTTGACCCCAGACACTTACTAGCCATGCAAACATGGCAAAATCACTTAACCCTGTTTGCCTCAGTTTTCTCCTTTGTAAAATGAGATGGAGAAGGAAATAGGAAATCACTCTAATATCTTTTCCAAGAAAGATTCATTAAGGTCACAAAGGGTCAGACCCAACTGAAACGAGTGAACAGCACCATATGTTACCTTGTCTGACACTAATGCCTTTACTCCAAGCTGATTTCTTTACCTTGACATTAACATAATTTGTCTTTTTTTTAAGGATCAGACCTTTCCCTTTTTTCTGTGTACCTTGAAATAAAACAAAATAATGAAACAAAAAGAAAAGTAATGCTTTTCACATAGTTCCTCACAAATTTCACAAGGGATACTTACCTTACCCGAAGTTTAGTGTGCAATGCCCAGTAAGATAGGTGTAACAACAATGTTACTTGCAGCTACCGTGAGGATGTAAGACTAATAACACCCACACACAAGAGAGCTGCTAGCACAGGTCCTTTGGTCTGCTTTTCTAAAGGAAAGCCCATTTAAAGGGGTCAACAGTCTTACTTTAATTAAACAGATATAGATATAGATGTAGAGGTAGAGGGAGAGGGAGAGGGAGAGGCAGAGGCAGAGGCAGAGGCAGAGGCAGAGATAGAGACAGAGACAGAGATAGAGATAGATATTATTCACTTAGTTAAAGGAAAAAGTCAGCACCCTGAACTTCAGAGAAAATACAAACAGAAATTACAAGCAGAAATTATATAAACAGAGCAAATACAAACAGCAAAGACCAACAGACAGGGCTTCCAACTGTCTGACCAAAAGCAATACATACATAGTTACCAGAGAGAGAAACACCAATATCTGGGTTTTTCAAAGCTGCGGAGGCTCCTTAATGACTACCCATAGTCTCATCTGGCTACATCACACTAATACCCTTCCCATGAGTGAGTCCCACAGCAAAATGCTCACCTCAGAGTATATATACACTTTTTCATGGTCAGAGGGCATCACAGTCCTTGTGACCCAGGCCCATGTGACTCAAACTCATGTGACTTAGGCTTCCATGTGACTTAAGCAGGTCACATGGGTCTACTAATGGATGGAAAAGATCTTCCCATTAAGCAAAAATACATTAACAATACAGTAAGCTATGGCTGGGAGGCATTTAGTGTTATACTTATCCTCCCTTCTCTGGGGAGGATATAAGAATAAGAATATTGTCTTGTTATATTATCATGTCCTGATACATATTGATTTTTTTAATGTCCTATAGTTTCCATCCATCTCTGTAATACCTACTGTTTTGTATCCTTTATGCATGGGAGATTCTGATCATCAGTCTACCAGTCTATCTACCAAGATGAGACTATCAGTTTACTTATTTGTTACCCCAAAAATGCTTGGGCCAGGGATATATATATATATATATATATATATATATATATATACACATATATACATACATATATGAAGTATCAAGCCTGAGACCAAACTGTAATTAGATAACTGTCATCTAATATTTCACTATTAAAGGGAATCCTTTCTCTTTTTTTAAATTTCAAATTAATTAATTAATTTTTAGTTTTCAACATTAGCTTTTATAAGATGCCGAGTTCTAAATTTCCCCCTTCCTAAAACTCCCCCTTCCCCAAGATCACATGCAATCTGATGTAGGCTATACATACATTATAATATTAAACATATTTTCATATTAGTCATGTTGTGAAACACGAATCAGAACAAAAGGGAAAAGCCAGAAGAAAAAAAAACAAAGGAAAGAGAAAATAGTATGCTTTGATCTATATTCATACTCCACAGTTCTTTATCTGGACATGGATAGCATTTTCCATCAAGAGTCTTTTGGAACTGTCTTAGATCATTGCCTTGCTCAGAAGAACTAAGTCTAAAAAAGTCGATTGTGAAATAATTCTGTTCTTACTATGCAAAGTGTTCTGGTTCTGCTCATTTCACTGAGTATCACTTCATGCAAGTCTTTCCAGGTTTTTCTGAAGTCTGCCTGCTCACCATTTCTTATGAAATAACAATATTCCTTTACATTCATATGTCACAACTTCTTCAACCATTTCCCAATTAATGGGCATCTCCTCAATTTCCAGTTCTTTGTCACCACACAGAGAGCCACTAAAAAAATATTTTTGTTTATTTGAGTCTTTTTTTCCCTTTTTTATAATTTCTTTGGGATAAATACCTAGTAGTGGTATTGTTGGATCAAAGAGTATCCACAATTTTTTAGCCCTTTGTGCATAGTTCAAGATTTTTCTTCAGAATGGTTGAATCAGTTAACAACTCCACCAAGGATGAATTAGTGTTCCACTTTTCCTACTCTTTCTAAAACATTTATCATTTTTCTATTTTGTCATGGCAGCCAATCTGATAGCTTTGATATGTATCTCAGAGTTGTTTTGATTGACATTTCTCTACTTAACAGGAATTTCAGGCTTTTTTTCACATGACTATAGATAGTTTTAATTTCTCCATCCAAAAATTTCCTATTCATATTCTTTGCATTTATCAATTGGGGAATGACTTATATTCTTATAGATTTGACTCAGTTCTCTATATATTTTAGAAATGAGGCCTTTATCAGAGACACTGGCTGTAAAAATAATTTCTCAGCTTTCTTCTTCCCTTCTAATCTTGGTTGCATTGGCTTTGTTTCTGCAAAAACTTTCTAATTAAATGTAATCAAAATTATCCTTTTCACATTTCATAATGTTCTCTATCTTTTGTTTGGTCATGAATTCTTCTCTTCTCCAAAGATCTTTCTTGCTCTCTTAATTTGCTTATACTTTCACCCTTTGTGTCTAAATTGTGTACCCATTTTGACCTTATCTTGGGATAGGGTGTAAGATGTGGGTCTATGCCCAGGTTTCTGCCTTACTGTTTTCCAGTTTTCCCAGCAGTTTTTGTAAAATAGTAAGTTTTTATCCCAGGAACTGGAGTCTTTGGATTTATCAACAGTAGATTACTATAGCCATTGAATACTGTGTCTTGTGTACTTAATCTATGCCACTGATCCACCACTCTATTTCTTAGCCAATACCAAGTAATTTTGATGATTGCTACTTTATAGTACAGCTAGGCTATCTTCCTGAAGGTAATCCTTTCAAGAACATCTCTAAACACCTTCATTCATTGACTTTTAAAGAAATCCTTTTTTGTAGCATTCTTTCTAGAGTTTCTCAATCACATGATTCCAAATTATTCCTGTTGAAAATAATGGTGGAACTTTTTGTTAAAATAATAAGTAGTATCTATCTAAAACAATTGAAAAACATTGTTTGTTTTAGGATTAAACTTGATGCCTTCCCAAAAAGAATTGGAGTGAAGGAAAGATGTCCATTTTTACTACTATTATTGAATATTGTCCTAGAAATGTCATCTATAACTATAAGAAGAGATGATGAAATTGAAGGAATAAATATAGGTGATAAGGAAATAAAATTATAACTCTTTGGAGATGATACAACAGTATACTTAGAGAACACTAGGGAATCAACTAAAATAATTGAAATAATCAACAACTTCAACAAAGTTGCAAGATATAAACTAAACTAAAGTAAATCATCAACATTTCTATATACTACCAACAAAACCTATCTGCAAGAGTAGAAAAGAGATGAGTGGAAAAGAGAAATTAAATTAAAAATAATAAAAGACAATGTAAAATACTTGAGAGTGTACCTTCAATGCCAAACCCAAGGATTATATCAACACAATTCCAAAATACTTTTCACCAAAATAAAGACAAATCTAAAAAAATGGAGAAATATTAAGTACTTGTGAGTAGACTGAGCCAATGTAATAAAAAGAACATTTCTATCTAAGGGAATTTCCGTATTTAGTGCCATACCAATCAGCCTACTGAAGAATTATTTTATAGAGCTAGAAAAAGTAGTAGCAAAATTAATCTGGATGAACAAAAAATCAAACATATCAAGGAAATTAATGAAAAACTGTGAAGGAAGGTAGTTTAGATGTACTGGTTCTCAAAATGTATTACAAATCAGTAATCATCAAAACAATCTAGTACTGGCTAAAAAATAGAATAGTGGATCAGTGGAATAGATTAGGTATATAATACATAGCAATTAAAGACCATGGTAATCTAATGTTTGATAAGTTGAAAGAGACAAACTTTCAGGGTAAGAACTCAACATTTGATAAAAATTGCTAGAAAATCTGGAAAGCAATTTAGCAGAAATTAGATATGGGCCAAAATCTCACACTGAATACGAAAAAAAGGTCAAAATAGATAAGAGCAACACAGGATATAAAGTGATAGTTTTGATTACATGAAATTAAAAAGCTCCTGCACAAATAAAATTAGCATAGACACAATTAGAAGGAAAACATAAAACTGGGGGGGGGGCATTCCCAGAATGTTTCTCTCATAAAATCTTTATTTCTATATTATATATGGAACTGAGCCAAATTTATAAAAATAAGAACCATTCTTTAATTAATAAGTGGTCAAAGGATATGAATAGGCAGTTTTCAAATCAAAGCTATCAATAGTGGGAAGACTAAGATTGATGCTATATAATTTTCCTATTAAACCTATTTACAATTAATTGATTTGTTCTATAATTGCATGCTTAAGTCATAGTTCTCTGTCTCTGAACTTACTTCAGAATTCAACTGCCCTGTAGTGGGTTACTTTTTAGAAATTCAGGTCCTTGCTAATCACTAATCTGTTCTTGATTTAAGGAATTCTGCTAACCTTGGACAATGTCTGTGAACACAGAGTTGGGCCTGATGTCTTTACTCCATCAAGCTATCCTTCAAAGATGTCAGGTTTGCTGTCCAAAAGTCTGGGACACTATCTCCCACCTGCACTCAGAAATTGAGAATTTGTAATCTTACAAGAGAAGAATGGAAGTCATTGTTAGCCCTCATTACCAAATTTCCAACAAATCATGTTTTTCTTTTCTGTGCCTCAGCTTATAACCAATTATGCTGCCCCAATCCCATGATGTCATCTTGTCCTATTCTCTTCTTTGTTCTATACTGCCTAAAACTTTTATAAAGGGAGCTATGTTTTTGTTCAGGGTCATTGGTGTAAATGAAGTGAAACCTGTTCCCTTTATTAAACCTGTTTATTGACAGTTGTGCCCCTGCTAATAAATTTTATGTCTCTTAGAGATCTGCCTCAGTTTATCTTTTTGTTAAATTCTAATTATGACAATTACTTGAAAAAATTCTATAAATCACTCCTGATTAGATAAATGCAAATTAAAACAGCTCTCATATACTAGCTCACATTAATAAGATTGGTTAAAGTGACATAAAAAGAAAATTACAAGTACTGAAGAGGATGTAGAAAAATTGGTACACTAATGCACTATTGGTGGAGTTATGAATTAGTCCAACCATTCTGAAGAACAATTGTGAAATGCTCCCAAAGGACTATAAAGCTGTTCATACTCATAGACTCAGCAATACCACTAGTAGTTCTGTTCCCTAAATAGACAAAAGGGAAAGGAAAAGAACCTATTTGTACAAAAAATATTTACAGCAGCTTTTGTTTCATGATGGCAAAGAATTGAAAGAGAGGGGACATTCATCAGTTGGGGAATGGCTGAAACAGTTGTTGTATGTGATTGTGATGGAATACTATCATGGTATGATTTGTTGTTATCCTTTGTTCTTGAAGAGGACCAAAATGACATCACTATGCTTGAGTCAAGATTCAAATTGTCTGACTGTGGCTGATCAGGCCAATACAAGCTCAGAATGCTAAACTTGTACATCCTGCACTTCCTTTGAGCTATTTCAATTCTCCTTTGTGCATATAGCATAGCACCTTCTCTGATATGAGCGTATCATGCTGAGAGGTCCTGTGCCAATGTCTCCCATGTCACACAGTCAATTTCAAAGTTATTGAGAGTGTCCTTATATCAATTCTTCTGACCACCATGTGAACACTTGACCTGTGAGTTCTCCACAAAGCAGTCTTTTTGGCAAGCATATGTTTTGCATTAGAGAAATGTGGCCACTCCAAGAAATAGTATAGCCAAATTCTAGAACTACTAGGTCAAGGAGAAAATACTGCAAGAAGCTAGAAAGAAATAATTCAAATATCGCAGAACTACAGTCAGGATCGTGCAAGATCTTTCAGCTTCTACATTAAATGACAGAGGAAATAGGAATATAATATTCCTGAAAGTCAAAAGAGCTTGGACTACAACCAAGGATCAACAAACCAGCAAAATGGAGCATAATTTTTCCAGGCAAGGAGATGGATGTTCAATGAAATAAGGGAATTCCAGACCTTCCTAATGAAAAGGCCAGAGCTCAATGGAAAATTTGATCTCCAAAAACAAAACTCAAGAGAAACATAAAAAAGTAAACAGGGGAAATAAACCCTAGTAAATCAATAAGGCTAATTAGTTACATCCTTATATAGGATTGCTTACTTTTATATATGTTTTATATATGCATATATATATGTATATATGTCAATATTGAGAATAGTATAGTTATTATGACAATTGAAAGGGATATTCACAGACTGTGGTTGTCAGTATAAAATAACCAATATAATGATAAAAATATAATTAAAAGATACAAAGTATAAAGGGATGGTTCTGGGAGAAGAGGTAAGGAGGTAGTAGAAAAGGGTAAATTACATCACATGAAGAGGCACAAAAACATATTATAGTAGAGGGAAAGAAGGGATGGAGAGGAGAAATGTTTGTGCTTTACTCTCATTGGATTTGGTTCAAGAAGGGAATAACATACCTTGGTAAGTATAGAAATCAAAATTGTCCTACAGGCAGTAGGAGGGGGAAGGGGAAAGGGGAAAGGAAAGGGAGGAGGGTGGTCAGAAGGGAGGAAAGAAGTAGAAAGGGGAAAAAGGCAAGGTAAGGGAGGGGAATCAAGAGGGAGGGTAAACTGAGGAAAGCGGTCATCAAAAGCAAAACTCTGTTGAGGCCTGGAAGGGAAAAGGGAAAAAATAAAAGCATAAACAAGGCGGGGGGGGGGGAATAGGATGGAGAAAAAGGAAAAGGTAGTAATCATAACAGAGAATGTGAATGAGATAAATTCTCCCATACAATGGAAGCAGATAGCAGAATGGATTAAAAAAAATAATCCTACAATATGCTGTTTACAAGAAACACATTTGAAACAGGGGGATACACACAGGGTAAAGGTAAAAGGCTGGAGCAGAATATATTGTGCTTCAAATAAATTAAAAAAAAAAACCAGGGGTAGAGATCCTAATCTCAGACAAAGCAAAAACAAAGATAGATCTAATTAAAAGAGATAAGGAAGGACACTATATCCTCCTAAAGGGCACCATAAACAATGAAGCAATATCATCATTTAATATATATGCACCAAGTGGTACAGCATGCAGATTTTTAGAGGAGAAGTTAAGGGAGTTACAGGAAGAAATAGACAGCAAAACTATAATAAAGGGGGACCTCAGCCTCCCCCTCTTTGAACTTGGTAAATCTAACCTCAAAATAAACAAGAAGGAAATTAAGGAGGTGAACAGCATTTTAGAAAAGGCAGATATGATGGACCTCTGTAGGAAACTGAAAGAGATTGAAAAGGAATATAGTTTTTTTTCTCAGCATTACATGGCAATACTCAAAAACTGACTATGTAGTAGGGCACAAAAACCTGCAGTGCAGAAAAGCAGAAGTAGTCAAAGTATCCTTTTGAGATCATGATGCAATAAAACTTATTTGTAATAAAGAACCATGAAAAAAGCTTAAAATTAATTGGAAACCAAACAATCTAACTCTAAAGAATGAGTGAGCCAAAGAACAAATCATAGAAACAATTAATAACTTCATTCAAGAGAATGAGAATAATCAGACAATATTCCAAAACTTATGGGATGCAGCAAAAGCAGTTCTTAGGGGAAGCTTTATATCTCTAAATGCTTACATGAATAAAATAGAGAAAAATGAGAACAATGAATTGGGCATGCAACTGAAAAAGCTAGAAAAAGAACAAATTGAAAATCCCTAATTAAATACCAAATTAGAAATACTGAAAATCAAAGGAGAGATTAATAAAATTGAAATCAAGAACACTCTTAAATTAATAAATAGAACCAAGAGCTGGTTTTATGAAAAAACTAAAAAAAAATTGATAAAACTTTGGTCAATTTGATTAAAAAAAGAAAGAAGAAAATCAAATTACCAATATCAAAAATGAAAAGGGTGAATTCACCTCCAATAAAGAGGAAATTAAAACAATAATTAGGAATTACTTTGCCCAATTGTATGCTCATAAATTTGACAGCCTTAGGGAAATGGATGAATATTTCTAAAAATATAGGCTCAGGTTAACAGAAGAGGAAGTAAAATTTCTAAATAACCTCATCTCAGGAAAAGAAATTGAGCAAGCCATCAATGAACTCTCTAGGAAAAAATCTCCAGGGCCAGATCTTTTTAAATGTGAATGGTAAAAACAATTAGAGAACAATTAATTCTTATACTTCATAGCCTATTTGGGAAAATATGTGAAGGAGTCCTATAAAATTCTTTTTATGACACAAATATGGTGCTAGTATCTAAATCAGGAAGAGTCAAAACAGAGAAAGAAAACTATTGACCAATTTCCCTAGTGAATATTGATGGAAAAATTTTAAATACAATATTAGCAAAAAGATTGCTGCAATTTATTGGGAGAATAATACACTATGACCAGGTAGGATTTATTTCAGAAATGCAAGGCTGGTTCAATATTAGTCAAACTGTCAGTATAATTGATCATATCAACAACAAAACTAGCAGAAACCATATGATCATCTCTGTAGATGCAGAATAAGCCATGACAATATACAACACCCATTCCTATTAGAAACGCTAGAAAGCATAGGAATAAATGGAGCCTTCCTTAAAATTATAAATAGCATCTACCTAAAACCATCAAAAAGTGTTATTTGTAATAGGGATAAGCTAGATGTATTCCCTATAATATCAGGGGTGAAATAAAGTTGTCCATTATTTCCCCTATTATTAAATTTGGTACTAGAAATGTTAGCTGTAGTAATAAGTAAAGAAAAAGAAATTGAAGGAATTAGAATAGGCAAAGAAGAAACTAAATTATCACTTTTTGCAGATGATATGATGAGAATCGTAGAAAAACAAGTAAAAGACTATTTCAAATAATAAACAACCTTAGAAAAGTTGCAGCATATAAAACAAACCCACATAAATCCTCAGCATTCCTGTACATCACTAACAAAGCCAACAAGAGAAAGAAAGAGAAATTCCACTTAAAGTTACTGAAAACACTATAAAATATTTGAGAGTATACCTGCCAAGACAAACCCAGGGCCTATGTCAACACAATTATGAAATACTTTTCACACAAATAAAGTCAGATCCAAATAAATGGAAAAAAATATCAGTTGCTCACGCCTAGGCAGAGCTAAAATAATAAAACTGAGAATTTTACCTAAATTATTTATTCAGCACCATACCAATTGAACTACCAAAAATTATTTTATAAAGCTGGATAAAATAATAATCAAATTCATCTGGAAGAACAAGAGGTCTAGAATATCTAGAGTATTAATGAAAAGAAATGCTAGGGAAGGTGTCCTAGCCATACTAGATATTAAATTGTACTATAAACAGCAGTCATCAAAACTGCTTGGTACTGGCTAAGAAACAGAGTGGTGGATCAGTGGAATAGGTTAGGTACAGAACTCACAGTAGTCAATGACTACAGTAATCTACTCTTTGATAAACCCAAAGAATCCAGTTTCTGGCCTAAGAATTCACTATTTCATAACAACTGCTGGGAAAATTGGAAAATGGTAAGGCAGAAACTGGGCATAGACCAATGTCTTATACCATATGCCAAAATAAAGTCAAAATGGGTTCATGATTTAGGAATAAAGGCTGATATTATAAGCAATTTGGGAAAGCAAAAAATAGTTTACTTATCAGATTTATGAGAAAGCAAAGAATTCATGACACAACAAGAGACAGAGAGCATTACAAAATGCAAAATGGATATTTTTGATTATGTTAAACTGAAAAGTTTATATAAACAAAGACAATGAAACAAAGATTAGGAGGGAAGCAGAAAATTGGGAGAAAATCTTTACAACTAGTATCTCTGACAAAGGCCTCATCTCTAAAATATTCAGGGAACTGAGCCAAATTTATAGGAGTACATGTCATTCCCCAATTGAGAAATGGTCACAGGATAGGAACAGACAGTTTTCAGAGGAAGAAATTAAAAATATCTACAGACATATGAAGAAATGCTCTAAATCACTACTCATTAGAGAAATGCAAATCAAAACAACTCTAAGGTACCACATGTCTCCTGTCAGATTGGCTAAAATGACAAAACAGGAAAATGACAAATGCTGAAGAGGATGTGGGAAAATTGGAACAATGTTACATTGCTGGTGGAGTTGTGAACTGATCCAGCCATTCTGGAGAGCAATTTAGAACTATTACAAAAGGGCTATAAAAATGTTCATACCCTTTGACCCAGCAATACCACTTTTAGGGCTGTATCTCAAAGAGATCACACAAGTGGGAAAAGGACCAGTATGTACGAAAATATTTGTACTGGCTCTTTTTGTAGTAGCAAAGAATTGGAAATCAAGGGGATGCCCGTCAATTGTAGAATGACTGAGCAAGTTTTGGTACATGATTGTAATGGAATACTATTGTGCTATAAGAAATATGGAAGGTATGGACTTCATAATAACCTGGAAAATCCTACACGATGTAATGCCGAGTGAGTGAACAGAACTAGAACATTATACACAACCACAGATATATGGATTCTGTGATGACTAACCTTGATTGACTTCACTCTTCTCAGCAATACAAGGTTCAAAGACAACTCCAAAGGACTCATGATGGAGAGAGCTATGTATATCCAGAGAAAGAACTATGGAGTCTGAATGCATATTGAGGCAAACTATTTGCTCTTTTTTTTTCTCTTTTGTTTTTGTTTTTGCTTTCTTTGGCTTTGTTTCTTCTCAAGATTCATTTCATTGGTCATAATTGTTCTTTACAACTTGACTATTGTCTAAATAAGTTTAATGCAAAGTTATATGTAGAAGATCTATCGGGTTCCATGCTGTCTTGGGGAGGGAGGGGGTTTGGGGGAAAGAAAATCTGGAACTCAAAAATCATGCAGAACTGAGTGTCGTAAACTAAATATAAGAAATCTTAATTGAAAAAAAAGAAAAGAAAAGAAAATTGTGGCATTGTGGCCGGCCCATAGGAGTTGAGTTCTCTGAAGCAGAGTTTGAATGTTTGGCAGTTTAGTTCCAGTAATGACCTCAGTGTCTGGTACCTTATCCTGTCAGGTTATCTTCAGAATCTTCCTAAGACAATTCAAATGGAAGTGATTGGAAGGGATGGAAATGAGCAGGAAGCTTTCAGAAAACCCTAGGAAGAATTTTGTTAACTCTTGCAAAGTGAAATTAGCAGAACTAGAACAGTATGCATGGTAACAGCAACTGTGAATGACTTAGCTTCTCTGTTCAAGCCAATGTAATTCAAAAAGTCGCATGATGAAAAATGCTACCTCCCACTAGAGAGAGAACTAATGAACTCTGAATGATGATTGAAACATACTATTTTTACTCTTTATTTTTATTTTTTTTTATTTATTTTCTTTTGCAGCATGGCTAATATAGAAATATATCTTGTATGACTTTAAATGTATAATCGATATCAAATTCTTTGCCTTTTCAGGGAGGGGAGAAGGAGGGAGAGAATTTGGAATTCATATTTTTAAAATCTTAATTTTCTACATGTAATTGGTAATTATTTAATGAAATAAATAAAAATAATTTAAAAAAAGAAAATAACAGTGGCACCAGTATAAAAAATAAACATAAAATTGAAATATTAGCAATATTGTTCTCTGGGATATAATGAAACATTCCATATATTTATGAACAGTGAATTAATGAGAGAATAGGCTAGTCTATATTCTCTTTGCGGGGCAGGGGTATGCAACAGTATAGACAAAATGCTTATACAAAAGGCCCTATCAGGTTAGACTCTTGATTCACAGAATGCATCACACTCCTTTTATATAAAAGACTAGATGAAACAGAGATTTTTAAATTGAATATGAAGATGAATAATCCCATGAAGGTCAGCCCTATCCTTAAACAAGGAGGAAAAGGTCCCCTCTTGTAATCTGAAGGACACATACAAATCCTCATGTCTCCAAATATCTTTTCCACATATCTTTTTGATGGCAGAAAAGCCGGAATTCAAACTTGTGGGTTCAAAATATCATAAATTCAGAGCTGAAACAAACTTTTAAAGGTCATATTGTTCACTTCACCTTTCAGATGAGGAAGATGAGGCTCAAACAGGGGAAGCGTATTAACCATGATTCAGTAGCTATCTAAATAATGAAGCCTTTATCAAGAACCAGTGTTTCTTGTTCCCTATATGGATAGCTTCTTTTTCTTTTCAGCTGAAGCATTGTAGGGCACTGTATCTTCTTTTAATACCCCAGTTCTCCTGGTAGGGATGTGTCAATGTCAGTCACCTGTGAATATGAAAAAGCAGCTGCTTTGGATTTATATTTCACCAAAATGACCCACAGGAAAAAAAAACTAATCAATTTTTTTTATCAGTTTTATAATTCAGTTTCTACGAACATATCTTGGGAATGGTGATTCACAATAGATAAATAGATAGATAGATAGATAGATAGATAGATAGATAGATAGATAGATAGATAGATAGATAGAAATGTGAAAAGAACATATTAGAATCAGAAAGCCTTTCTTATAATCTTCACTCGATCAGCAAATTACTAAAGAACTTTTTTCGAATCAATTAACTTATCTGTCACATTTTCTTGTGCCAGGGACCTTGTCTAACCCTGGCCCAAAAGAGATAGGTGTCCGCTGAGGACTTACACACTGCTACTAATTGCCTAGTTGTAAGTGGACACTGCCATAGCGTTCCTACTTAATTCAGAAGATGTGTCTAGAACTATGATTTCATTGGTGTAGGAAACTCCCTGGGGAAACTTCATTTACCAATGTAAATCAGCAACTTTTCTTTTTTTATGATGCCAGTTTAAATAGATTTTATTCTCCAGGACTAGAATTGAATTTCCCCTTGTTTACAGTACTGATAAAGTGCAATGTTGTTCACTTCACTCCCTCTGCACATATACAAGTACTCAGAATGCCCAGATTTACACAGTAGTTTAAAGGTTACTTTTAAACAGCTACTGCCTTGGCTACAAATTTGAGTCCTTCAATTTTTGGAAAGCTGCATCAAATGCTCTTTCTTCTGGTGTGTTTAGTTGACCTTTTCAATGGTGGGTCCAGAAGAAGCACCTCCAGATGGAGCTGCTCCACCCCCTGGGAACCCACTAGGCATGCCTCCTGTCATGCCCCCTGCAGTCTGGTACAGCTTAGTAATGATGGTGTTGCAGACCTTCTCCAATTCTTTCTGCTGATGCTTAAATTCTTCCTTCTCAGCAGTCTGGTTCTTATCCAGCCAGTTGATTATTCAATTACATTTGTCAAGGATCTTCTGTTCGTCTTCATCCCCAATCTTGCCTTGCAGTTTTTCATCCTTTATGGTGGCCTTCATGTTGAAAGCATAGGATTCAAGAGAATTCTTGGAAGATACCTTGTCTCTCTGCTTCTCATCCTCAGCCTTGTACTTCTCAGCCTCCTGGACCATACACTCAATGTCTTCTTTGCTCAGACATCCTTTGTCATTGGTGATGGTGATCTTGTTCTCCTTGCCTGTGCTCTTATGCATAGAAGAAACATTGAGGATGCCATTTGCATCAATGTCAAATGTTATTTCAATCTGAGGAACACCCCTGGGTGCTGGGGAAATTCCTGTGAGCTCAAATTTACCAAGCAGGTTGTTATCCTTTGTCATTGCTCTCTCACCTTCATAAACCTGAATGAGCACACCAGGCTGGTTGTCTGAGTAGGTGTTAAAGGTCTGTGTTTGCTTGGTGGGGATGGTGGTATTACATTTGATCAGAACAGTCATAACTCCACCAGCAGTTTCAATTCCAAGGGAATGACATCCAACAGCAGCAAGTCCGGCACATTTTCAGCTTTATCTCCAGACAAAATGGCAGCCTGGACAGCTGCTCCATAAGCAACAGCCTTATCAGGATTGATACAATTGTTGAGGTCTTTGCCATTGAAGAAATCTTGCAGAAGCTTCTGGATTTTGGGGATTTGAGTAGAACCCCCCACCAGGATGATGTGTGAATCTGTGATTTATCTAGCTTAGCATCTCTTAAGGCCTTTTCCACAGAGTCCAGTGTGCCATGCAAGAGATCAGAAGTCAGCTCTTCGAAATGGGTTCAGGTGTTTGAAGTATAAAAGTTGATACCTTCATAGAGGGAGTCAATCTCAGTACTGGCCTGGGTACTGGAAGAGAGGGTATGCTTAGCACGTTCTCAAGCAGTGCAAAGATGGCAAATGGCCCTCTTGTTCTCACTGTTGTCCTTCTTGTGTTTTCGCTTGAACTCGGCAATGAAATGGTTGACCATTCCATTATCATAGTCCTCTCCACCCAAGTGGGTGTCCCCAGCTGTGGACTTGACCTCAAAGATGCCATCTTCAATGGTAAGAATGGAGACATCAAAAGTACCACCTCCAAGGTCAAAGATCAACACATTTCTCTTGGCACCAACCTTTTTGTCCAAGCCATAAGCAATAGCAGCAGCAGTTGGCTCATTGATGATCTGGAGCACATTGAGACCTGCGATGGTTCCAGCATCTTTGGTGGCCTGGTGTTGGGATCATTGAAATAGGCTGGTACTGTGACCACAGCATTTGTGACAGTCTTCCCAAGGTAAGCTTCAGCAATTTCTTTCATCTTGGTCAGGAACATAGAAGATACTTCTTCTGGATAGAAACTTTTGGTCTCCCCTTTCTAGTCCACTGGGACCTTAGGCCTGCCTGCATCATTCACCACCATGAAAGGCCAATGTTTCATGTCTGACTGTGCAACTGCATTATCAAATCTGCCACCAATCAGACATTTGGCATCCAAAACTGTGTTGGTGGGGTTCATTGCTACTTGACTCTTTGCAGCATCACCAAATAATGTTCAGTGTCGGTGAAGGCAACGTAGCTTGGGGTGGTCCTGTTTCCTTGGTCATTAGCAATGATCTCCACTTTCCTGTGTTGGAAGACTCCCACACAGGAGTAAGTGGTGCCAAGATCAATGCCAACTGTGCGTCCCTTTGACATGGTTGTTGGGGAGTCAAGGGTCATAGCTGACCACTGTGGAGGAAGAAGGGCTGCTGCTGCACTAAGTCAGCAACTTTTCTTCAAAGTATGGTCATAGAAAGTTTTCTGGCGTACTAAGAGTTTAAGTAACTTGCCAACAGTTATCTAGACATGATGTTTCTGGGGCATGACCTAAACCCAGATTTTTCTGGCATTAAAAGAGGCTACCTTTGTATCTACCGCAACAGGCTGCCTCTCAATTCAAAAGACATAGCCCTATTTTCCAGGAGATAAAATAATAATTCTTGAGTTACATTAGTACTAAGTTTGGGACACACAGATGCGTATCCTCTAACAATCAGAGAACCTCAGAGAGACATTAGAAATTATTGAATAAGCCTGGGGAATTTGAGCCTCATCAAATAAGATGGTTCATGCTCTAAAGGAACTTGAGGGGATTAGAGAAAGTTTGTTTTTTTTTAAAGTGGTCTCTGAGTTGAATGTTGAAAGAAGATAAGGATTCTGAGAGTCAAAGAGGAAGGACTATAATTCAGTCATAGGTGACAATTTATACAAAGGACAGAGGAAGAAGAAGGCATGTCAAGATTTTGGAATAGTAATTTCTACCTGACCTGCTGTTTCTACCTATCTTTTACTTCACCCTCTGGTCTTTGATTGCCTTGGCCTCTGACAGGAGTTGCTCTTCGTGAACTTAATCCTGTTTGATTTTGACTAGTTCTAAATCACTTATCTGCTCAGTTCCATATTCACCCCACTCTTAATAGATACTCCACTTCTGCCTCTTTTTCCTACTTCTAATCACTTTCCTTTGATTACTGCTTACGTTGCCTCCAGTCTTTGTTGAGGTCACCAATCATACCACAACCTCAAAAACCCATGGGAGTAGAAACATTGAAATTTTAGCTAGGAAAGAGTTGAAAAAGCAGGAAGATTATTTAGGAATACCAAATAATTTGGAAAAGAAAGTCATGTTAATATAAAATGTTAATGTAGAGATGACAATAATTTCAGTAATCTTTCCTTTGGATAGCGTCATAAATAAGGAAATAAAGAGGTGTAAAGGTAAGGTTGGGAAACAAACAATAAAACTTTTTACTGATGATAATATGGAAGATAATATTGGAATATATGCCTGAAAAAAAAGTTTTGAGGCCCAGAACCAAAGCACTAGATCAAGACTAGTATGATTTTTTTCTATGGTTGATATAAAAATGGAATTGTAATTATTTTTCATAGTATTTGAGTCAAGACTATGTGAGAAAGGTACAGAATTGTGTCAGAACTAAAGATTACCACCCCCTGCCAAGGCACTAGGAAGCTTACACTGCACTTCAGATCAAAATCTACTGAATCTTTGGCTATAACTAAAATTATTTTAGGGATCTTATTGATGGAACTCTTGACCTATCCCTAATTCATTTTTCTTATTCCTGTCAGGCCAGATTTTCTAAAACATTCATCATCCATTGTGTTGCTTGGGAACCTATTATGATGCTGCAATGCCTTTGATGGAGATAACAGATTTAGAATACTCCATCTTTCTACCTTGCAATCTGAATTCATACAAGTTACAACCTGTCTGGAATAAATTTCATCCTTACCTTTGCCTTTCAAAATGCTTTTCTTCCAGGACCAACTCAGATGTGACCGCATGCAAGTAGTCTTCTCTCCTCCTCCATTAGCCGTTGCTCCTTTGTCTATTCAAACATTCATGTATTTATCAATACTCTCAGGCTAGACTCTTCACTCTCCCTTTTATGGACCCCATTCATATTTTTTTTCCACTGTTCCTGCATGCAGGAATTTCTTGCTAACTGCTTTGTCCATATAAATCCTTCCCAGACTGCAAGGCCATATTCTTCGATATCTTTGTCCCTATGTCAATTTGTCTCTTGGCTTCCATTTGTGCCAATAGACCATGATATACAGTGTAGCCTTTATCAATCAACTGATAATATTGATAGAGCCTCTAACATGTACAAGAATCAGTAATATACTCAAGGCCCCTCCCTATCTTTTGAGTCAACTTACCTATCATTCCCTGATCTTACCCTTCAGTCTAGTGACACTAGACTCCTTGTTGTTCCTTGAATAAGACACTAGTTTTCCTGACTCCATGAATTTTTAATGGCTGTGCCCCCATGCTTGAAATCCTTTCCCTCAATCCTTCCACTGCTCAGCTTCCTTGAAGTCTCAGGTAAAATACGGTTTCCTGCTCATGATTCTTCTTTGATCATCTCTAATTTATCGTATGTGCACATACACAAAAATGCAAATTTATATACATATATATATATGCATCTATAATAAAGAGGTGTATATGTATATAATGTGTATCACTTGCAATTTTATTCCTCCCCAACAAGATTGTAAGCTTGGGGGTTGGAGGTCTATTATTATGCCATTTTTTGTATCATTAAAGCTTAGCACACATCTCATCACATAGTACATGCCTAATAATGCTTGTTTACTGGAATGGATTGAAGAGAGGACTGGAAAATGTAAAGGAATCCATAAGACATGCTCTTTACTATCACTTAATTATATATTACATTATATGTTTGTGACCCTGGGCAAATTACTTAACTTCTATTGGCCTCAGTTTCCTCATCTATAAAAAGAGGATAATAATAGCACCTGCCTCCCAGGGCTGTTGCGCATATCAGATGAGAAAATAATTGTAAAGTACTTAGCGTGGTATCTGGCACATAGTAAGTGCTATATGAATGTTGGCAATTATGCTTATAATTATACTTATTATTATTGTTATTCCTCCCATGTATGCTAGCCTTATCTACCCTTGTCTCCCCTCCTTAAAGTCAAGGACCTCAGATCATTCTGTGTGACTTGATCATTTAGTAGATGCTCAAGAAAAACCTTTTTTTCCATGATCATTTGACTGAGTAAATGAATTTTTTTTTCTTCAAGAGCTGATTAGAAAAGTTTCTTTGGTTTGCTATTTTAGCAACAGCAGTCTACGACATGTCATAAATTCTCTATGGCAAATTTTCTTTGCCAGTGGGCTTGGTTCCCCTCATGTAGACACTGTCTCAGTATTCAGTAAAGAATCCTGTAATTGGTGAGTGTCCCTAAGATGAAATTAAATCACTTAGGAACACTATTATATAGGGCAACTCCTCTGATTTGCAGCGCATTTCTGGCAACATTTTCTTAACATATCATCTATCTTCATTTTCTGAGACTTATGAGAATACTCTCTGCAGTCAGATATTCATTTTAATTTCATAGGTACCATAAAAAAAGTTCTGTACAAAGTATTAGACTTTAAAAGTACCATGTGGAAGATTGACTCATTTAGTGGCCATAATAGAAGAGGGAAGAAGCCTGAAGTGAACAAAGCACTGCCATGCAGCAGGAAGTGTAGGCCAGCAAAATCCAATTTCCTTCAGTAAATTACTGTGTGCAGATAACAGCAAACAGGTCGTTTAAACAGACTAGATGAGTCATTTATCCATTGTTCAGAGTTAGCAAAATGCATTGCACTGAAGGAACATCTTGGCTATTGACACAATTAAGTGAGTGTCTCATTTATCAGGAGCTCACTAGTTTGAGAGAACTCGTTTAGAAAGTTCCTCCCAAATAATTGTAGGGAAGGTACTTCTAGGACAAAAGGAGAAGAAACAAGTGACCCACTCATACCAAGAGCTCCTTAACATGAATGCAGAATCAATCAGTTCATCATTATTTCTGGAGTATTTTTGGCACTTTGGGAGCTGCAAAAGTCTGACCTCAAGAAGCTTACAATCTAGTTGAAAAGGCAACATTAGCACAAATGAAACAATCATAGAACAAATAAGGTATATTGAATACATGGAATGGGAAATAATTGAGAAAAGGGATTAAGCAGAAGTTGGCGTATTAAGAGAAAATGTCATAGAAGATGTGGAACTGAAACTGAGCTCTGAAAAAATGTGTATATGTATACACATATACCTATATAGAATACACATATGTGTATATATATGTATGTACATATATATGTGTATGTATGTATGCACATATGTAAAATTTAGAGGGCCAGATGGGAATAAGTAAAATATTCCAAGTGCAGAGTTGGGGAAGGGAAGTGGTGACATAAACAAGGAGCAGAGATGATGAGCATAGGCTCTTCATGAAACAGCCAGATATCCCACAACCAAGAAGTAGAACATTGACCTACTGCTAATGGAGTAAAGTGTGTATGGTATTTCAGTCTATTTGGCCCTGAATCTGAGCACTACACTTAATACCTGAGTAATTAGGGGCAAGTCACTTCATAGATGTATCTTAGTTTCTTTATCTGTAAAAGTGAAGATTGGACTGGATAATCTTTAACATCTTTTATTATTCTAAATCTGTAATTGGACCTTATAACTGTAGAATGCTTTAAAATTTTCAACACGCTTTCCTCATGACAAAAATATGAGGGAATTAGTATGGGTAATAATATTTTGATTTTCCATAGGAAAAAAAACTGAGTCTTTGAGAGGTTGACTGAGTACATAGCCGGCGTATGGCTGAGCAAGAATTTGAAAATAGGTATCCTGAGTCCAAACAGAGCGCTCTGAGAAGGAGGGCATTCAATGGGATAGCACTCTATAGGTACATCTAATAACAATGAGTGAGTTAGTGCCAATATCAGGAGATTAGTTCTGCTTATGGTGCATATAGGGTGTTAAAAGAAGACTAGTTCACCTGGTGTGAAGGCTGCTCTCCACCTTTGTGTCTACCTGCCACACAAATCTCACCTGTGGCTCCAAGAAACTATAGCATGTGTAATGACCACATTCTGGTAAAACTGTTTTGGCATACGGACTAAACCAGGTTAAGGGTAACTAGCAGGCCTCAGATCTGTCAGTGAGTTAGGGGAGTGTCTACCTCAAGCATCTAAAGACTTCCCCAGTGGAATAGGTTTGATTTGATGAAAATGATGGGGAAATTAAGAAGTTATAAAATGAAAAACTAGAACTCCGTAGAGTAGACCAGTAGGATATACTTCACCAATCTCTACGAACACGATCTATCAAAAGCAAAGTGCAAGAGAAGCTTAGAGAAATGTGGGATTCTGGACTAAGTAAGATGCCAGAAGAAATTCAATTTTATGCTGACAGTAACAATCCATGGACTTTTATGATACCTTGAAGGCTATTTGTGGGCCAAAGACCTATGGTGCATCTCACCTACTCAGTGTTAATGGAGCCGCATTGATTAGTGATAGGAATACAATCCTGGAGAGATTGGCTGAACAATTTGGTAATGTTATCAACAGATCATCTTCAACCAATGCTGAATCTACTGACTGTATATCTCAGATCAAAGTCAATCCTTCTCTAGCTGAATTTTCAACTGAAAAAAAAAAGGATTTTGAATGCCATTAGGCTCTTCTCATATGGCAAAGTGCCTGGTGCTGATTCTATTCCAACACAAATTTATAAGGCAGGAGGTCCACTGCTCATACAAAAACCTGACTGAAGTCATCTGTTTGATATGGCAAGTGATGATTATCCCCCAGGAGTTCAAGGATGCTTTCACTGCCCATCTCTGTAAAAGTAAAGGAAATATTGTCCTGTGACAATTATGGGGAAGAGGTTGTCTCTCTTCTAATCATTGCTGGCAAAATTATTGTCAGAGTTCTTTTTAGTATGCTGATCTTTCACCTAGAAGGTGATCATCTCCATGAAAGTCCATGTTGGGTTTCAGATATGGTGGAGGAAGAGTTGATGTGATGTTTGTTGCTGACAACTCCAGAAGAAATGCCAGAAGCAGAACAGAAGTCAATAGACAATGTTCATCAATCTGGCCAAAGCCAAGGATACTGCCAACAATTATGGATTATGAAAGATTATGGAAAATTTAGTTGCCTGGAGAAGATCATCAGTATTGTACCAGTTTCATGACAACATGCTTGTATGAATTCTGATTAATGGATGATGCTCTTTGCTCTTATGCTTTCCCAATCACCAATGGAAAGAATTAAGGCTGTGTGCTTGCTTCCATGCATTTTAGCATTATACTTTCAACGATATTGTTGAACACCTTCAACATGGACAAAAGGTATCAAGGTCAGCTATAGCACTGATGATAAATTATTTAACTTGTAAAGGCTACAAGCCAAGACAAAAGTGGAGAGAGTATTGGTGAGCAACTTTTTGTTTACAGATGCAACCTGAGGCAAATGCAAAAGAGTATTAATTCTCTGCCACTTGTGCTAATTTTAGCCTGATAATTAACACAAAAACCAAAAACAAAAAATCAAGTTCTCTAGCAGCCAGCACTGCACCATGTATTCTTGGAAACATTGGTCTTAGCAAATGGAAAAATTTTGAATGCTATCGATAAGTTTACTTAACTTCATAGTATAATTTCCAAGGATTTACACATAGAAAATGAGGTTTATGCACAATTTCCAGAGCTTGCTTGATGTTTGGGAGGCCCCAAAGGAAAATGTGGGAGAGAAACAGTATTTGGCTGCCTACCAAACTGAAGAGCTGCAAAGATGTTGCATTGACCTCAATGTTGTGTGCCTGTGAAACCTGGACAATATAGGAGTGCCATGGCAGGTAACTGAATCATTTCATATCAATTGTCTTAGATTCTAAAGATTACCTGGGAAGATAAAATACTGGACATTGAGGTCCTTTCTCAAGCTGAACTGCCAAGCATTCAAACCCTAATGCAGAGGTGGCCACTGATGGCTTGGTAACATTGTTCAAATCTCAAACATTTGTTTGCCGGAAAGACTAGTTTACAGAGACCTAGAACAAAAGCAAGCACTTTCGTGGAGGTCAGAAGAAGTGATATAAAGACATTCTCCAGGTCACTGAATAACTTTGGATTTGATTCTGAAAAAGAGGAGACACTGGAACAGGACTGCTCAGCATGGTGTGCTCACATTAAAGTAAATGCTGTGCCCTAAGAGCAAAGCAGAGTTACAGAAGGTCAAAAGAAATGTGAGATGTGCAAATTTAGAGACATCTCCATTCCAAATGTTCTTAGAAACTATTTGTGCCTCACCTGTTATAGAGCTTTTTTAGTTTGTATTGACTTCATCAGCCATAGTCAGGCACACTGTACATTGACCTCAACATAGTGATGTCATTTTGGTCCTCCTCAATTATGAAGGTCAACAATCAACTTCTACTTCTGTTCATCTTGAAGAAAAGAATGAGATAAATGTCAAATCTGAGTCTCCAATAGTCCTTGCATGGTAATACATCTCCAGGAATAATGTAACTGACTCAGATCGATGTTATGAATGTGCATGTGACAGTGAATTCATATCACAGAGATTGAAACACATTAATTTAATTATCTCTGGTTGTTTCAGAATAGTCTTCTGTTATTTTTATTTTCTTACCCTTGCATTTGAGGGTCTTTCTCCTACCTGCTTAAAAAATGTGTTGTTTGTCATAGGAAGTGTTAAATTTAACCACTGTATGTCTTGGAGTTTGCACCATAGTTTCCCCCTCTCCCCAGGAGCAATCTAGATGTTTTTGGTTGGCAGTTTGTTTTCTGAATTTATACATTCTGACCAGATTTCTTGCATTATAGTGTTCAGTTTGCTTTACTTGTGTTATTCTTGGAGAATTATAATCTTCAAGTTGTCTTTCTATATCATGTTTTTTATCATTTTGCTTGTATGGAGATCATATTTTAATGATATTAATTTTTCCTTTAATTTTTATGATATTATCACTTTTTTCCCTTCTCTTCTTTAGATTCTCCTTCACTTCTGTGTATTTCATTCTCAATTCTCTATTTTTTCTTTGCTGAACCTTGCTACCTTAGATTCAAGTATTTCTATTCTGCCAATTATATCTTCTGTGAACATTATAAATTCTGCTTTTTCTGTCTTATTTGTCTTTTGAATCATCCAGTAACACTCAGCTGTGGTTCCATATTTCTTTTTGGAATCTACCAGGTACTTTCCCTCTTCCAGTACTAATTCATTTTGCTTCATCTTGCAATATTTATTTATATATCTCTGGATTCTTTTAGCTGATATGAAGGATATATTCCCTTCTCTTATTAATATCTTCCTTGTTGGTTTATCTGCTTAAGTTCAGGATATTTAATGAAGGTTTTTCTTTTTAAATTATCAAATACGCAATAGTTTTCAGTCTTTTTCCCTCTTATATTCCCCTATCACCCACTTTCTGACTAATTTCGGGGAATCAGAAATTGTGGTTTCTCTGGAGCCTAGGCCTCAAAGTCATCTTAATCCCTTCTCATAGTATATAATCCAAATTTGACAGGACCAACCAGAGGTGAGGAACCTGCAGCCTCAAGGCCACCACATGTGTCCCTCTAGGTCCTTAAGTGTGGCCCTTTTACTGAATCCAAACTTCACAGAACAAATTCCCTTAATAAAAGGATTCATTCTATAAAACTGGACTCAGTAAAAATACCACACCTAAGGACTTAGAAGGCCACAAGTGGCCTCAAGGCTGCAGGTTCCCCACTACTGACTCAGCTTATACCCTAAATGACTTCAGGAAGATAGAATTGGTATAAGATGAATTATGGGCTCTTTGCCTCAGGCTGATTTGAGTGCCACACATATGTGTGTCCTGCCCCATTTTCATTTGTTCCTCAGCTCTCCAGCTGAGCTCTGTTGCAGCACAGAGTGCTGCCTCACTGCTGTGAAACCACAATAACTTGGTGCCTTTTGCCTTCATTCACTGCTTAGAATGGTGGATGGGAGGAGCAAAGAAGTGAATTCTTTTACAAGCCTATGAGTTGGCTTGTTCATTCTTTTTGCCTGAGCATGGTGAGCAGTTGGGGAGCCATACTGAGTGAGCAAGCTTGGAATTAGAGATTAGACTTTTCTGTTGTTAATTAATTCAATTGTTACCTTTTTAGAGTTCTTGTTATGCTAGACCAAAGATGTTAAATATATGACTGCAAGCAGAAGGCATAAGACAAAAATGTAATTGGCAAATATTTAATGAAATAAATAAAAATAGAGTAGCACATAGATAATGTTAATATTTACTTTAATAAGTCAATATACTACTTGAAGGAAATGTTATATAAGGTTTAATGGAGGGAGATATATCAGGTAGAAGTAGAGTTTCTTTTTAGAAATTGTTTCTTTTTAGAAATTGACATCTTTGTACTCAATGCAAATGGTTAAATGCTAAGTCCTTTGCATTTTTTTTTTAATTTTTGAGAAGTTTGAGAATCAGAATGAGAATCAGAAAAAATGGTTAGTTGTCTATCTTGTGGTTCATGTGAACCAGACTTTCCATGTCATGTAAATTTTGGTTTGCATGGTTTATTTGAGAATTTTCAGGGGATTGCATAGCTACATCATTATAAATATTCTTTCTTAATACTTTATTATGTGTTATACTAGGTGCAATACAGTGTTAAGCCTATCAATGTATATAACTAAATAAAAGGGAATGTTGCTTTCAAGAAGTAAGTCAATTTAGAACAGGCCTGCACAACCTGCTGTCCAAAGTCCACTTATGGCCCCCAGGTCACTTGCAGCACACCAAACGATTTTGAGTGGCCCATGAAAAATGTAGAGGAAAACATCCTCTACATTTGCCATGGCTGCCTGAAATCCTTAGCTTACTCAAGGGCTATTTACAGCTCATGAGTCACAGGTTGTAAAGGCCTAACTTAGACCTAATTTATGACTCTATTTTCTCATCAAGGTGGGAGAACTGGGACACTTTGCTTTGGAAAAAGTTTGTTATAATGGGATTGTGAAGAAAATGACAGAAATGATAATCAAAAAGTATTCATCATTAGACTAGAGGTTGACTGGATAGAAAGAAGATATATGTAGCCTAATTAAGATAGACAATAGTTAATTAGGTTAAAAGAAAGTTTAAGTACTAAGGATCAAAGGACATATAGACTTCTGTCAGAATTGACTAAGAGTTATAGAGTTTACTATTGATGAAAGGTATAAGGATTTACTGAATTAAAACTATTTCTTAAAGAAACTCTAACATAAACAATACAAGGAAAGAATTGTAGTATCTTAGTTTTATTATCATTTTGAAGAGTTTGTTATTATAGGATGAAACAAGCTCCATTGAAATATTTTAAGGTCATTTATTAACTAATATATTATTTATTAATACATAGATATAGATAAATCATAAATAGGTAGGGTTTTATTTATAAGCAGACAGTACAAGGTAAGCTTACATTTTCTGAGGAAATAAGTTTCATTGGAACAATTCATGTGTTTATACTCCTCCAATCCAGCTAAGATTCATGGTCCTACCTAGTGGCAATGATGTATGGGAACCTAAACCTGGCATGCTTCATCAGAATTGAGGCATCTGGCTAACAATTGCCAAATGAGTCACTTAAA
Organism: Trichosurus vulpecula; assembly: GCF_011100635.1. NCBI lineage: Eukaryota > Metazoa > Chordata > Mammalia > Diprotodontia > Phalangeridae > Trichosurus > Trichosurus vulpecula. The sequence continues at coordinate 374,273,647 of NC_050573.1, forward strand.
TAAAGGATGAAGTAATTAGCACAAATAAAGTCAATTCTAACATCTCAGGGACAGGTATTTCAGGTTTCCCATAGTGATATCAGGGAATTAGAGATGAAAAATCCCATTTAAAGTAAAAAGAAGACAATAGTCATATTGCAGCAAAGGTATCAAGAGTATCGGTTTCTTTTTTCTGTCCAATAAAGTGGCTAAGTCTCTAGAGGATTTTTCTAAGTCCCATATTCTCAGAATTTCTATAAAGGAGTCATATTGTTGTCATTTCCATTACCACATATTTCATATTTGGAGTTCATGCTCCAGGGTTTATTTTCTTGGATAAGTGAGAAAGGAAACATAGACAAGAACAGAGAAAAAAATTCTGGAGGTAGGGAAAGACATTTTGTTTTATTTATCTAGAAAACCAGATGTAAACAAAGTATAAGTGAATTGATCAGGGAACTGAATGTTTAAAGCTCAAAGGCCAAATAAGAGGAATTACTCTGGACAAAAAAAAATCTTCATATGTAATAAAAAGGAAGAGTTTGTTTCTTCAAAATACTGAAAAAGAATAAAACAGCAGAACAGAACCAATTTGGATGGGGGTGATGATAGCAAGCGGAAGAAGTTAGAGTTGACCAATTGACACTGAGCTACAGAGAGAAAAGGAAAATGAGCCATTTTCATTATATAAAATAAAATACAATTGGAGAAGAAACAGCATTACTGGGTGGATTCAAAAATGCTTGTCTATTAAGGAAAAACAAGGAAGAGAAATAAGTAGGCGCCAGTGAAGAGAAGTCAATAACACAACATGTTTCTGAACCTTATCAATGTTGACTAAAGTCAACCTTTAATCTTTTCACAGGGAATGGGGCTGGGTCTCCTCTTTGTTATGAATTTTTTTAATGTTCCCAGAACACAAATACAGAATAGAGAATAGAATCAAAAATATTATCATAATCATAAATATCGAAGCTTAAATACAAAGTAAGAAAGAAAAAAAAAACATGTCATATGTATAGCAGAACATAAGAAAGGATTCAAAATATATAACAATAAATTTTCATTTCAAGAAAGCCTGTATGATAAACAATACACCTTGTATTGAGAATTGTCCATCTTTTCTTTGCTTCCTTGTTCTCTGCTGTGCACTTTTCAACTTTGTTCTTTATTCTGTTCCCTCCACCCTCTCAGAAGGTTACAATATGGTTTAGATATGTTTCTTGATATATACGTAAACATGCCAATATATACTTACACATGAATACGTGCATAGATAGACATATACTTTCCCAAACATACTTTACTCCTGATCTTTGTTTTTACGTTTATACATATCTCTTGTTTCCTATCCCTCCTGCCTACTCTACTTCTACCTGATATATCTCCCTCCTATTACTTGCCTACCCCTCTCTTCCACCAACCACCCTGCTCTCCTATTACTTGCCTTCCCCCTTCCAAGGATCCCTCCCTTATCCTTTCCTTCTCATTAATCTAAACACCCTTTACCTATCCCCTCATTCTCCTCTCTAAAAATCCCTCTCTTGTCCTAATCCCTCCCTTGTCCTCTCCCCCATCACTATAGCCCTACCATTTTATTTCTTTTAAATTTAGAATGCTTTTATACTCTTCTAAATGTATATGTATTGCCTTGTTTAAAGCCATTCCCAATGAAAATAGGTTACCAGAACTACCAGCCCTCCTCCCCCATCTAAATCCTCTGTATCCCTTCTTCCTCTTGCACTTTTATATAAAATAGTTACTCTTTTTAGGTGTTTCTAAATGGTTTTACTTTTTCTTTTTTTTAATTTGGGTTTGCCATTTTTATTTGCTAGAAAAGATGTCAGTGAATGAGAGCAGGTTTTTTTTTAAATAAATTTCTTTATTTATTTTTAGTTTACCACGCATGGTTCTACATAGTTTTGAGTTCCAGTTTTTCTCCCCTCCCTCCCCCCTCCCTCCCCAAGAGGGCATTAAGTCTCATATAACTGTCATGTATAACTTCACATTGAATTAATTTATGCACTAGTAAAGTCGTGGAGAAGAATTTTGACCAATGGAATGAATCATGAGAAAGAAGAAACAGAACCAAAAACAAAAAAAAAAACAAAAAAAAACCCAAAAACAAAAACAAAAGAGAAGCAGAAAGGGCGAGCATGTAGTGTGCCTCAGTCTGTATTCAAACTTCGCAGTTCTTTGTCTCGATGAAGATAGCATTCTCCATCGTGAGTCCCCTGGAGTTGTCCTTGCCCCTTAGGTTGCTGAGAAAAGCACAGTTTGTCAGGGTTGGTCCTCACAGAATCCATATATCTGTGGCTGTGCACAATGTTCTCCTGGCTCTGCTCCGCTCACTCAGCATTATGTCGTGTAGGTTTTTCCAGGTTGTTATGAAGTCTGCATCATCCCCATTTCTTATGGCACAATAGTATTCCATTACCTTCATGTACCACAGTTTGTTCAGCCGTTCCCCAATTGATGGGCATCCCTTTGATTTCCAATTCTTGGCTACCACAAAGAGAGCCGCTATAAATATTCTTGTACATATGGGTCCTTTTCCCGCTTGCGTGATTTCTTTGGGATACAACCCTAGAAGTGGAATTGCTGGGTCAAAGGGTATGAACATTTCTATAGCCCTTTGGGCGTAGTTCCAAACCGCCCTCCAAAATGGCTGGATCAGCTCACAACTCCACCAGCAATGCAACAATGTTCCAATTTCCCCACATCCTTTCCAGCATTTATCATTCTCCTGATTTGTTATTTTAGCCAATGTGACAGGAGAGATGTGGTATCTAAGAGTTGTTTTGATTTGCATTTCTCTAATCAGCAGCGATCCAGAGCATTTTTCCATATGCCTGTACATAGCTTTAATTTCTTCCTCTGAAAACTGCCTGTTCATATTCTTTGACCATTTCTCAATTGGGGAATGGCTTGTATTCCTATATATTTGGCTCAGCTCCCTGTATATTTTAGAGATAAGGCCTTTATCAGAGGTACTAGTTGCAAAGATTTTCTCCCAATTTTCTGCTTCCCTCCTAATTCTTGTTGCATTGGCTTTTTTTGTACAAAAACATTTCAATTTGACATAATCAAAATTATCCATTTTGCATTTTGTAATGCTCTCTATCTCTTCTTGAGTCATGAATTCTTTACTTTTCCATAAATCTGATAAGTAAACTCTTCCTTGCTTTCCCAAATTACTTAGAGTATCAACTTTTACTCCTAAATCATGAACCCATTTTGACTTTATTTTGGTATATGGTGTAAGATATTGGTCTATGCCCAGTTTTTGCCCTACCATTTTCCAATTTTCCCAACAGTTTTTGTGAAATAGTGAATTATTAGCCCAGAAACTGGCCTCTTTGGGTTTATCAAAGAGTACATTGCTAAACTTGTTGATTTCACCTATTTGTGTACCTATCCTATTCCACTGATCCACACCCCTGTTTCTTAACCAGTACCAGGCAGTTTTGATGACTGCTGCTGTGTAGTACAGTTTAAAATCTGGTGTGGCTAAGCCACCATCTCTACAATGTCTTTTCATTGATATCCTAGATACTCTAGACCTCTTGTTTTTCCAAATGAATTTTGTTATTATTTTGTCCAGCTCAGTAAAAAAATTTTTTGGTAGTTCGATTGGTATGGCACTGAATAGATAGATTAATTTAGGTAGAATTGTCATTTTTATTATATTAGCTCGGCCTAACCATGAGCAACTGATATTTCTCCATTTATTTAGATCTGATTTTATTCGCGTGAAAAATGTTTCATAGTTATGTTCATATAGGCCCTGGGTTTGTCTTGGCAAATAGACTCCCAAATATTTTACAGTGCCTTCAGTAACTTTGAATGGAATTTCTCTTTCTATCTCTTGCTGTTGGGCTTTGTCAGTAATGTATAGGAATGCTGAAGATTTATGTGGGTTTATTTTATATCCTGCAACTTTGCTAAAGTTGTTTATTATTTCAAGTAGTTTTTTACTTGATTCTCTAGGATTCTCTAGATAAATCATCATATCATCTGCAAAAAGTGATAATTTAGTTTCTTCTTTTCCTATTCTAATTCCTTCAATTTCTTTTTCTTCTCTTATTGCTACAGCTAATGCTTCCAGTACCAAATTGAATAATAGGGGTGATAATGGACATCCTTGTTTCACCCCTGATCTTATTGGGAATGCATCTAGCTTATCCCCATTAAAAATAATGCTTGTTGATGGTTTTAGGTAGATGCTGTTTATAATTTCAAGGAAGGCTCCGTTTATTCCTATGCTTTCTAGTGTTTTTAATAGGAATGGGTGTTGTACTTTGTCAAAGGCTTTTTCTGCGTCTATTGAGATGATCATATGGTTTCTGCTAGTTTTGTTGTTGATATGGTCAATTATGCTAATAGTTTTCCTAATATTGAACCATCCTTGCATTCCTGGAATAAATCCTACCTGGTCATAGTGTATTATTCTCGTAATGAGTTGCTGCAATCTTTTTGCTAATATTTTATTTAAAATTTTTGCATCAATATTCATTAGAGAAATTGGTCTATAATTTTCTTTCTCTGTTTTCACTCTACCTGGTTTGGGTATTAGTACCATATTTGTGTCATAAAAAGAATTTGGTAGGACTCCTTCTTCACCTATTTTCCCAAATAGTCTGCAAAGTATTGGAATTAGTTGTTCTTTAAATGTTTGATAGAATTCACATGTAAAACCATCTGGCCCTGGAGATTTTTTCCTAGGGAGTTCGTTGATGGCCTGCTCAATTTCTTTTTCTGATATGGGGTCATTAAGAAATTTCACTTCCTTCTCTGTTAGTCTGGGCAGTTTATGTTTTTGTAAATATTCATCCATATCTCTAAGGTTGTCAAATTTATGGGCATACAGTTGGGCAAAATATTTCCTAATTATTGTTTTGATTTCCTCTTCATTAGAGGTGACCACACCCTTTTCATTTTTGATACTGGTAATTTGATTTTCTTCTTTCTTTTTTTTAATCAAATTGGCCAAAGGTTTGTCAATTTTATTGGTTTTATCACAAAACCAGCTCTTTGTTTTATTTATTAATTCAATAGTTTTCTTGGTTTCAATTTTATTAATCTCTCCTTTGATTTTCAGTATTTCTAATTTGGTATTTAATTGGGGGTTTTCAATTTGCTCTTTTTCTAGCTTTTTCAGCTGTATGCCCAGATCATTGATCTCCTCTTTCCCTATTTTATTCATGTAGGCATTTAGAGATATAAAACTCCCCCTAAGAACTGCTTTTGCTGCATCCCATAAGTTTTGGTATGTTGTTTCATTATTGTCATTCTCTTGAATGAAATTATTAATTGTTTCTCTGATTTGTTCTTTGGCCCACTCACTCTTTAGAATTAAATTATTTAGTTTCCAATTAGTTTTTAGCTTGTTTTTTTAAAATGATTCTTATTGCATCATCATCTGAAAAGGATGCATTGACTACTTCTGCTTTTCTGCACTGGACTGTGAGGTTTTTATGCCCTAGTACATGGTCAATTTTTGAGTATGTGCCATGTACTTTTGAGAAGAAAGTATATTCCTTTTTATCCCCATTCAGTTTTCTCCAGAGGTCTATCATATGTGCCTTTTCTAAAATTCTGTTTACCTCCTTAACTTTTTTCTTATTTATTTTGAGGTTAGATTTATCAAGTTCAGAAAGGGGGAGGTTGAGGTCTCCCAATATTATAGTTTTGCTGTCTATTTCTTCCTGTAACTCCCTTAACCTCTCCTCTAAGAAATTGTATGCCTTACCACTTGGTGCATATATGTTAAGCAATGATATTGCTTCATTGTTTATGGTGCCTTTTAGCAGGATATAATGTCCTTCTTTATCTCTTTTAATTAGATCTATCTTTACTTTTGCTTTGTCTGAGATTAGGATTGCTACCCCTGCTTTGTTTACTTTAGCTGAGGCACAATATATTGTACTCCAGCCTATTACCTTAATCCTATGTGTATCCCCCTGTTTCAGATGCGTTTCTTGTAAACAGCATATTGTAGGATTATGGTTTTTAATCCATTCTGCTATCTGCTTCTGTTTTGTGAGAATGTTCATCCCCTGCACGTTCAGGGTTATGATTTCTATCTGTGTCTTTTTCTCCATCCTAATTCCCCCTGTTTATGCTTTTATTTCTCCCTTTCCCCTTCTCCTCCTCAACAAAGTTTTGCTTTTGACCGCCGCTTTCCTCAGTTAACCCTCCCTCTTTGTTCCCCTCCCTTATCTAACCGTTACCCACTTGCTACTTCTCCTCTTCCTTCTGCCCTCCCCCCTCCCTTTTTCCCCCCTTTCCCTCCCACTTCCCGTAGGACAAGTTAGATTTCTAAACTTATCAGAGTATGTTATTCCCTTCTTGAACTAGATCAGATGACGGTAAAGCTCAAATACTGCTCTTCTCCCTCCCTTCTTTCCCTCTACTATAATATGTTTTTTTGCCACTTCCTTTGGTGTAATTTACCCTTTTCTACTACCTCTTTACCACTTCCCTCATAGCCCTCCCTTTATATCTCTTATTTATATTTTATATCTTTACATCGGTTAATTTATACAGGCATTCACAACCTATGTATATCCCTTTCATTTGTCATAATAGTTGTACCATTCACAAGAATGACTTATATATGTGTATATATACATATATACATAAAAAACATACATAAGATGATATAATCCCACTTAAAGATGTAAACAACCTAAGATTATTGGTTAATGAGGTTTGTGGGGTTTTTCCCCCTGGTTACCTTTTTATGTCTCTCTTGAGTTTTGTATTTGGAGATCAAATTTTCCGTTGAGTTCTGGCCTTTTCATCAGGAAGGTCTGGAATTCCCTTATTTCATTGAATGTCCATCGCCTTGCCTGGAAAATTATGCTTAGTCTTGCTGGGTAGTTGATCCTTGGTTGTAGTCCCAGCTCCTTTGCCCTTCGGAATATCATATTCCAATTTCTCCTGTCTTTTAATGTGGAAGCTGAGAGATCCTGCGTGATCCTGACTGTAGTTCCACGATATTTGAATTGCTTCTTTTTGGCTGCTTGCAGTATTTTCTCCTTCAGTTTATAGCTCTGAAATTTGGCTATAATATTTCTTGGTGTTTTCAGTTTCTGATCTCTTTCAGGGGGTGATCGGTGAATTCTTTCAATGACTATTTTGTCCTCTGGTTCTAGGACCTCTGGGCAGTTGTCTTTGATAATTTCTTCGAAGATGCTGTCAAGGCTCCTTTTTTCATCGTGGATTTCTGGTAGACCAATAACTCTCAAATTGTCTCTCCTGGATCTATTTTCCAGGTCAGTTGTTTCCCCAATCAGATATTTCACATTTTTTTCTATTTTTTCATTCTTTACGTTTTGTTTTATTACTTCTTGATGCCTCATAGATTCATTAGCTTCCACTTGCTCAAGTCTAATTGTAAATGAGTTAGTGTTTACATTTTGCTTTTGAGCCTCCATTTTCAATTGGTTGATTTCACCTCTCAGGGTGTCATTTTCTCTCTTTAGACTCTGTATCTCCATAGCCATTTCACCAATCTTATTCTTTAGGGACTTTTCCATTTTTTCCATGTTTTCTTTTACCTCCCTAATTTGGTTTTTAAAATCCTCCTTTAGCTCTTGCAGCAGTGCTTTTTGGGCTGGAGACCAGTTCATATTAGCTTTTGAGGTATCTGATGTATCTACCGTGTCAATGCCGTCCTCCTCCATGTTGATATTTTGATCCTGCCTGTCTCCATAAAAAGAATCTATTGTCCACGGTTTTTTTGTATTCTTCTTCATATTTGTTGTTTTCCCTTTTCCTGGCGTTACAACGAATTTCTGTCTTTGGGCTCTCTGTCCCAGCTTTCTTATTCTGGAGGTTGTGAGTCTAGAATTAAAACCTTCAGTTTCCTGAGGTGTGGGGGAGGGGTCTGGCTCCCTGGTGTCTCACTCCCTGTGAGTGCTCTCCAGCACTTGCTTTTCGGCAATGGTCTCAGCTGTTTGTTGTTTGAGCTGATGTCTGGCACTTCCCCTGGGGGAGCAAGGTTACATCTGGGCTCCTGGCGTTGACTCCTTTCTAGTATTTGTCCTGTGAGGCCCCACTACTCTCTCCTCTGTTTCAGTTCTCTTTTTTTTTTTTTTCCCGAGGAATTCTCTGGTTGAGGGGGGGAGGGGTTAGAGCCATTTACCTGGCCATTGAGTCTTCCGGAAGTTCAAGAAGCTGCGTTGCTGGGTTTTGCAGGCGTCAGGAGTGCGTGTTTTCACGGCTGGTGGCGTTGCGCTGCCTCTCGTTGCTCCCTCAGACTGCCGTCCTGTGTTGGGAGGCCTGGGGATCTCTGCCGGTTCCGGGCACCCAGCTTTCTCCCAGCCCGTCTCCCACGTGGATTTCTCGGCCAGCCGCTTCCGCCTTGGTCTGGAGCAGCTCCGCACCGAGCACTCTCCGAGCCTGCAGGTTCGTTCCTCCGGCCTTTCAAACTCTCCCGGCTCGGAAATTTGCCCCACGCCGACTGCTCGCGGTTTCTGACTCTCTCAAATCTGCTCAAATTCACTTTTTTATAGGAATCTGACAGACCTTGTGAGAGAGCTCTGGTGAGACACTGCCTTCATGCGGCCATCTTGGCTCCACCCCCGGTTTTACTTTTTAAATTCATATCATCGTGAGGTATATCCCCCTCTTTCTCATGAGTTCATCAATTATTAATAAGAATCTTAGACATATATTTTATGTTTTATGTTATACAAAAGGTAAACAGTCTGTCCTTATGAATCCCTTATAATCAGTCTTTGGTATGTACCTTATGTTTCTCTTGGTTCTTGTAGTCAAATCTTGTATTACATTGAGAATTTTTTTAACAAACTCTTGAAAGTCTGAGGGTTTGTCAAATGTCCATTTTTTTTCATTCAAGATAATACTTAAATTTGCAAAGTATGATATTTTTGGCCAGAGCCCTGGGTCTTTTTCTCTTTGATATATTGTGAGCCAAGACCTGTGGTCCTTTAATGTCTCTGCTGCTAGAGCTTGTATAATTCTAATTCTGGCACCATCATATTTAAACTGTTTTAATCTTGATGTTTTTAATATTTTATCCTTGATCTGGGGGTTTCAGAATTTAACTATAATATTCCTATGCATTTTCCTCATAGGATCTCTTTTAAATGGTATTCGATGTATTTTTCTACTTCCCTGCTTTGTTCTAATACTTTAGGACAATTTTCTTTAATTATTTCTTGTATTATTGTATCAGGATTCTTTTTTTGATCATTACCTTCATTTACTCTGATTATTTTTATGGTTTCTTTTCTTGATCTATTCTCCAAATCTGTTGTTTTTCTTATAAGATGTTTTACTTTCTATTATATTTTTTTCATTATTTATATTTTGTTTAATTATTTCTTGATCTCTTGTAATTTCACTGGTTTCACTTTACCCAACTGTAATTTTCAAGGTGTCATTTTCCTCCTCAAGCTTCTGGATCTCCTTCTCTAATTGGTTAACATTCCTTTCATTACCTTCTTGTTTTTCTTCAATTATTTTTTTTAGTTTTTCCTCCATTTCTGTCATTTGAGTTTTAAAGTCTTTTTTAAGATCTATAAATTCTTTTTGGGCAAGCTACCATTTAACATTGCTTTTGGGGGTTTCTTTACTTCAACATCCTCTTCTGAAGATGAACGCCAGTCATCTCTATTCCCATAATAGGTTTCTATGGTTGTATTTTTTCTCCTTTGCCTGTGCATTTTTTGTGGTAGTAACTTGATTTTTGTAATCACCTCTAGCCTTGAGGTATGGGAAATGGTGCCTCTTGCCCTGGATCCTTAGTTCTCCCCTCTATTCTGGAACCAAAGCCAAACCTCCAACCTCCTGTAAGAGCCCACAGCCAGGGGTTTTCTGCCCCACTGCTTCTGCACTCACTGGGCCTGTGGTGGTTCCTTCTCGAGTCCCCCCCATACTGTGTTCTTCACAGAAGAGCTAGGTCTGGCATTCCTCATCAACAGAGGTTTCCTCAATCTTCCTGGGCTCAAATGCAAGAATCCCCTCACTATACTGGGGTGAAAAATTTCCGTGACTGAGGCTGAGGCAGCCTCTCAAACCAACCAACCATAGGGCTTGCCACTAGTTATTTAAGGGGCTTGCCTACTTGTTGTCAAAAGGGAACCTAGCCTGGAGGTGTTTACTTCTTGCAGGCACCAAACCTGGGCCTGGGATTTTTCTTCAGATCTTCTCAAACTGTCCCAGAAAGATCTTGGTTGTGCACCTATTCTTCTTTGTCTACCCTAAGTTGCTATTTTAACTCTTCTGTGGAGGGAAATCTTGAGAGCTTGGAATTTTCTGACCTACTCTGCCATCTTCCCCTATTAATTTTTATTGATACCATTTTATGTTATTTTATTTTAAAATATATTCTTACCTTTCTTCATCCCTACAGAGCTTTGCCTTGTAATAAAAAAGAAAGAGAAGAAAGCAATTCAACAAAGTTAACCAGTCAAAACTTTCTGACAGCTCTATGCACTATCAGTAGTTTTCCACCTTTATAAACAAGGTAGTAAAGATGGTGTGCATATCCTCCTCCCTTGTTCATGGCCAATCTTTATCATCATAGTTACATAGCATTCAATTTTGTTTGTTTTTCTTGCTGTTTCTATTTATATTATGTACCCTTGTTTTTTTTTATTTTAAGGAAAGCTTATTAATAAGGAAATCATTTGGAAATTAAATATAAACAAGCAGATAATGTAAATTTAACATGGTTTCTATCAGGAAAATTCTTGCTTTTTTACCACAACAGGTTAGTAAAATCATAGGAAGAAATGATTCAGGAATATTCTAAAATGATTCAGCTAATGATGTGCTACACCACAAACAGCCAGTTTTCAACAAATAAGGAGAAAAACCAATTCATCATTCTGCATTAAAGATATTGAAGGTATCTGGATAATAGGAAAGTAAAATTCGTGGACTGGAGAATTTGTTCTCTTAAGAATACACTCAATTCAATTCCAAATGGAGTTTGAATTAAGTTTGATGACAGAAAAAAAGTCTATTTACAGGCATTTCCCTAATGTAGTCTCACAGTTAGGCTGGGTGTAGGGGTCACAGAAAATGGGGCAGCCAGAATTAGTTCTATGTGTGCTAGAATATGGTTTGTATTCATGAGAGAGGTTAGTTAGCACAAAATCCTCCCTGATGCTGAAAGAGACAAGACCATATATAAAATGTATTACTAAGTTGTTGAGTTTTGACTTGGTTTTGTAGAATGTGATGCTTCTTTTTTTGTTAACATAAAGCCAAAAGAATAGCTATATAGGATGATAATTTTAAAACTCTTGATAAACAATATTATAATATAGAGGGTTCTCATATTTTTATCACTATCTACTTTCTCCATATTTTTATGCAATGACTCATGCCATGCATCATCGATCCATGCACATAGAATAGAATAAGATTGTGCAGCTCGGAAGAAAAATAGAAATCACATGTTCAACCCCTTCATCTTACATATTAGAAATCAAGGTCCAGGGGACAGATCCAAGGTGGTGGCTAGAAATCAGGGACTTGCTTAAACTCTCCCCCAAATCTCTACAAACACCTGTAAAAATGGCTCTGAACAAATACTAGAACTGTGGAAACCATGAAATAACAGAGGGAAACAGGTCACCAGCCCAGGATGGCCTGGATGGTCTATCGCAAGGTGCTGTGAGTGGAGCACAGCCCAGGACAGACTAGAACAGGAGTTGGCCTGGCACAGGACTCAGGGCCATAAGTCATTGAGCTGTGGCAGTTACCAGACTTCTCAACCCACAAGTGCCAAATACCACAGAGCAGGTTAGTGGGGAAACTTCTAAATTGGGTTAGAAAGCAATCTGGCCCCAGCCCTGGGGGTGGCAGAGATGGTGTGTGGAAGCTCCTGTGGCTGCTTCCAGAGCAACAGCATCAGCTGCTTCCAGAGTCGCTGGCTCGAATGGTGGGAGGAATCAAGCGCGAGACCAGAGCAGGAGTGCAGGGCTTGCTTTGCCCTGCTCAGATCTGGGTCGCAATCATGGTTGGTGGTTCTTGGGGGAGGAGGAGTGCTGCTGGGGCAGATCCTGCAGTGACAGTGAAGTAGAAGTAGCTATTGAAAATAGCAGTGCAGACCCTAAAGCTTGGGACAAAGCACTCTCTACTCTACGAGCTGCCATGTCCTGACAAAAAGCTCAAAGCTCAAGTAGTTGTCTGGGAACATGAACAGGAAGTGAAAAAGAATGCAGACTCAAACTCAGACTCTAGAATCTTTTTCTGGTGACAAAGAAGATCAAAACATACAGCCAGAAGAAGTCAACAAAGTCAAAGAGCCTACATCAAAAGCCTCCAAGAAAATATTAATTGGTCTCAGGACAAGGAAGATCTCAAAAAGCATTTGGAAAATCAAGTAAGAGAACTAGAGGAAAAATTGGGAAGAGAAATGAGAGAGATACAAGAAAACCATGAAAAACAAGTCAACAACTTGCTAAAGGAGAACCAAAAAATATTGAAGAAAATAACATCTTAAAAAAATAGATTAACCCAAATGGCAAAAGAGCTCCCAAAAGTCAATGAGGAGAAGAATGCCTTGAAAGGCAGAATTATCCAAATGGAAACAGGTCCAAAAGACCACTGAAGAAATAACCACCTTAAAAATTAGATTGGAGCCAGTGGAAGCTAGTGACTTTAGGAGAAATCAAGATATTACCAACTAGAACCAAAGGAATGAAAAAATTAAAGACAATGTGAAATATGTAACTGGAAAAACCACTGACCTGGAGAATAGATCGCGGAGAGGTAATTTAAAAATTAGTGGACTATCTGAAAGCCTTGACTAAAAAAAAAAAAACAAAAAAAAAAAAACTAGACATCATCTTTCAAGAAATTGTCAAGGAAAACTGCCCTGATATTCTAGAGCCAGAGGGTAAAATAGAAATTGAAAGAATCCACCACAGATTGCCTCCTGAAATAGATCCCAAAAAGAAAACTCTTAGGAATATTGTCCCCAAATTTGAGAGGTTCTAGGTGAAGGAAAAAATACTGCAAGCAGCCAGAAAGAAACAATTGGAGTATTGTGGAAAAACAATCAGGATAATACAAGATCTAGCAGCTTCTACATTAAGGCATTGAAAGGCTTGGAATATAATATTTTGAAGGCTAAAGGAGCTAGGATTAAAACGAAGAATGACCTACCCAGGAAAACTGATTATAATGCTCCAAGGCAAAATATGGATTTTCAATAAAATGGAGGACTTCTAAGCTTTCTCAATGAAAAGACCAGAGCTGAATAGAAAATTTGACTTTCAAACGCAAGAATAAATAGAAGTATGAAAAGGTAAACAGGAAAGAAATCATAAGGGACTTACTAAAGTTGAACTGTTTTCTTTACATTCCTATACGAAAAAGATGATGTGTGTGATTCATGAGACCTTTCTCAGTATTAGGGTAGTTCAAGGTAATATATATATATATATATATATATATATATATATATATATATATATATATACACACACACATACATACATACATATATATATATATGTATAGACAGAGGGCACAGGGTGATTTGAATATGATGGGATGATATCTAAAAAAATAAAATATAATTGAGGGATGAGAGAAGAATCTATTGAAAGAAGAAAAAAGGGAGAGTTAGAATGGGGTAAATTATGTCACATAAAAGTGGCAAGAAAAATCAGTTCTGTTGGAAAGGAAGAGGGGGCAGGTGAGGCTGAATGAGTGAATCTTGCTCTCATCAGATTTGATTTGAGGAGCGAATAACATACACATTTAATTGGGTATCTTACCCCATGGAAAAATAGGGTGAATGGGATAAAAATAGGGTGATAGAAGGGAGAACAGATAGGGTGAGTAGGTAATCAAAAGCCAACACTTTGGAAAAGGGACAGGGTCAAAGGATAAAATTGAATAAAGGGGGACAGGATAGAATAGAGGGAAACATATTCTTTCACAACATGAGTATTGTGAAAGTGTTTTACCTAATGATACATGGGTGGCCTATGTTGAATTGCTTGCCTTTTAGGGAAGGTATTTGGGAAGGGACGAATGGAGACAATTTGGAACTCAAAGATTTATAATCAGATGCTCAAAAAAGTTGGGTTTTTTGCATGCAACAGAGAAATAAGATATATAGGGAATGGGGCATAGAAATCTATGCTGCCCTATAAGAAAGTAATGGGAAAGGGGATGGGGGGGAGTGGGGTGACAGAAGGGAGGGCTGACTGGGAAATAAGGCAATCAGAATATATGCCATCTTGGAATGGGGGAAATGGCAGAAATGGGGAGAAAATTTGTAACTCAAAATCTTGTGGAAATCAGTGTTGAAAACTAAAATATCAAATACATAATAGAATAATAATAAAAAAAGAAATCAAGGTCCAGAGGTCAAGTGAATTCTCAAATTTGCATGAAAAGTTACTGTCATAGCCAGGAAAAGAGGTTTGATTTTCTCATTCCCAGTCAAGTAGCCTTCTTTAAAACATGGAGATATAGCAAATAGAAAAAATAAAGATGCTAGGGCTAGAAGTTGTGGCCTGATCAAGCTCTATGATTCTTAAGAGGGAGGATGTTGGGATCAAAGAGTATTCTTTTGTGTCTGTGAGGTCTATGAGGTAATGCTGATGTCTCAAAAGCTAATTTCAGAGTAGAATAGATTTCTCATACTGGATAATGACCTAGAAGGAACCTTTGAATTCCTTAATATGACATTCCAGAACTACTAATACAAAATAATATAAAATCGATTGGAATACTGGACTCTTCTTGGAGCTCCTTGTTTCAACAATCCAGCTAGCAACTGCTGTGGGGGTGAAAAACCAACACCAACCAGCTCACAGAATGCTGAAAGCCCAGGATCTTTTCATCTGCTTTACTAAGGAAAGCAAGGTTAAGGGGTTAACAATCTCAATTTAATCCAGCATACAGATATCATCCACTTAGTTCAGAGAAAAAAGCCAGCACCCTGAACTTCAGAGCAAATGTAAACAAATTACAAACCTCAACAGACCAAATACAATTCATAGTTACCAAGAGAACCATCAAAATCTGAGTTCCTCCAGATAGCCCTTACAGTAGCTGCCCAGAGTCCCACACTTCCAGAAATGAGAGCCTTTTTTTTTCTTCATGACTCTTTTTTAAAATTAATTTAATTTATTTAGTATATTTAGTTTTCAGCATTGATTTTCACAAGACTTTTAATTACAGATTTTCTCCCCATTTCTACCCTCTCCCCCACCCTAAGATGGCATATATTCTGGTTATCCCATTCCCCAGTCAGTCCTGCCTTCTGTCACCCCACTCCCCTCCCATCCCCTTTTCCCTTATTTCTTGTAGGGCAAGATAAATTTCTATGCCCCATTGCCTGTGTATCTTATTTCCTAGTTGCATGCAAAAAACTTTTTTTGAACATTTGCTTTTAAAACTTTGAGTTCCAAATTCTCTCCCCTCTTCCCTCCCCACCCACCCTCCCTAAGAAGGAAAACAATTCAACATAGGCCACATGTGTATCATCATGTAAAACCCTTCCACAATATCCATGTTGTGAAAGACTAACTATATTTTGGTCCTTCTTAACTTATCCCCTTTTATTCAATTTTCTCCCTTGACCCTGTCCCTTTCCGAAAGTGTTTGTTCTTGATTACCTTGTCCTCATACCTGCCCTCCATTCTATCATCCCCGCTTTTTTATCTTCTTCCTCCTTCTTTCCTGTGGGGTAAGATATCCAATTGAGTGTGTATGTTATTCCCTCCTCAGGTCAAATCTGATAAGAGCAAGATTCACTCATTCCCCCTAACCTGCCCCGTCTTTCCTTCCTACACAACTGCTTTTTCTTGACACTTTTATGTGAGATAATTTACCCCATTCTATCTCTCCCTTTCTCCTTCTCTCAATATATTCCTCTCTCATCCCTTAATTTGATTTTATTTTTTTTGGATATCATCCCTTCATATTCAACTCACCCTGTACCCTCTGTGTATGTATGTGTGTGTGTGTGTGTGTGTGTGTGTGTGTGTGTGTGTGTATTCCCTTTAGCTACCCTAATACTGAGGTCTCATGAATTGTACACATCATCCTTCCATGTAGGAATTTAAACAAAACAGTTCAACTTTAGTAAGTCCCTTATGACTTCTCTTTCTTTACCCTTTTGTACTTCTCTTGACTCTTGTATTTGAAAGTCAAAGTTTCTATTCAGCTCTAGTCTTTTCACTGAGAAAGCTTGAAAGTCCTCTATTTTATGGAAAATCCATATTTTGCCTTGGAGCGTGATGCTCAGTTTAAATGGGTAGTTGATTCTTGGTTTTAATCCTAGCTCCATTGACCTCCAGAATATAATATTCCAAGCCTTTCTGTCCCTTAATGTAGGAGCTGCTAGAACTTGTATTATTCTGATTGTGTTTCCACCATACTCAAATTGTTTCTTTCTGGCTGCTTGCAGTATTTTCTCCTTGATCTGGGAGCTCTGGAATTTGGCAACAATATTCCTAGGAGTTTTCTTTTGGAGATCTCTTTCAGGAGGCAATCTGTGGTGGATTCTTTCAATTTCTATTTTACCCTCTGGCTCTAGAATATCAGGGCACATCTCCTTGATAATTTCTTGAAAGATAGTATCTAGACTCTTTTTTTGATCATGGCTTTCAGGTAGTCCAATAATTTTTAAATTATCTCTCCTGGATCTATTTTCCAGGTCAGTGGTTTTTCCAATGAGATATTTCACATTGTCCTCCACTTTTTCATTCCTTTGGTTCTGTTTTATAACATCTTGATTTCTCATAATGTCACTAGCTTCTACTTGTCCAATATGGTTTTTAAGGTAGTATTTTCTTCAATGGTCTTTTGGACCTCTGTTTCCATTTGTGTAATTCTGATTTTCATGGCATTCTTCTCCTCATTGGCTTTTGGAGCTCTTTTGTCATTTGAGTTAGTCTATTTTTAAGGTGTTGTTTTCTTTGGTATTTTTTGGGTCTCCTTTAGCAAGTCATTCACTTGTTTTTCATGGTTTTCTCACATCATTTTCATTTCTCATCCCAACTTTTCCTCTACTTCTCTAACTTGCTTTTCCAAATCCTTTTTGAGCTCTTCCATGGCCTGAGACCAGTTTGTGTTTTTCTTGGAGGCTTTTGATGTAGGCTCTTTGACTTTTTTGACTTCTTCTGGCTGTATGTTTTGGTCTTCTTTGTCACCAAAGAAAGATCCCAAAGTGTGAGACTGAATCTGAGTCTGTTTTCACTGCCTAGCCATGTTCCCAGCCAACTACTTGACCCTTGAGTTTTTCATCAGGGCATGATCGCTTGTAGAGTAGAGAGTACTTTGTTCCAAGCTTGAGGGGATGCACTGTTGTTTTCAAAGCTATTTCTATGCAGCCAGCTCTACCACAGCAACATTCCTCCTCCCCCAAGAACCACCAACCCAGACTGGACTCAGATCTTAAGCAGGCTCTGCCCTCCAGCTCAGATCTGCCACTTAATTCCTCCCACCAGGTGGGCCTGGGGCCAGGAGTAATTGCAGCTGTAGTTCTGTAGCTGCACCACCGCCGCTTCCCCTGGGGTGGTGGCCGAACCATGAACTCCTATCACTGTCCCCCCAGCTTTCCCCACTAACCTTCTTTGTTGTCTTTGGTGTTTGTGGGTTGAGAAGTCTGGAAACTGCCACAGCTCACTGATTCAGGATGCTAGGGCCTGTTCTGCCCCGGCTCCTGGTCTGGTTGGTTCATGCTGCCCATGCTGGGCTCTGCTCCCTCCACTCCCAGCTCCATGTGCGATAGACCTTACGCAGCAACCATCCAGGTTGTCCTGGGCTGGATCCCTGTTTCCCTCTGCTATTTTGTGGGTTCTGCAGTTCTAGAATGTGTTCAGAGCCATTTTTTTAGTTTTTTTGGAGGGATCTCGTGCAGAACTTGTGCAGGTCCCTGCTTTCCAGCCACCATCTTGGCTCAGCCCTTTCCAGGAGTGAGAGCCTTAAGCAAATAACTCTGTTCTCTCTTTTTATACAGTTTAAGAAGTCATCAAATGTCATCTGAGTGACCAGAACTTAGGCTCTTACTACTGGCTCTGGAGTTAGCACCTCCCTTCATTGGCCCCACCTGGAACCCCACCTTAGTTACCAATTCACACCCACATAGGCTTAGCACTTTATAGATAGGGGTTAGCGTGGTGGGGTTTAGCACCTAGTAAGTCTCAATGAAAGACACCCAACTTAATTGATGTTACACTCCTATAACATGCTTGCTCCAACAACTTTAAATCTTACCTACTTACCTTTGGAATATTCATCTCCTGCTTCAGTAGGAGATCAAGCCCTATCTCATGCCACTTTTGAACTACTGGGAAGAATGTCAACAGTCTTACAGCAGATGCCAGTACTCCAGTAACTCATAGTCTGAAATCACTTCTGATAATGTTATTTACAATGAGACAAGTATATCATATCAGTGGATGGAGACCAGCATCCCTCACGTCCAATGGAACACTGGGTAGAGAGGTATTTGAGTATTTTAGTTGAAAGGTTACTATAGTGGTTTCTTACACTGTTGGGAATGAAACACTCTTCCTGATATCTCATTTATTGCAAGGGGAAAAAAGAACAGGAATTTATTAGGCACCTTCTATGTACCGTGCTTTGCACCAAACATTTTACAAATGTTGTGTCATTTAATCCTCACAACAGCCCTATGAGGTAGATACTATTATTATCTCTATAGTTAATGAAACTGATCAAATGGATGTTAAATTACTTTCTCAAGGTCATTCAGCTAGTAGAGTCTGAGGCTAGATTTGAACTCAAGTCTTTCTAACTAAAGGCCCAGAACTCTCTCCAGTATGCCACCTAGCTATCTAGGAGAAGTAGAGTTGATATACAATTTCTTGGCTGATTGATAAAGCCAGTTGCTGACATCCAGTACTTTATCTGTGGCCTATGACAGCTAGCAAAATGTTTATATATCACCTTCTTAGCTTATATTGTAGTTGGCAAGTCTGCTTTGGTGGGTTAGAACACAAGTATAGGATGGGAAGATTCATGGCTATACAATTCCTAACAAAATGATTTTCAATTGAAAGTTTATGATGGATCACAGGTGGCTTACTGCCATGTCACGTCACTCCACTCCTGGAATCAGCTTTCTTACTCTTGCACTAGGAAATACAATCAAATGAATACTAATATTGCTGCTAAAGTGTTTGCCCTATACTCCACACACCATTTCTGTGACCTCCAAGACCCAAACACTCTTCCCAAGCAACCACTCTCATATA
Source organism: Trichosurus vulpecula (assembly GCF_011100635.1). NCBI lineage: Eukaryota > Metazoa > Chordata > Mammalia > Diprotodontia > Phalangeridae > Trichosurus > Trichosurus vulpecula. Next base: position 374,292,861 of record NC_050573.1, read on the forward strand.
TGCATTGTTTTCCCCTTTTAAAATATAAGCAAGGTGATTTATTATTTGCATCCAGGGCATTTAACATGGGCCCTGGCACATGGTAAGTGCTAAATAACGGCTTTTTTATTTATCATTCAATCAACCAATTACAGTCAATGATTTGACATGGCAGCCAAAAACAGCTAATATAATTTTAGGCTGTATTAACATTTACAGTGTCTAAAATGATGATTCCAAATTTCTACTATACTCTTTACCAGTCAGATTGCATTTAGAATATTCATCTGAAAATCATATGTTCAAAAAGATGTAAGCAAACAGAAATATGACTAGAAAAGGGAGCATTCCTAAGATTATGAAGGGAATAGAGGCCATGCAAAATGAGAATTAGTATACAGACCAGAAAGAGAAAACTTAAGAAATACATAATATTTATATTTACACATTATAATTCTTCTGCAGAGGGATTATATCTCTTTTGATTAGCCCCAAAGACTAGAACTTAAAAGTTGTGGAGATGACTATTTTGACTCAATATGAGGGGAAAAAAAACTTTCATGATAGAGCTATACAAAAATGTAATTGGCTTCTTTGAGAAATAATGGATTCTCCATCACTGGAGATCTTCAAGCAGAATTTGAATAATTACTTGTATTGTTTTAGAGAGGAATCCTTTTCAGGAGGTTTTTTTGTACTTGACTACCTTCCACATCATTTTCACTTCTGAAATAATCAGATTTTTTTCATTAGTTGGTGAATTCCAGAATGTTAATGTGAATCATGAAGACAAGGAAGAAGTAAGATTGGAAGTCCTTTCATGAAAAGAAAATTGTTGTATTTTCTTATCAGAGACATGAATTGAATTGTAAAATTCTTATTTAGCAGTAGCTAGCAAGCAGGGACAGTTATCTTGTTGGTAATTAATAACACAACATATAGTTGGTTTCCTCCATCTGGAGGTGATACACATTAGATAAATAGACCTTGATGTGCTGTATGGAGGAGCAAGCTAACCAAAAGTATTGCTCCTAGGATAGAATACAAACTCCTCAATCTGACCTTTATAACCCTCTATAATCTTGCTTCAGCCTAAATTTTCAGACATATTTCATAATCTCCCCCTACACACATTCTATGTTCCACTACAGTTTATTTGTTGGATTCTCAAAGATATTTGGAAGATTTATACTTGCAGAAAGAGGTTTCTTGTTTGTTAATTTATGAAGAATTATGAACATCTTGCATATCATTTTTGCCACTTGATTTTGCCATTCTAGTATCACCAATGAACTGAGATATGGGCTCTCTCCAACAAGGGGCATATATTCTGAACTTACATGAAACTTAGATGTTTCCCAGGATGGTCTGATCCTGAAGAGGGAAATTATAATTTTCTTATATATTCATTATACCTGAATCAAACTGTTGAAATTGAATTTAACCTGCTAGTAAGCAGATCATAACATGGTCTGAATACTGAACAATGGATTTTTGGGGACATGTAGAGTTAGCATTCTGCTTTGTTCTATTCAAAAACAGCTTTTATGGGAGAAAGAAGTACAGGAGAAAATGTAAGATTTCAGTTGTATGGAAGTATGGCTAGTGGTGACATTAGCTTCTACAACAAAAGTATCGGTAGAATCACGGTAAGGTGAGGCTGGAGGCAATGATAAAATATTTGGGCTCCAGAATCTTCTCTTAACCACGTCTAGCTCCTGGGACTTAGGGTAGGATTCAGATTATTAGTGATTGTAGGGACAAGAAAGAAGCCCATAATGAGGGTCCATCAGCATCAGATGAAGCTCAGGAAGTACTACAATTCTATGGCAATTTTGTGTCTAACTAGAATATAAAGGCTATTCCCTGATCAAATATGAGGGTCAAACCCTGGCGAACACAAATGTGTGCAAAGTACTCCTAAATCTGAATATCTGATTGAGAGAGATATTAGACTATTAGTTCCATGAAGGCAGGTAGCACAATTAAACTTTGTATTTCAAATGTCCAGCAATTTTTTTATTATAATTAGTGGATTGATAAAGGACTACACAGATGATATGTGGAAGATTAGAATTCTTGGGCTGAGGCAGTTAGGGAAAATATCATGGAGCTTGTAGGATATGAATTAAGCCTTAAAGGACACATGGTAAGTTTTGGATAAGTGGACAGAAGCCAAGGAGAAAATTTTGAAAATATTTATGAATTCTGAGCTAAAGTGGCATTGTATCATCTGATGTGTTCTGAAGGCAGTGAAAAGATCATATTTGTTGTCAGGGATGAAGAACAGTTGATAATCACAGTGATAATTCCTAGAGATAAATGGATAAAATACATTTTAAATTATCTTAATCTATAGATGTTTAGACTACTAGGAGATTCTTAGAAAAGTTTTTGTTTTTGTTTTTGTTTTCCCTAGTGCTTAGATCCAGCTTATTATAAGATATTGAGAAAAAGAGGTGCCCACTTACCTCATAGTACTGCTCTCCTTCTGCTTCAGTTTTCCCAAGATCATAATAATTTACTCCTCATTGTACTCCTCACAATCCCCTAAACTTCACCTCCATCATAGCCTATTCTTACTAGTAAATTTATGCTTTGGCATTGGGGATGCAACTCTTACTATGGCCAAACTAGACAGGATTTAACTAAGAGACAGTATAGCATAATAATAACTAGTATTGATATAGTACCTACTATGTGCCATCACTGTTCTAAGAGCTTTACAAATGTTATCTCACAGCAACCTGGGGGGGGGAGGTGCTAATATTCTCCTCATTTTATAGTCGAGGAAACTGAGGCAAATAGGGTAAGTCACACAGCTAATAGGTATCTTAGGTCACATTTGAACTCAGGTCTTCCTGACTCCAAGCCTAGCACTCTATTCATTACACTGCCTTGTGGCTGGTGGAGAATATATAAAGCTGTGGTTAAAGGTTATAGACATAGTGAAATAGATATAAAATTCAGCTTTTTGTCCCTCTGATATATACTAGCTATAAGACTATAGGAAATTCAATTAACCTGACAGTGTTCAAGGCAATTCGCTGAGACTTGTGATTTGCATCAATGAAGGGAATTTACAAAGCAGGTATGATTTACACTGATGAAATCACAGGTTTGGACAAAAACAAAACAAAATTGAAAAGACAAGAATTATCCTTGTGGGATGTGAAATGGGGCTATTGAAATTGGAGCAAGAAGACCTTGAATCAAGTTTTGATTGTGCCACTTATTTGCTTTGGAACCTTCAGCAAGACACTATCTGGGCTTCAGGTTCCTTCTTTCTCAAATGGAGAGTGATCATACTTGTACCATCTACCTCTCAGGCTATCATGAAGAAGAGGTGGAATAACATAAGAAAAATTATTTTCAGACAATAAAGAGGGATAGAAATAACATCTATCACTCCTACAGTTAATTATAAATGGCGTAGCCTATTAATAACCCTGGTGGTGCTAAACCACACAGCTCTAGGCATCACATGACCAGGAAGTGTATGCATTTGTGTACATCTATAGTAATGAAAATTCAACCATTCCATAGTCAGCTTATACTATGTACTAATGCCCTGGCGAGTTGTCCCTAATTCCCAACTTGTTAACAATGCTGAGGTAGCAAGGATAGCCTGAAGCCAGTGAACACTAGACTTCTACCTACTTGTTCTCAACACATTGCTCATGATTTATAATTTGTCTTCTTTTGGAGTAGTTAGTAGAACTAGTTTCAAAAGGAGTAAATATTCTTAAAAGATATAGTATCCATCAATAGACTATCTAACACTTCATCCCCAACCACTCATAAGAGCAAGACTTGCCATGATGGCAGATTTAGTCCTTCAGAGTGAAGGGCCCTCTTACCTGAATGGCTACTGGTATCAGGGTCTTCTCCCTAACCCATTTCCTCTTAAATAATATAAAGCTGTAACTTCAGGGATCCGTCTTTCAGAAATGGTCCTTTTGCTCCTCCTTTCACATTTTCTATTCAGGCTTTTTATTTCCCAATAGATGTGCTCCTTAAAGGCTAACTAGAAGTCCAGGATCTTAGAGGAGGTAATGTGGTATAGTGGAAAGATACTGGATTTAATATCACTTAATCTAGGTTTCAATTCTGGCTTTGACAGCTATTGGCTGAAGTGACTTTAGTCAAGTCACTTTAGCTGTCTAGGCTTCAGTTTCCTCTTTTTTTTAAAGTTGGGGTGTTGAACCAAATGACCTCTAAGGTTTCTCCTAGTTCTTAATTAATGATCTTAAGAAAGTCAGTACATGAGGGGAACTCTGTTTTAGAGGAACCCTGAGGTGAGTCCTTTTTATATATCAAAAAGACTTTTAAAAATGGGAATAAGAACATCTGAACTTCCCTGCTTGGCTTTTCTAATTTTTTTCTTATAATGTGATGCCACTATCTCAATATTTTCATTTGTGCAATTTTCATATGTCCATTTGGTTGTTTGTACGCCTTTCTAGTATGTCTTTCTGCATTTTGTTTATTTTAGTTTGTAATCTCTTAAGGGGCAAATTATATTTTCTCAATATCTCCTAACATTACACATAGTAATTTAATATATATTTCTGATTATGATAGTAATGAAAGTGAAAGTATAATATAATGGAGGAAGTAGTAAATTGAGTCAGGTGTTATAATTTTGAATCTTAGCTAGAATACTCTTTACCTGAGTAACTTTAGAAAAGTAATTTGACTTTCCCAGTACTGAGTATTCTCATCTCTAAAATAAATAGGTTTTTTGAGGTTCCTTTTCAAAGGGCCTCTAGTCTTCCTTCTAAGAGGCAAGGGAATTTAGTAAATAAGATAACAGATTGCGAGGAGGACTTGGCCATATTTAGCCCTAATATACATTCTACCCATGTCACCTTGGGCAAGTCACTTAACCTTCTTGTTGCCTCTGTTTTCACATCTCTATAACGGCATCAGATGATAGCTTTCAGATTTAATGTATAATGAGAAGGAATATGAGGCTTTAAAGAAACCTTTCTGCTCCAGGCTTGTAAAAATTAAGAAAAAAAGTCTTGTTAATTCTCAAATTAATCAGAAGGTTATAGTAAGGTCATGACCTAGGATGAAGGAAAAGAAAGAGGCCACTAAATACTTAGAGGTAAATTATACAGCAACTATTAAGCTCCTGCTGAAAATAAAAAGATGTGGAACATTTGAGATAAAAGGAACTCTGTCCTCCAAAGATGATGATATAGATGCATACATACCATGGATTGAGATATACTCCAGGAAAGGTCAAAGGAAGAAGTTATGGGGAACAATAGCTGATGACTTCTTGCTGAGGATGTACTGAGACAGGCATTTCTCAACCTAACGTTAACCATAGAGAGGAATGCTGTTTTTCCAATGTATATATCCAGGATGGGATCGAGAATCATGCAATAATTATCAAATCTTTCACCACTCTCCTTTTCTGGTTATTCATTTGGGCTCAATGAATAGTGACAAAAATAGCAAATGTTCTTGCAGATTATAAAATCTTTAAGAAGAAACTGAGGACCTTAATGGTCTTATTGTGGTTGCCATTTATCAAAGCTACAGAAGAGAAAGTTATAGTGGGCAAGTTAAAAGGTGTTTTAGGAGATGGAATGTGAGAGTCAGATGACTTAGTTCAAGTCCTACTACTTACTACTTGTATGACCTTAGATAAGTCTGTTAATTCCTCAGTCACTTTCACTGCAAAAGAGAGACTTGCACTAGATCATGTCTAAGAGATCCCTTTGGGATCTAAGTCTGTAATCCAATTATTCTATAGCCATAGATTGAATTGTGAGTTCTGCTACAGCAATAAAATAAATCTAAAAAGAGTTAATTAAAATTGACATTCCCAAAGCCCAGAAAATTAAATCAAAGTACTTTAAGCTGAAAAGGAAATCAAAGAAGGTAAATTGCCAATTTATATTAACTTGATGACATACCAAGTGAGAGCTAGCATAAAGTAGTTTAAAGCCAGGAAGGATTGGGTGCAAGTTCAATATGGCAAACAGGGTGGGACTTTTCTGTTGTCTTTTGTTTTGGAGTGCTTCTCAGCACTAAGGCAATATAGTGCCTTTGAGTCTTGCCATTGTTTTAATCAAGAGTCATTGATTGGAAACAATATATATGATGGGTTGCTAGCAATGACAGATCTTTCCTTTTGCTAAGAAGGAACTAAGCCCAATGGCCCTCAAAAGGGTATATATGCTCTGCGGTTAGCATTTTTTTAGGGCTCACTCACTTGAAGAATGTCATGTGGTTTGACCAGATGAGACTCTGGGAAACCCTTTAAAGTGTCTCCTGGCTTTGAAAAACTCAAATGTTTGGTTCTTTTCTCTCTGGTAACCATGTATATAATGTCTTGGTCAGATGGCTGGAAGCCTGTCTTTTGACTTCTGTTATTATGCTCTGCTTATATAATTTATGCATGTTTTATTTGTGTTTTCTCTGAAGTTCAGGGTCCCGACTTTTTCCCCAAAACTAAATGAATGATATATGTATGTTTAATTAAATCAACAGTGTAAACCCCTTAAAAGTTGCTTTTCTTAGAAAATTAGTTCAAAGAATCTGTGCTAGTAGCCCTCCTGTGTGTTGATGTTATTATCCTTATACAGCCACAGTAGCTGCAAGTAACATTATTTCTACAAAATGGCATAGTCGGGCAGGATCGGCAGACTAAAAGGAAAACATGGGGTTTGGGGGGACTGGGAAAGTGGTTGGATGTTTCCCAGCTATTAGATTGCACTTTATACCTGTGGTGGCTATGGTTCTATGGAGCCCAAGGAGCAGAAGCAGGCTGAGGGAAAACAGGGAAGTAACAGTGATGGGAGAAGTCTCCTGGGTGTCTAGAGCAGGGCCCCAGGAGATAACCACTCCTTCCACTTCCCTACCCCACTAGCACTTTGCAAGAGACAGGCCAGAGCAGGGATGTGTGAGGAAAATAAGAAGAGTCTTGGGGGAGGTGGGGATAGCCAGAGCCATGGCTTGAGTGGATTAGCCCAGCTCTGGACTGTGTTGGAGAGGTGAATGTTTGGAGATTGTATTGTATGTGGAGCCCTGGAGCAGGAGCTCAGAACTGCCTTCATATAGACCCAGCAGGAACAGTTGGTGAGATGAGAGAAAAAGCAGAGAGATGCCCATGTACTGAACCAGCAAGAGAGGAAAACTGCCTGTGAGCCAACCTTGGTGAGGTAATAGGAAAAGTGGAGAGCTGTCTGTATCAGTATTCTGGCAGAAGCTAGAGATGGCCAGCTCTTCCTGGAGGATAAGGAACCCTGGAGCTTGGAATTCAGCCCCAGGACAAGATAAAAACTTTGTAGAAAGCTGCTGAGTGTGCTTTTTTGCTGCCTTCTCCTGGGATGGTTTGGGACGTAGGGGGAGGGTGGAGCTGTCTATGGTGGGTGGAAGGAAGTGCTGCAGACCCCAAAGTACCCACCCTGTTGGCTTTGTCACCCAGCTGCCCCTCAATACTTGGAAGTGGTGACTACAGCAGTATGGGTAGAACACACCCCAAGAGAACTTTATTTGGACTTTTCTTTTGTGTTAAGACTTGGCTCATTAAAGCATGCTGGAACTTAAGGGTTTCAGGAGGAAGCCTGCAGTGGCAGTGTAGGGACAAGGACACACGCTCAAGAAGGACTTTATTTGGGCACTCTGTATTGACTGAAGAGATTATAACTTGCTGTGATCTATGGGTAGATAATGTTTGTATTTTCTGCCACCCCTTAAGGATGATATGTTGTGTAAATAAGTATTCTGGGGAATGCTACTGAATTATATGTTTTGTTTAAGGATGTTGCTATGAATGTTATGCTTTAGTTCCCTAGATGTGACAAAAAGTATAGTGCCTCTATTTGTTACAGGATCTGTGGCCATTTAGATTGTACAGGCTAAGGATCCAGGAGGGCTGGAGATGTAATTGCAAGAAGGGTGGGACTGTTTTGTTGTCTTCTGGTTTGGAGTGCTTCTCAGCACTAAAGCAATCAAGTGCCTTTGAGTCTTGCCTTTGTTTGAATCAAGAGTCATTGACTGGAAACAATATATATGATGTGGTGCTATTGATGAGAGATTGTTCCCACCCCTTTTTGCTAAGTAGGTACTAAGCCCCAGGGCCCTAAACAGTGTATGTATACTCTGAGGTTAGCATTTTGTTTTGGGGCTCCCTCACTCAAAGACTGTCATGTGATTTGACCAGATTAGACTCTGGGCAGCCCTTTAAAGAGCCTTCCAGCTTTGAAAAACCCAGATATTGGTGCTTCTCTCTCTAGGATCTGTGTATGTAATGTCCTGGTCCGAAGGCTGAATGCTGTCTGTTGATTTCTGTTATTTTGCTCTGTAATTTGTGTTTTCTCTGAAGTTCAGAGTGCTGACTTTCCCCCTGAACTAAGTGAATGATATCTGTATATATAATTAAAGTAAGATTGTTAACTCCTTAAAGTTACTTTCCTTAGAAAACCAGATCAAAGAACCTGTGCTAGTAGCCCTACCATGTGCTGATGTTATTGGCCTTACACAACCAAAGTAGTGGCAAGTAACATTGTTGTTACAGACACACATTGTGTGAATGTCATTGTTACTTAAACTCTCTGTGCTCTAGGGAACTCTCTAAGATTATCAATTGTTGAGAAGGTACAGATTGTGAAAAGATAGTTCAAATATCCTCAGCTTGGTATTCCCTATGTTAGTGAAATAATAAGACCAGTGTCCACCTCTATCCGAAATTCAGATACAGTATAAAGTAACTATACTTTTGAAGGAGGAAGTTAGAGGGAAATTAAACTATGGGGGGGGGGGAATCCCATATAGGGATCTAAAAATAAGACCCATATCATTATATATCTATAAAAAAGTTACACACATATATAGAGATATATAAACATACCTACATTTATATATATGTACACATACTTATGTATATGTGTATGTATACACATATATTTATATCAAGGAAAATATAGCAAGGATTGTCATTCTTGAAAAAGAAGGAAAGTTTGATTTTAGATATGTCATTGAGAATTGAGGTGATAGGTAGAAGGCTTGGGATATGGTACTGGGAAGACATATTTCAAAAGCATGTGATAAGTAAAAGGGTTGGGAGATTATTTGGGAATAATTTCAAATTAAGAAAAAATAAGCATTTAAGAAAATCCAGGAATGACAATGGGGAAACAAGATAGAGTATTATATTAAAGATCAATGGAGGCAGAAGCTGAAGCAATATTGTCATCAGAGCAATTATATAGAAAACCTGGACAAAAGGCAGAAGTAGATGAAGGGCATGGTAAAACAGCTCACAAGCTTGGCAAAGTGGCATCACATATAATGATGTGAGACTTCTGTTACCTGAATTTCAGTGAGTACTCTTTCTGGTAAAAATGGAACAGCTAACATATTTTGGCTTTCCTTAATGACAATCTAATCCTTCAAAAGTGGTGCAAACTATAAAGGAGGAATTTGCATTCTGTACATGATTCTCATCAGGAGAGAGGAACCTACTGCTTAAGTAGAAGGTCTAATTGACCATTCTGTCTTAGAATTCATGAGAGAGCAAGAGTGGAAAGTCAAGTAAATGTATTATATTTTGGAAGAATATGTTTAAACACTCAGGAGAAAAAGATAGATAGGATCTCAGAAACTGAATTCCATAAGCAAAGTTAGTGCTGGAGAGTTTGAAAGTTCTCAAGAATGGAATTTTCTGAAAATACAATGAGAATAAAATCAAATGAGCAAGAAGGGGCAAGGGTTATAATGAAACCCATGTGTGTAACTAAATTTTTAAAATAGGAAATTACAAAAAATAGAGTCAACCACAGGTAAATTAGAATGATTTTTTAATGGTACAGTTTTGTCAGAATGGTTTCAGAAATAATAATGTCCATATGGAGTTAGGCTGGTGAGGAGTACTGAAGACAACCAAAGGTTTTTAAAATACATAAAATAGAAGAGAAAGCTCAAGAATGGGTAGAATCAAACTATGGTTCAGGGTGACTGAAATGATGATATTGAACTGCAAAAGAAAGACAGTTCAAATGAACTCACATTCTACTTCTCTAATTTTCTTTACCACAGAGACTGATCTTTGGGTTATAAAGGATAAAACAAAAAAATTAATAAGGAGTTGATATCCAGTATAAGAAAGAATGTGGTAGAAGCATAAATAATGACTCAAAACAAATTCTAGAGCAACACAATATGCAAAAAGATATAGTGAAACAATTTTCTAGCCCAAGACAACTTAGAAGGTCAGCAGGAAAGTTATGTTGCGGTAGGATGGGAGAGAAGCAGAGTACAGCTCAGACCATATCAATACAGACCAGGCCCCAACAAACCAGGAGCAGCCCTCTGGGTGACTGAATTGGTGTCAGCAGTAGCATTTTCCAGACCTCTCAGTCTACAGACAGCAATGGGGTTGAACAACTGGTCAGAAGAATATCAAAGGGGTCTCTTTGCTAACACTGAGGCAGGACCCCATTCTTTGCCCATATTCAGATCCAGGTCTCATCCTGGGTAATAGTCCCAGGTCAGTGAGGATAACTAACACACCAGACTTTGGGGCCACAGTAGAGTGAGTAGTTTCCATAGAGTTCCAAGGCAGAAAAAGTGTGCTTCTGGTAATTCAAAGACCAGAACACAGTCCAGAAGAGTAGTAAACACCCCTCCTTATATAATACCACCTTGCAAAAGGGAAAACTTAGAGCTTCCCGGAAATATCTCCAAAAAGAGTTGTACAAAACCCCTGAACCTTGGGACAATTCACTCTGTAATCTGGAAGCAGAACTCTACTTTAACGAAGAGTTAAAAATCAGGTAAGGCTAGGAAAATGAGCAAACAACAGAAAAAACATTTCTGATCATAGAAAGTTACTATGGTGACAAGGAAGATCAAAATATCCACTCAGAAAATAAAGTCAAAGGTCCTATATCTAAAGCCTCCAAGAAAAATATGAATTGGTCTTAAGCCATGGGAAGCTCGAAGAGGATTTTGAAAAATCAAGTAGGAGAGGAAAAGGAAAAGTCAGGAAGATAAATGAGAGTGAAGCAAGAAAATAATGAAAAAACAAGTCAACAGCTTGGTAAAGGAGATACAAAAGAAAAATACTGAGGAAAATGACACATTAAAAGCATACTAGGCCAGGGGGCGGAGCCAAGATGGCCACATGAAAACAGCATCTTACTGGAGCTCTCTCACAAGGGCAGTCAGATTCCCATAAAGAAGTGAATTTGAGCAGATTTGAGAGAGTTAGAAACCGTGAGCTGTCTGAGTGGGGCAAATTTACGAGCCAGGAGGGTCTGAAAGGCCAAAGGCATGAATCTGTAGGCTTGGAGAGTGCTTGACCTGTGGGGCTGCTCCAGACCAAAGCAGAAGTGGCCAGCTGGGAAACCCACACAGGAGACAGGTTGGGGGAACGCTGTGCACCTGAAATCAGCGGCGATCCCCAGGCCTCCTAACACAGGACAGAAGTCTGTGGAAGCCATGAGAGGCAGTGCAACACCACCGGCCATGAAACACCGACTCCTGAGGCTTGCAGCCCGAAGGTATGAAACGCTTCTTGAACTTCCAGGAGACATAATGGCCAGGTAAATGGCTCCAATCCCTCCCCTCCCCAACCAGAGAATTCCTCAGGAAAGAAAAAAAGAATGCTGGAACAGAGGAGAAAGAAGTGGGGCTTCAGTGCTCAAATAGTAGAAGTTCATTAGTCCCAGAGGGGCAGAGCCAGCAGGGGTCAACACCAGGAGCCCAGACATAATTTTGCTCCCCCAAGGGAAGTACCAGACATCAGCTCAAACAACAAACAGCTGAGACCATTGCTGAAGAGCAACAGTGCTGGAGAACACACCTAGGAAAAGAGATGTCAGAGAGCCAGACCCCTCCCTCACACCTCAGGAAACTGAAGGCTATAATTCTAGACTAACAATCACCAGAATAAGAAAGCTGGGACAGAGAGCCCTGAGCCCCAAAGGCAGAAATTTGTTGTAAAGCAAGGAAAACGCAAACCAACATGAAGAAGAATACAAAAAAACCGAGGACCATGGATTCTTTTTATGGAGACAGGCAGGATCAAAATACCAATATGGAAGGGGACAGCAATGACAAGACAGATACATCTGATACCTCAAAAAGTAATGCGAACTGGTCTCCAGCCCAAAAAGTACTGCTGGAAGGCTAAAGGAGAATTTTAAAAACCAAATTAGGGAGCTAAAAGAAAATATGGAAAAAAAGATTGGCAAAATGGCTATGGAGATTCAGAATCTAGAGAGAGAAATAGACACCCTGAGAGGCAAAATCAACCAATTGGAAAAGGAGACTCAGAAGCAAAATGAAAACACTAACTCATTAAAAATTAGGGTTGAGCAAGTGGAAGTGAATGAATCTATGAGGCACCAGGAAGTAGTAAAACAAAATGTAAAGAATGAAAAAATAGAAAAAAAATATGAAATATCTGATTGGGGAAACAACTGACCTGGAAAATAGATCCAGGAGAGAAAATTTAAGAGTTATTGGTCTACCGGAAATCCATGATGAAAAGAAAAGCCTTGACAGCATCTTCAAAGAAATTATCAAAGACAACTGCCCAGAGGTCCTAGAACCAGAGGGCAAAATAATCATTGAAAGAATTCACCGATCATCCCCTGAAAGAGATCCCAAACTGAAAACACCAAGAAATATCATAGCCAAATTTCAGAAGTACAAAGTCAAGAAGAAAATACTTCAAGCAGCCAAAAAGAAACAATTCAAATATCGTGGAACTACAGTCAGGATCGCGCAGGATCTCTCAGCTTCCACATTAAAAGACAGGAGAAATTGGAATATGATATTCCAAAGGGCAAAGGAGCTGGGACTACAACCAAGGATCAACTACCCAGCAAAACTAAGCATAGTTTTTCAGGCAAGGAGATGGACGTTCAACGAAATAAGGGAATTCCAGACCTTCCTGATGAAAAGGCCAGAACTCAATGGAAAATTTGATCTCCAAATACAAAACTCAAGAGAGACATAAAAAGGTAAACAGGGGGAAAACCCCCACAAACATTATTAATCAATAAGGGCAAATTATTTGCATCTTTATATAGGATTATATCATCTTCTGTGTGTTTTATATACAGACATATATATGTCAGTCTTGAGAATGGTATAGCTATTATGATGATTGAAAGGGATACACATAGATTGTGAATGCCTGTATAAAATAATTGACATAAGGATAAAAAACATAAGCAAGAGATGTAAAGGGAGGCCTATGAGAGAAGAGGTAAGGAGGTAGTAGAAAAGGGTAAATTACACCAAATGAAGAAGCACAAAAACATATTATAGTAGAGGGAAAGAAGGGAGGGAGAAGAGCAGTATTTGAGCTTCACTGTCATCTGTTCTGGTTCAAGAAGAGAATAACATACCCTGATAAGTATAGAAACCTAACTTGTCCTACAGGAAGTAGGAGGGGAAGGGGGGAAAAAGAGAGGGGGGTGGTCAGAAGGGAGGGGAGAAGTAACAAGTGGAAAAAAATAAGATAAGGGAGGGGAAAAAAGAGGGAGGGTAAACTGAGGAAGGCGGCAGTCAAAAGCAAAACGTTGTTGAGGAGGGGAAAGGGAAAGGGAGAAGAAATAAAAGCATTAACAAGGGGAAATAGGATGGAGAAAAAGACACAGATAGAAATCACAACTGTGAATGTGAGTAGGATGAACTCTCCCATAAAAAGGAAGCAGATAGCAGAATGGATTAAAAACCATAATCCTACAATATGCTGTTTACAAGAAACACATTTGAAACAGGGGTATACACACAGGGTAAAGGTAAAAGACTGGAGTAAAATATATTGCACCTCAGCTAAAGTAAAAAAAAAAGCAGGTGTAGCAATCGTAATCTCAGACAAAGCAAAAGTAAAGATAGATTTAATTAAAAGAGATAAGGAAGGACATTACATTCTGCTAAAAGGCACCATAAACAATGAAGCAATATCATTGTTTAACATATATGTACCAAGTGGTAAGGCATACAAATTCTTAGAGGAGAGGTTGAGGGAGTTACAGGAAGAAATAGACAGCAAAACTCTAATATTGGGAGACCTCAACCTCCTCCTTTCTGAACTTGACAAATCTAACCTCAAAATAACTAAGAAAGGAGTTACGGAGGTAAACAGAATTTTAGAAAAGGCAGATATGATAAACCTCTGAAGAAAACTGAATGGGCATAAAAAGGAATATACTTTCTTCTCAGTGGTACATGGCACATACTCAAAAATTGTACATATAATAAGGTATAAATACCTCACAATCCAATGCATAAAAGCAGAAGTAGTCAGAGCACACTTTTCAGATGATGATGTAATAAGAATTATTTGTAACAAAGAACCATGGGAAAAGAAGCAAAAAATTAATTGGAAACTAAATAATCTAATTCTTTCTTTTTATAAATTTATTTATTTATTTTTAGTTTACCACACACGATTCTACATAGTTTTGAGTTCCAGATTTTCTCCCGTCCCTCCCCCCATCCTCCCCAAGACGGCAAGGAATCTCATATAACTATCATGTATAACTTCGCATTGAATTAATTTATACACTAGTCAAGTTGTGGAGAAGAATTATGACCAATGGAATGAATCAGGAAAAAGAAGAAACAGAACCAAAAAAAAAAAAAAACAACCCAAAAACAAAAACAAAAGAGAAGCAAAAAAGGCGAGCATGTAGTGCGCCTCGATCTGTATTCAAACTTCACAGTTCTTTCTCTGGATGAAGATAGCATTCTCCATCGTGAGTCCCCTGGAGTTGTCCTTGCACCTTAGGTTGCTGAGAAGAGCGCAGTATGTCAGGGTTGGTCCTCACGGAATCCATATATCTGTGGCTGTGCACAACGTTCTCCTGGCTCTGCTCCGCTCACTCAGCATTATGTCGGGTAGGTTTTTCCAGGTTGTTACGAAGTCTGCATAATTCCCATTTCTTATGGCACAATAGTATTCCATCACCTTCATATACCACAGCTTATTCTGCCATTCCCCAATTGATGGGCATCCCTTTGATTTCCAATTCTTGGCTACCACAAAAAGAGCTGCTATAAATATCCATGTACATATAGGTCCTTTTCCTGCTTGTGTGATTTCTTTGGGATACAACCCTAGAAGTGGTATTGCTGGGTCAAAGGGTATGAACATTTTTATAGCCTTTTGGGCGCAATTCCAAATTGCTCTCCAAAATGGCTGGATCATCACACAACTCCACCAGCAATGCAACAATGTTCCAATTTTCCCACATCCTCTCCAGCATTTATCATTTTCCTGTTTTGTTATTTTAGCCAATCTGAGGGGAGAGATGTGGTATCTATCTAAGAGTTGTTTTGATTTGCATTTCTCTAATCAGTAGTGATCCAGAGCATTTTTTCTTATGCCTATAGATAGCTTTAATTTCTTCCTCTGAAAACTGCCTGTTCATATCCTTTGACCATTTCTCAATTGGGGAATGGCTTGTATTCCTATATGTTTGGCTCAGTTCCCTGTATATTTTAGAAATGAGAAACAATTAATAACTTCACTGAAGAGAATGACAATAATGAAACAGCATACCAAAACTTATGGGATGCAGCAAAAGCAGTTCTTAGGGAAAGTTTATATCCCTAAATGCTTACATGAATAAAATAGGGAAAAAGAAAGATCAATGATCTGGACATACAGCTAAAAAAAGGTAGAAAAAGAGCAAATTGAAAATCCCCAATTAAATACCAATTTAGAAATACTGAAAATCAAAGGAGAGATTAATAAAATTGAAACCAAGAAAACTATTGAATTAATAAATAAAACAAAGAACTGGTTCTATTAAAAAAACAATAAAATTGATAAACTTTTGGTCAATTTGATTAAAAAAAAGAAAGAAGAAAATCAAATTACCAGTGTCAAAAATGAAAAGGGTGAGGTCACCTCTAATGAAGAGGAAATCAAAACAATAATTAGGAATTATTTTGCCCAACTGTATGCCCATAAATTTGACAACCTTAGAGATATGGATGAATATCTACAAAAACATAAACTGCCCAGACTAACAGAGAAGGAAGTGAAATTTCTTAATGACCCCATATCAGAAAAAGAAATTGAGCATGCCATCAACGAAATCCCTAGAAAAAAATCTCCAGGGCCAGATGGTTTTACATGTGAATTCTATCAAACATTTAAAGAACAACTAATTCCAATACTTTGTAGACTATTTGGGAAAATAGGTGAAGAAGGAGTCCTACCAAATTCTTTTTATGACACAAATATGGTACTAATACCCAAACCAGGTAGAGTTAAAACAGAGAAAGAAAATTATAGACCAATTTCTGTAATGAATATTGATGCAAAAATTTTAAATACAATATTAGCAAAAAGATTGCAGCAACTCATTACGAGAATAATACACTATGACCAGGTAGGATTTATTCCAGGAATACAAGGCTGGTTCAATATTAGGAAAACGATTAGCATAATTGACCATATCAACAACAAAACTAGCAGAAACCATATGATCATCTCAATAGATGCAGAAAAAGCCTTTGACAAAATACAACACCCATTCGTATTAAAAACACTAGAAAGCATAGGAATAAACGGAGCCTTCCTTGAAATTATAAACAGCATCTACCTAAAACCATCAACAAGCATTATTTTTAATGGGGATAAGCTAGATGCATTCCCAATAAGATCATGGGTGAAACAAGGATGTCCATTATCACCCCTATTATTCAATTTGGTACTCAAAAGGTTAGCCGTAGCAATAAGAGAAGAAAAAGCAATTTAAGGAATTAGAATAGTTAAAGAAGAAACTAAATTATCACTTTTTGCAGATGATATAATGAATTATTTAGCGAATCCTAGAGAATCAAGTAAAAAACTACTTGAAATAATAAACAACTTTAGCAAAGTTGCAGGATATAAAATAAACCCACATAAATCCCCAGCATTTCTATACATTACTAACAAGGCTCAACAGCAAGAGATAGAAAGAGAAATTCCATTCAAAGTTACTGCAGATACTATAAAGTATTTGGGAGTCTATCTGCCATGACAAACCCACAGCCTATATCAACATAACTATGAAACACTTTTCACGCGAATAAAGTCAGATCTAAATAAACTCAAAAACATCAGTTGCTCATGGTTAGGCCAAGCTAATATAATAAAAATGACAATTTTACCTAAATTAATCTATCTATTCAGTGCCATACCAATTGAACGACCAAAAAATTATTTTATTGAGCTGGACAAAATAATAACAAAATTCATCTGGAAAAACAAGAGGTCTAGAATATCTAGGGTATTAATGAAAAGAAATGTTAGAGAAGGTGGCCTAGCCATACCAGATATTAAACCATACTATAGAGCAGCAGTCATCGAAACTACCCATTGCTGGCTAAGAAACAGAGGTGTGGATCAATGGAATAGGATAGGAAGACAAGATGGAGAAGTCAACAACTATAGCAATCTACTCTTTGATAAACCCAAAGAGGACAGCTCACTATTTCACAAAAACTGTTGGGAAAATTGGAGAATGGTAGGGCAGAAACTGGGCATAGACCAATATCTTACAGCATATACCAAAATAAAGTGAAAATGGATTCATGATTTAGGAGTAAAGGCTGATAATATAAGTAATTTGGGAGAGCAAGGAATAGTTTACTTATCAGATTTATGGAAAAGAAAAGAATTCATGACCCAACAAGAGATAGAGAGCATTACAAAATACAAAATGGATAATTTTGATTATGTTAAATTGAAATGTTTTTGTACAAAAAAAAAAGCCAATGCAACAAAAATTAGGAGGGAAGCAGAAAATTAGGAGAAAATCTTTACGACTAGTATGTCTGATAAGGGCCTAATTTCTAAAATATACAGGGAACTGAGCCAAATATATAGGAATACAAGCCATTCCCCAATTGAGAAATGGTCAAAGGATATGAACAGGCAGTTTTTAGAGGAAGAAATTAAAGCTATCTATAGGCATATGAAAAAATGCTCTAAATCACTACTGATTAGAGAAATGCAAATCAAAACAACTCTTAGATATCACATCTCTCCCCTCAGATTGGCTAAAATAACAAAATAGGAAAATGATAAATGCTGGAGAGGATGTGGGAAAATTGGAACATTGTTACATTGCTGGTGGAGTTGTGTGATGATCCAGCCATTTTGGAGAGCAATTTGGAATTGCGCCCAAAAGGCTATAAAAATGTTCATACCCTTTGACCCAGCAATGCCACTTCTAGGGTTGTATCCCAAAGAAATCACACAAGCGGGGAAAGGACCCATATCTACAAAAATATTTACAGCGGCTCTTTTTGTGGTAGCTAAGAATTGGAAATCAAATTGGGCAATGGCCGAACAAGCTGTGGTATATGAAGGTAACAGAATACTATTGTGCCATAAGAAATGGGCATGATACGGACTTCATAAAAACCTGGAAAAACCTACATGACATAATGCTGAGTGATCAGAGCTGAGCCAGGAAAACATTATACACAACCACATATACATGGATTCCGTGAGGACCAACCCTGACAGACTTTGCTCTTCTCAGCAACACAAAGTACAAAGAGAACTCCAAAGGACTCATGATGGAGAATGCTATCTACATCCAGAGAAAGAAGCATGAAGTATTAATGCAGATTGAGGCACACTTCATGCTTGCCTTTTTCTCCCCCTTTTTTCCTTCTCTTTTGTTTTTGTTTTGGGGTTGTTGGTTTTTTTTTTTGGTTCTGTTTCTTCTCTCTCATGATTCATTCCATTGGTCATAATTCTTCTTCACAACTTCACTAGTATATAAATTAATTCAATGCAAAGTTACACGTGGTAGTTATATGAGATTCCATGCTGTCTTGGGGAGGGAGGGGGGAGGGATGGGAGAAAATCTAGAACTCAAAATTATGTAGAACCATGTGTTGTAAACTAAAAATAAAAATTAAAAAAAAGCATACTAGGCCAAATGGTAAGAGACATACAAAAAACACAATGAGGAGAAGAATGCAGTAAAAGGCAGAATTGACCAAATGGAAAAGGAAGTACAAAAGGTCACTAAGTAAAATAATTCCTTAAAAATTAGGTTGAATTATTGGAAGCTAATAACCTTATGGGAAAATAAGAAACAATAAACAAAATTAATAGAATAAAAAAGGAAGACAATGTGAAATACGTCATTGGAAAATATGTCCTGGAAAATAGATGTAGGAGCGATAATTTAAAAACTGTTGGACAACCCAAAAGTCATGATAAATAATAGAGCCTAGATATCATGTTTCTAGAAATTTTGCCAAATTCCAGAGTTCTCAGTCAAGGAGAAAACATTGCAAGCAGCCAGAAAGAAACAATTCAAGTATCGTGGAGCCACAGTCAGCATAATACAAGATTTAACAGCTTCTACATTAAAGGATCAGAGGGCTTGGAATATGATATCCTGGAGGGCAAAGGAGCTAGGATTAAAACCAAGAATCACTTACCCAGAAAACCTGAGTATAATCCTTTGTGAGGAGTGGGGGTGGACATTCAATGAAATAGAGGGCTTTTAAGCATTCTTGATGTAAACACCACAGCTGAATAGAAAATTTGACTTTAGGATATAAGACTCAAGGGAAGCATAGGGAGGTAAACAGAAACAGAAAAGCTAAAGGGACTTGATAAGTTAACCTGTTTATGTTCCTTCATGGGAAGATGATACTTATATCTCATAAGAACTTTCTCATTATTAGGGCACTTAGAAAGACTATATATAGACAGAGGTCACAGGTATGAGTTGAATATAAGGGTATGATATCTAAAAGAAAAATAAAAAATAAAATTAAAGAATGAGAGAGGAATGTACTGGGAGAATGAGAAATGGAAAGATAGAATGGGGTAAATTATCTCCCATAAAAGAGGCAAGAAAAACCTTTTATAGTGGAGGGGAAGATGGGGGAAGTGAGGGGAATGAGTGGACCTCACTTTCATCAGAATTGGCTCAAAAAGGGATTAACACATACACTGAATAGTGTATAGAAATCTATCTTACCATACAAGACAGTAGGAGGGGAAGGGGATAAGAGAAGAGTGGTGATGGAAGGGAAGGCAGATTAGATAAGGGGATAGTCAGAAGGAAAACACTTTTGATGAGGGCATGGTGAAAGGAGAGGTATAATAGAATAAACAGATGGGAATAGGATGGAGGGAAATAGTTGGCAATAGTAATGGGGGTGGGGAACTGAAGCAAATTTCTCTGAAACAGGCCTCATTTGTCAAATATATAGAGAACTGAGTTAAATTTATAAAAATGAGAGCCGTTTCCCAATTTATAAATCATCAAAAGATATGAACAGTTTTCACATGAAGTAATTAAAGTTACCTATAGCCATATGAAACAAAATGTCCTAACTCACAATGGATAAATACAAATTAAAACAATTCTGAGGTCCCACTATGGCAGTTTCATGGTGTGTTGTGGGGGTCATCTCAAAAGAATTCAGAATCAGACTGTCTGCAATCCAAGCAAAGGCACTTATTGAGAGTAATGCCTCTCAGAAACAGGCTGAGTTCCAAAGTGGAACTGGCAACTTCAGTAAGACAAGACAGGCAATTTTATAGTGTAATAGTGCTGACTGCACAACAGAAATTATGGATGTTAAAAGGGCAGGAGTGATTTGTCAACCGATTAGATAATGAGAGAGGGGTTCCAGCATTGGTACAACTGCATATGCAATTGCCCATAATGCAGAGAGAAAAGCCCAATCAGGGTAGGAATGCATTAATATATGAAAATGATATTATAAGAAGCCTCTCTACATCATAAGCTCACCTAAAGGACAGCTTTTGCTATTTCTTTGCAGGTGTCTACTTAGGGAAAGTCCCTTCTATTGTTTTGGGATCCACATCCTGTTCAGATATCCTGGTGGTACTGCTTTCTGATTGGCTGGTTATCATGGTCCTATCTGAGATTAGATGGATGTGGTTGTATTTAAGTGCATGGTCACACCTGATGTTTTTATGAGAAATATGTGGAATAGGTCTGGGGTCAGTGGCTAACTAGAGGCAGTGGCTGGGATTCCATAACATGGACATGACTGCTGTTCTTGTGGGGCATGACTTCATGGACATACCTGCTATCCTAGTAAGACAGTGAGGCATATCTAAGGAAGTTAGGATATTGAGGGGGGGTGGCTAAGGAGGGTCAGTGGCTATATTGAGCCTGGGGGCAGTGGATAACTAGGGGCAATAAGGCTGCTGTTCAGTAAGGCTTATGATTGAGTCTGGGGGCAGTGGTGTGGTTGAAGTCAGATTGTGTGGTTAAATCAGGATATTTCTGATGTTCAATGAGGCCCATAAGGAAATTAGACTATTGGGGTTGGGGCAGATTTATGAAGATTCGATCGTTACCTCATACTTATTACATTGACTAATAGGACAGAAAAGAAAAGTGACAAATAGTGGAGAGAATGCAGGAAAAAAAATGAGACACTAATGCACTGTTGGTGAAATTGTGCACTGATTCAACTATTCAGTAGAGCAGTTTGGCTCTATTTTCAAATGACTACAAAACCATTTATACCTTTGACCTAGCAATACTACAGTATGTCTTCATCCTAAAAGAGATAAAAGGAAAAGGACCTATATCTACAAAAATATCTACAGCAGCTCTTTTCTGGAGGCAAAGAATTGGAAATTGAGGGTGTGCCACCAGAATAGCTAAACAAATTGTGGTATGTGATTATGATGGAATAAATTGTATCATAGGAAGTGATGAGCAAGATGCTTTCAGAAAACACTTGGCAAGATTTACATATACTGATGAAAAGTGAAATATACTATGTACAAAGTAACAGCAATATTGTAAGTGATCAGGCGTGAATGACAACTGTTCTCAGCAATACAATGATCCATGAAAATTCTGAAGGACTTATGATGAAAATATGCTCTCCTTTCCCAAAGATAGAACTGATGGTGTCTGAATACAGACCGCAGAATACTTTTTAAACTTTTTTTATTTTTCTTGACTTTTTTTTGGTCTATGTTTACTTTCACATCACGAGTATTACCGAACTATTTTGCATGACTGTGCATGTATAACCAATATCAAATTGCTTGCCTTGTCAATGGGGAGGGAGGAGGAGAGTAAGTGAAAGAATTTGGAACTCTAAGTTTTTATAACAAATGTCAAAATTGTTTTTACATATAACTGGAGGAAAATAAAATGCTAAATAAATTTAAACCAAAAAAGAGATAGTAAAGGAATAACTAATTGCTATTGATAATTTAAAGTCACTTAACCCAGGCAAAACACATTCCAGGTTACTGAAATAATAATTTCATAGAATCAGTCATTTATGGCTAGTAGTCATTAAAACATGTTGAAGGACATAAAGGGTGGGAGAAGATTGAAGAGTAGTAAATATTGTCTTAATTTTCAAAAGAAAAAGAATGAGTACCCTCTATGTTTCTTGCCTGTAATCTTGACTTCAATTCCTAGCATGTTTGTACTAAATTATTAAGGTGACAGTGAATATTTAGAATAGGAAGTGATGTACGTAAAGAATTAGCATGACTTCATGAACATGCCACTCCATACAAACTTTTCTTCCATTTTTGACAGTGTTGCTAAATATCCCATAGAATGCTATAGATGCAATTGATCTGGAGTCACTCAGTCAACTAGCGTTTATTAATAATCTGCTAAGTGATAGGCATTTAATAAAGTCACTCACGCTTTACTTTTTTGTAGGGTCCACAAAAATAAAGTTAGGTGGCTCTGGAAATGTTTGAATGAAAGGACTTAAAAAATAGTTCAATGTTAACAACAAAAAAAAGAGTTCTGCATAAAACTTTCTGGAACTCTGACCTTGGCTAATATGTTATTTGACATAGTCAAGGACCAAAAAAGGATACTCTTAATCAACTACATTGGTCCAAATATAATAAGATGAATGGTGTTATGAAAAAATATAAAAGCTAATTGAGGAAAGCAACTACTTAAAAGTTGGAATTGGGCAAATGGAAGCAAATGACACTACATCAAGAATCAATCAAAAAAATTCAAAAGAATGAAAAGATCAAAGGAAATGTAAAATGTTTAATGAGAAAAAAAACCTGAAAAATAGATGTAGGAGAGACAATGTCAGAATCATTGGACTACCTGAAAGCCATAAGTAAAAGTAAGACCTGGACATAAGCTTTCAAGAAATTATCAAGGAAATCTTCCCTGAGATCCTGGAACCAAAATGCAAAATAGGCATTGAAAAAATCCATCATTCACCTCCTGAAAGAGATCCCAAAATGAAAACTCCAAGGAATATTATAGCCAAATTCCAGAATAATCAGTTCAAGGAGAAAATCCTCCAAGCAATCAGAAAGAAACCATTAAAATTCAAAATACAAGAGACAAGACTCTAGAGAAGCATAAGAAAGTAAACAGGAAAGAAAAAGAAAAACACATGATATTCAATTAAGTTAAACTATTTACATTCCTACATGGGAAGATGATACTTGTAGCTTTTGAGACCTGTACTTTCATTTCCAAATTTAGAAGGGGCATATATAGACAGAGGGCGTAGGTATAAGTTGACTTTGATGTGATGATAAAACATAAATAAAGGGTGAAAAAAGGATTCTACTGGGAGAAGAGGATATGAGGAGGTAGAAAAGGGTAAATTATATCACATCAAATGGTGCAAAAACCTATTACAGTAGAAAGAAAGAAAGAAGAGAGCTGAGCATTATTTGAACCTTACTCTCATTGGATTTGACTCAAAGATGGATACACTCAGTTGGGTATAAACATCTACCTTATCTTAGAGGAAGTAGGTGGGGAAATAAACCAGAATGGGGTGGATAGAAGGGAGGGAAGAAAGGAGGGAAGAAGTAGGGTAAAGAGGAAAGAAAAGGGAGGGGGGCTGATAAACTTCAGCTTAACCATAATAAATTCTGCTCTAGCCCCTTACCTTTACTCTTGTCTACCTCTCTGCTTTGAATATGTTTCTTGTAAACAGCATATTGCAGGATGCTGGTTTTTTTTTAATCCCCTCTGCTATCCTTTTTATGAGAGAGTTCATCCCTTTCACATAAACAGTCTTGATTTACTAACTGTAATTCCCTCCATCCTATTGTTCCTCCTTTTTATTCTCTCTCTCCTTTCACCCTTTCCCTCCTCACCAGTGTTTTACTTATGTCTACAGCCTTCCTTGGTCTACCCTCTCATCAATTACCGCCCCCTCTCTCTCTCTGTCTCTCTCACACACACACACATACACGCACACACATACAAACACACACATTTTACTTAACCTCCTCCTCCCCTCTTAACTTTCCTGTCAGGTGCAAGACTACTGGACATTCAGTACTTTTTTTCCTTGACCTAATAGTTCTGTCATTTAAATTTGGTTATAATGTTCCATGAAGTTTTTCTTTTGGGATCTCCTTCAGGAGGTGAATGTTGGATTCTTTCAATGCATATTTTGCCCTCAGGTTCCAGGATATCAGTGAAGTTTTCCTTAACAATTTATTGAAAGAGGCTGCCCAGATCCTTATTTTGATTATGGCTTTCAGTTGGTCCACTGATTCTGTTATTCTCTCCTATACCTATTTTTCAGTTATTTTTCTCATGAGATATTTTACATTTTCATTGATTTTTTCCTTCCTTTCAATTTGCTTGCTTGATTTTTTTTTTATGTCTCATAGAGTCATTAGCTTCCACTTGTCCAATTATAACTTTTAAGGTGTTGTTTTCCTCAATTAGGTTTTGCAATTTATTTTCCATTTGACCAATTGTTCTTTTTAAGGCATTGCTTTCTTTTTCCAAGCTGTTGACTTTTTTTCATAATTCTCTTGCATCACTGTCATTTCTTTTGCCAATTTTTCTTCTATTTCTCTTAAATGATTTTAATCTCCTTTTGGAACTCTTCCATGAGTTTCTTTCTAGGCTTCAGATCACTTCCGATTTTTCTTTGGGCTTTTGCATATAGTTGTTTTGATATTATTGTCCTCTTCTGAGTTTGTGTCCTGATCTTTCCTGTCACCATAATAATTTTCTATCATCAGATTCTTTTTTGTTGTTTTTTGCTCATCTTTTTTTTGGGGGGGGGTGTTGATTTTTCTTTTTCTTTTCTAATTTGAGTTCTGCTCTTGGGGTGGAAGGGGCACTGTCTCAGGCTACTTATTCCAGGCTATTTCAGTGCTGGCTGTTTACCTGTTGATGCACTGATGTTGCCCTGAGGTCCATGGGGGACCCTTCTGTCTGGTGTTTTGCTAAGTGAGTGAGGGTGGCTAGTACTGCTAGAGACTGTAGGGGCCTTGCACCTAATTTCTGCTTAGCTACTGTCATAGTGCTCATGTCTGGTGCATACTAAGGCCTGTGGGATTTTTCTCTTTCTCCAGGGCTACACCAAAGCATGTAGTGGTCTGGCTTCTGGTGGCTTCTTGTCTGCCCAGGGCTATGCTGAAGCACATGGGAGTTCTTGCAGCTAGGGTCTGTCCATTCTGCTGGCTATGCTGAGGTGATTAGAGAGTCATGCTGTTGACTGAAATCTGTTTGCTGGTGGCTATGCTCAGGCACTTGGAGGTCTAGCTACTAGAGGTTGCCTGTATATCCAGGACTATGCTGAAGCATGTGGTTGTTCTTGGACCTTGTATCGACAATCTGGCTACCAGCTGCTGTGGGGGGTGTAAAATCAACAACAACCAGCACACAGAATGCTGCAAAAGCCCAAGTTCTTCTGATCTGCTTTACTAAGGAGAGCAACAGTTAAGCGGTTAACAAGCTTACCTTAATCCGGCATACAAATACCATTCACTTAGTTCAGGGGAAAAAGCCAGCACCCTGAACTTCAGAGCAAATATAAACAAATTGCAAACATCCACAGACAGACTAAATACAATTCATAGTTACCAACATCTAAGTTCAGCCCGGGAGCTCATAACAAGGGCTGGCCCAGAGTCACCCATGCCACCACTACTTGTGGGTCAGAGCTCCGAAACAAAGAAAACCAAACTCTGGTTTTATATCTTTTTCAGGGTCAAGGGTGAGTCACACATGCAACTCACCCACATGACCTAAAATCATCACAAAGGGGCAATTTAAACCCACGTGGTCTAAAAGCCTCTGATGTCACAAACATGTCACTCAAACCCATGTAAACTAGGCTTTCCCTTGAGGCAAGGAGGTCAACAAGGACTCCTAATCTAATCAAGGAAATAAAGGCCAAACTCTTCGCACTTGGATGATCTAAGTGCTGAGAGCCCATTTTGATTGCCAATGCAGACCTGGAGTCTCCCCCTTCCCCTGGCTATGCTAAGTCACATGGGGGTGGGATTGGTGTTGTCATTTTCCTGTTTTGCTCTACCAGGGCTCAGGATCTGCTGCTGGTTTGGATAGCTGGGGCTTGCTGCTGGCTTGCTGGGGTATTTCTTGTCCTGGGTTGTGTTGCACTTTTACCCAAGTGAGATAGACCTTTCTTGCCAAACTTCCAAATTTTGTGGGCTCAAATATTGTTTTGCTTTATCATTTTTCTATTTCTGCTGTTTCAGCATTTGCTTGGGAACACTATTTTATGGTTGTTTGGAGGTGAATATGGGAGACTTACCATGATTTACTGCTTATTCTGCTGTCTTGGCTCTCAGAAGTTGTCTGCTTCAAAAAAAATTAAAATTCAGTTATGTTTTGACTAGACTGTCTCCAAAATCCCTCCAATTTTGAGTTTCTATGACTTTGTGACATAGTGAAGCTACTTGCTTTTATCACAGGACCATTTTACTATCATTAAACTATAGTGAGATAAGATGGCTGAGAGCTCACAGTCTCTTTTCAACCCCATGGAACTTAGCTCGACAGGCCCTTCTATCCTCCACTATCTTCCAAAATCTGTTCAAGTTCGTGTCATTGTTTCCATGATACTATCTATCCATCTTATCCTCCAATGAAACCTTTTCCTTTTGCCTTCAGTCTTTTGAAATATCAAGATTTTTTCCAATGAATTCCATCTACTCATGTGGGCAAAGTATTTAAGTTTCAGTTTCAGTATTTGACCTTCCATTGAATAAACTGAATTAATTGAAGTATTAACTGATCTGATCTCCTTGCTGTGAACAGAACTCTCAAAGGTCTTCTTCAGCACCATAACTCAAAAGCCTTAATTCTGCAGTGATGAGCTTTCCTTATAGTCCAACTCTAACAGTCATACATTGTTACTTTGACTATACGGACCTTTGTTGGCCAGGTGATATCTCTGCTTTTTAGTACGCTTTCCAGATTTGTCATAGCTATTTTTCCAAGGATGAAGTGTCTTTTAATTTCATGGCTGCAGCTTTCATATGCAGTGATCTTTGAGCACAAGAATAAAATCTGACATTTCTTCCACTACTTCCACTGCTTCTGACACTGCCCACATTTATATGTATGTGTGTATGTGTGTATGTATGTATGTATATGTGTGTCTTTCTGTGTATAATTAATTAAACCAATAAAATCACTTGGCATGTTGAAGATATAACAAGGTAGAAGCAGGGAACTCAAAGCCCAATAGTTAAAGAAAAATTTACAGGCTTCATTATGAGATAATTTCCAGAATGAGGGAGGTGCCATCACATTGGGCCCCGCCTAGTGAGACTACATCTGAAGTATTGTTTTAAGATCTCAGTGACAGACTTCAGGACGGACATTAATAACAAGAACATTCAGATGATGGCAGCCAATGTGATGAAAGACCTGGGAACTGCATCATTTGAGAATTGGCTAAAGGACTTATGCATGTTTAGTATGGGGGAGAGAAAATTACAGTGAGAAGGTTAAGAGGAAGGATAGGGCATTATTGTTCCTTTCAAGTATTTAAAGGCCCTCATGGAGAAGAAGAATTATAGTTTTTTTTCCTACTTTGCCCAGAAAACAGAACAAAAAAAACAAGTATGTAAATTGAAGATAAGTAGTTAAGTGTAATGTCAGAAAACATTTCTTAACAATTAGAAGGATTCAGAAATAAAACAGGTTGCTTCAGGTGATAGTCTTCATATGGATATTAGATGACCCTAAGCTAAAGATGTCCATAGAGAATACAATATTTTCAATTTGAGTTGAAAAAGGTAATTTATACAATGTCAGGAATGAAGTTCTTGTTGCTCCCTATTGCCTCTAGGATTGACTATTTTGCCATGTAAATATGTTCCCAACTTGGCCACTTCCTACCTTTCCAATCTTGTTCTACTTTCTTCGACTCCTTGAACAATGCTATTCAGCCAAACTGGCCTATTTGATGTTTTGAACACATGACAGTCTAGGTCAGACTGGCTGAATACCTGAAATGCAGAATGAATTCCTTCCTCACTTCTATCTCTGAGAGTCTCTGTTTTCCTTAAAGACTCACTTCAAGTATTAATTTCTTAATGAAATTTTTTCCTGGTTCCTAAGATCCAAGGGCTGAAAATTGTTATAGTTTTTATATTCTCTCTATCTCTGTGTCTCTGTCTCTGTGTCTCTGCCTCTGTGTCTATGTCTCTGTATCTGTCTTTGTGTGTGTGTGTGTGTGTGTGTGTGTGTGTGTGTGTGTGAAGAGCTAGAACAGTTCATTGAATTATATATTTTCTATTTCTGGATCTAAAAGAAAACAAATGCTTAAATGGTGAGTGTGTATTTGTGCATATACACAAATGTATACATATGTGTAAATATGCAATTATATATACATATGCATTCATTAGAATGTAAACTCCTTGAGGGAATGAACTGTCTCATTTTTATTTGTATGCTTACGCATTTTCTAGGACAAAGTAAGTAAAAATTTAATAAGTATTTATTGGTTGAATGATTGATAGCCCTTTGAACTTGGAGGGTCTGTGAAACTACAGGAAATCAAGAACAAATAAAAGAAAGAAACGTTTTTCAATTATAATAAGAAGCTTTAATGCATGCAGAATGCAATCTCACATTCCTAAAGGCCGGTCTCTTTATAAAGTCTGGTTTATTTTGGTTTGATTTTTTTGTGGGGAAAGTATCTGCACATAAATACATACATATATATATATATATATATATATATATAAGTTTGGAAATACTATGACTTGCCAAATAAATTCTTAGATATATCAGTCTTCCTTTGATAAAAAATTAATCATCCTTTTTTTCTTCATGAAAAGTAGTTGTTAATCTTACCAAAATCAAAGATGCAACTAGGAAAATTTGTTCTGGCACATGAGCTGTAAATGTCCCCTCTCCAAATTCCTAATTCCTCTCCCTTAGATCCTTGGCCAGATATTAAAATCATTTTCCACATGAACATTTAGCCAACAATAACTTAATTATGCTAAGCCAGGGTAGCTCAGTTCAAACTGCATGTTGTTCTAAGTCTGGGTCTTAAAGATAATAAATCCTTAAATGAATATTTCTGAATATTTTATATCAATTTTTAGGATTTCCCTAACATCTAAATATTTAACTCTAACAAGCAACCAAAAGAAAGACTATAATTATTACTTCTTATCTGGACATTTCAGTCACATGGAAAACAGCCTGAGCATACAACTTTGAGCCTCAAAAGAGGTCCTCACCTAAGAGCTGAGGGTCGTGGTAATAAAATCAGAGCTGTGCTGTGGGTACTAGCATTCCTGAGGTGGGGTAGGAATAGCTGTCCAACATATTTTTATTCGGTGCTCTTTTAAGCCTCCCAGTTCCTATGCCTTTACCATCCCAGCTAAAGTCACTTTTTTCTATCCTCAGGAACCTAATGTCCCCCAAGTAGCTTCATCTAGCAAAATTTTATTTGAAAAAAATAATCTGAAACTCATTCACACTTAGAAATAATGACTGAGAACAAATGAAAGTCTTACAAGGGGAATTTTTACTATAATACTAATAAAAACCTTAAGTTAAAGTAATAAAGCTTTATTGATAAAATTCCAAAATTAAGCATATATACAAACAAATTAAAGCGTTATTCCTTTATTGTAAAGTTTTAATCAGTATTATAGTAAATATATGTGTATACATACATATTTAAGTACAGATATACACATATGCATATACATGTGTATCTTCATAAACATATGTGGCATTGTGGATAGAGTGCCAAGCCTAGAGTCAGTAAGACTAATCTTCCTGAGTGCAAATCTGTCTCTGACATTTACTAGCTGTGTGACTTGGGGCAAGTCATTTAATCCTGTTTGTGTCATCTATAAAATGAGCTGGAAAAGGAAATGGTAAATCATTCTGATATCTTTACCTAGGAAACTCCAAATGGGGTTACAAAGAGTCAGAAGCAACTGATAATGACTGAACAACAAAAAAAGCTGTATGGTTATATGCATGATATATATATGTGTGTGTGTGTGTGTATACATATATATATATATATATATATGGATCACATATACCCATACCCATATACCCATATCACTTCTTATATACACATATCCCTTCTTAGTGTCCCACACAGGTGTGCTCTACCAATGTATAAGGCTGATCCTTGTAACTATACTCATTTTATTCTGTACCATTACATATTTTTTATTATTTGTGGGAAACTGTGGAGACCTGGGGCAGGTTAAGAACTGGTCTCTAAGGGTTCCTACTTCAATAATTAGTGGCATGCTTCTAGATGGCACTCTATTTGGTTTATCTGAAAATTGAATACCCTCTCCCTCCACAGAGAAGAATGCTATAAGTAAATGGGAGCAGAATATTTTGCTATATTGCAATAGGACTCAGTGCTGAGAAGTTCCCAGAAGAACTATGGTCCTTCTTTCTAAATGGGTTTTTTGATGAGAAGCCCCCTGAGAAGATTAAAAGAGGTCACAGGTCCACACAGACACATATACAAAATCACTTATATCTGCAGAATCTCAGGTCTATGTCCCATTTACCTAATTAAAAGAAAGGCTTGTTGTTGTTGTTTGGGATTAGGTCATATTTTCTGTTTCTTTTTCTTTCTTTGCTACTTCCCAGGAAGTAGGATTAGAAAAGCTGAGGAACCTCTCTGGGGCCTCAGGTGCCACTTCCTGAACCCAGGTATGTTTACCACAAACAAAATCTCCTCAGCTACACTTACTATCGCCATGGCAACAAGATTGAGGCTACATTGATCAACAAAAGAATCACCTCATAAGGCAAAGGCAGGAATTTAATAAAGACGGGTGAGAATAATTATATGGTAGCCAGTTACCAACTCAAACAAGAGGCTTTCATTTTCCATACTGAAGTTCTATTTTTATATAGAAATTTCAGTTTATTAAGCATTGGGAGCCCACTCCCTAATTTCTCTGGAAATCTGGTAAAAACAGCAGTAACAGCAAGTAATTCTTCATGGACACCACATTGGGTTGGGTGTCATAAAGCTATTGGGACTCGTTTGCCTCAGTAATAAGAAGCTTCCCAATTAAGGTGTTCAGATAAACATGGGACTGATTATATTAAAATTTCTAATTCCAAAAGTAAAATGAAAATTGAGGTGAAGTTTTAGCATAGAAATGGTACTATTTAGAAGAGAGAAAAATTACATATAGGCTCCCCTTCTTTCATTCCAAGGCAATGGGTTTAATCAGGGCTGGCTTAATACCTGGTATATTTTTTTTTTTCTAATCTGCATTGATGACCAAACTATCTTATCTTCAATGCATGCTTCCCATGAATACAATTATGTTTCAGATGCTAACAACATCTGAGTGGAATGAAGGGAATACACAAAAATGTTCAAAGATGAATTCATAAGCTTATTAATGGAGGAACAGAAGATAAGAGAATGAATGCAAATAATATGATCATCAAGGAGTTCTTGGAGTCATATTGGGAGGCATTTAAAGGATATTAGAGAAGGAGAGAACATTGAACAGTGATGTCAAATTCAATACTTATTAGATCAGATGACCTATGTTCTGGTCCGAGGTCTGCCTTTGATTAACCATAAGAATTTATTTAAGCTACTACTACATGCCAGGCACATTAACCTTAACCTAACTTTTACTTAATCTAATGTTAAAAGAAATGTATCTCAATATGTATGCACCTTCCCCACAGTGAAGAGCAGCAAGTAGACTGGGAAAGAGGGTGGGTTGAACAAGAACTCATAGCAGGAAAAGGGCTACAAACCAAGGGTCTAAGAGTCAGAGAGAGGAGAGAGATAACTGGGTGGAAAGGTAGTAGGTTCATCTTTTTACGATGATTTTTCAATCTTTTCCTTCTTTCCTATGATGAGGTAACTAGGGAAAAATGGAGTCAGAGACCTTGATAACTACAGGAAATCCAAACAGCAAATCACTGGCTTTCTGGAATTCCAAGTCTCACATAGTGTCAATATGAGAGTGGGGATTTGTCTACATATTATCAGGAAGCACATCTTAAGTTTTCTCAGTCTGATCTAAGAACTGGTCTTACAAAATGAATAAGTTAAGTATTAGTTGTGAAGTGCCATATATTATCTATGATCCTTTGCCTTTTGAGCAACTGTAGGGACTAAGCAAAGAAGTCCAGTATACCACACTGCCTTTCATATAATAATACAAAAACATTTTGGAAATGTTTAAATACAATGAATTATTTCTATACTACTACTGTTCTTGATGAATTGTAGAATAGTAAAAGTAATGTTGCTGAACTGCCCTGATATTCTAGAGCCACAGGGCAAAATAGAAATTGAAAGAATCCATCGATCGCCTCCTCAAATAGATCCCAAAAAGAAATCTCCTAGGAATATTGTTGCCAAATTCCAGAGCTCCCAGATCAAGGAGAAAATACTGCAAGCAGCCAGAAAGAAACAATTTGAGTATTGTGGAAACCCAATCAGAATAACCCAAGATCTGGCAGCTTCTACATTAAGAGATCGAAGGGCTTGGAATGCGATATTCCGGAGGTCAATGGAGCTAGGATTAAAACCTAGAATCACCTACCCAGCAAAACTGAGTATCATGTTCCAAGGCAAAATATGGAGTTTCAATAAAATAGAGGACTTTCAAGCTTTCTCAGTGAAAAGACCAGAGCTGAATAGAATAGAAAATTTGACTTTCAAACACAAGAATCAAGAGAAGCATGAAAAGGTAATCAAAAGACGGAAATTGCAAGGGACTTACTAAAGTTGAACTGTTTTGTTTACATTCCTACATGGAAAGATGATGAGTATGATTCATGAGACCTCAGTATTAGGGTAGTTGAAGGGAATATGCATATATATATATATATATATATATATATATATATATATATATATATATATGTGTGTGTATATATATATATGTATGTATGTATACACGTATATATATATGTTTATGCATATATATAAGTGAATGTGTATGTATGTATATATCTATGTGTATATGTATGTATGTGTATGTATGTGTATATATATATATATGTGTGTGTTTATGTATATATATATATATATATATATATATATATATGTAAAAGAGAGAGAGCAGACACAGGGTGAGTTGAAGATGAAGGGAAGATATCTAAAAGAAATAAAATGAAATTAAGGGATGAGAGAGTAACATACTGAGAGAGGGAGATAGGAGAGATAGAATGGGGTGGATTATCTCGCATAAAGGTGGCAAGAGGAAGCAGTTCTATGGGAGGAGGGGAGAGGGCAGGTGAGGGGGGAATGAGTGAACCTTGCTCTCATCAGATTTGGCCTGAGGGGGAATACCATACATACTCAGTTGGGTATCTTACCCCACAGGAAAGAAGAGGGAGGAAGATAAAAAAAAAAATAAAAGGCAGGGGGATGATGGAGGGGAGGGCAGATGGGGGTGGAGGTAATCAAAACAAACACTTTGGAAAGGGGACAGGGTCAAGGGAGAAAATTCAATAAAGCAGGGATGGGTTGGGAAGGAGCAAAATGTAGTTAGCCTTTCACAACATGAGTATTGTGGAAGGGTTATACATAATAATACATGTGTGGCCTAGGTTGAATTGCTCAACTTCTTAGGGAGGGTGGGTGGGAAGGGAAGAGGGAAGAGAATTTGGAACTCAAAGTTTTAAAATCAGATGTTCAAAAACAAAAAAAAGGTTTTGTATGCAACTAAAAAATAAGATACACAGGCAATGGGGCGTAGAAATTTATCTTGCCCTACAAGAAAGGAAGGGAAAAGGGGATGAGAGGGGAGGGGGGTGATAGAGGGGAGGGCTGACTGGGGAACGGGACAACCAGAATATAAGCCATCTTGGAGTGGGGGGGAGGGTAGAAATGGGGAGAAAATTTGTAATTCAAAATGTTGTGAAAATCAATGCTGAAAACCAAATATGTTAAATAAATAAATTGCATTAAAAAAAAGTAATGTTGCTGAATATCACAGTGGATGTTTTATAATTAGCTGGAAGGCAGCAGAAAAGTTTTCTGTGACCATAAATTAGGGAAAAAGGGAAACCAGGAGATGGCAGTTTATTTCTGGTGGGGAGAATAGGTAAGAGATGACCATGGACAAACTGCTTTTCTCAAAAGTTTGGCCATTCCTGTTAAACACACATACTTTGGAAAGGACATAGAGAATTGGAAAAGATGGAGTTTTCCCTGTTCTTCAGGGTGGAACAGTACCAAAGGATTTAGATATATAGGACGTGGAAGACAGACATAACATTTATATATAGGAAGAAGAAGATAAAATTATTCCCACAATTTTACCTGGGTAGGATAC
Organism: Trichosurus vulpecula; assembly: GCF_011100635.1. Lineage (NCBI taxonomy): Eukaryota > Metazoa > Chordata > Mammalia > Diprotodontia > Phalangeridae > Trichosurus > Trichosurus vulpecula. The sequence continues at coordinate 374,327,407 of NC_050573.1, forward strand.
GGAATAGGAGAGAAGAAGGCATCTTAAATTGGAGGAAGGAGTGCGATGAATAAAAATAGAATTAGAAATGATGGGGATGGAGCCAACATGGGCGCATGAAGGCAGCATCTTACCAGAACTCTCTCACAAGGTCTGTCGGATTCCCATGAAGAAGTGAATTTGAGAGGATTTGGGAGAGTCAGAGGCTGCAAGCAGTCTGCGTGGGGCAGATTTCTGAGCCGGGAGAGTCTGAAAGGCCGAAGGCATGAATCTGTAGGCTCAGAGAAGGCTCAGTGTGGGGTGTGCGGAGCTGCTCCAGACCAAAGCGGAAGCAGCCGGCCGGGAAATCCACGTGGGAGACAGGCTGGCAGAAAGCTGGGCGCCCAAAAGCGTCGGAGATCCCCAGGCCTCCCAACACAGGACAGCGGTCTGTGGAGGTGAGGAGAGGCAGCACAATGCCACCGGCCAGGAAACACCGAGCCCTGAGGCTTGCAGCCTGAAGGAATTGATCTTGGCTTCTTGAGCTTCCGGGAGACATAATGGCCAGGTAAAGGACTCTAATCCCTTCCATCCTCACCCAGAGAATTCCTCGGGGGAAAAAAAAGAATGCTGGAACAGAGCAGAAAGAAGTGGGACTTCAGTGGTCAAATAGTAGAAGTTCATTAGTCCCAGAAGGGCAGAGTCAGCAGGGGTCAACACCAGGAGCCCAGAGGTAATCTTGCTCCCCCAGGGGAAGTGCCAGAGATCAGCTCAAACTACAAACAGCTGAGACCATTGCTGAAAAGCAAGTGCTGGAGAGCACCCATAGGGAGTGAGATGCCAGGGAGCCAGACCCCTCCCCCACACCTCAGGAAACTGAAGGCTATAATTATAGACTCACAATCCCCAGAATAAGAAAGCTGGGACAGAGAGCCCTGAGCCCCAAAGGCAGATATTTGTTCTAAAGCCAGGAAAAGGCAAAACAACAAACATGAAGAAGAACACAAAAAAACCGAGGACAATAGATTCTTTTTATGGAGACAGGCAGGATCAAAATACCAATATGGAAGAGGGCAGCAATGACACTATAGACTTGTCTGATACCTGAAAAGGTAATGTGAACTGGGCTCCACCCCAAAAAGCATTGCTGGAAGCGCTAAAGGAGGATTTTAAAAACCAAATTAGGGAGGTAAAAGAAAACATGGAAAAAATGGAAAAGTCCCTAAAGAATAAGATTGGTGAAATGGCTACGGAGATACAGAATCTAAAGAAAGAAAATGACACCTTGAGAGGTAAAATCAACCAATTGGAAAAAGAGTCTCAAAAGCAAAATGAAAACACTAACTCATTAAAAATTAGAGTTGAGCAAGTGGAAGCTAATGAATCTATGAGGCACCAAGAAGTAGTAAAGCAAAACGTTAAGAATGAAAAATTAGAAAAAAATGTGAAATACCTGATTGGGAAAACAACTGACCTGGAAAATAGATCCAGGACAGACAATTTAAGAGTTATTGGTCTACTGGAAATCCACGATGAAAAAAGGAGCCTTTACAGTATCTTCGAAGAAATTATCAAAGACAACTGCCCAGAGGTCCTAGAACCTGAGGGCAAAATAGTCATTGAAAGAATTCACTGGTATTGCTGGGTCAAAGGGTATGAACATTTCTATAGCCCTTTGGGCATAGTTCCAAATTGCTCTCCAAAATGGTTGGATCAGCTCACAACTCCACCAGCAATGTAGCTATGTTCCAATTTTCCCACATCTTCCCCAGAATTTATCCTTTTCCTGTTTTATCATTTTAGCCAATCTGACAGGAGAGATGTGGTATCTAAGAGTTGTTTTGATTTGCGTTTCTCTAATCAGTAATGATTTCAAGCATTTTTTCATATGCCTATAGATAGCTTTAATTTCTTCCTCTGAAAACTGCCTGTTCATATCCTTTGACCATTTCTCAATTGGGGAATGGCTTATATTCCTATATATTTGGCTCAGTTCCCTGTATATTTTAGAAATGAGGCTTTTATCAGTAATACTAGTTGCAAAGATTTTCTCCTAATTTTCTGCTTCCCTCCTAATTTTTGTTGCATTGGCTTTTTTTGTACAAAAACATTTCAACTTAACATAATCAAATTATCTATTTTGCATTTTGTAATGCTCTCTATCTCTTGTTGGGTCATGAATTCTTTTCTTTTCCATAAATCTGATAAGTAAACTATTCCTTCCTCTCCCAAATTACTTATAGTTTCAGCTTTTACTCCTACATCATGAACCAATTTTTACTTTATTCTGGTATATGGTGTAAGATATTGGTCTATGCCCAGTTTCTACCCTACCATTTTCCAATTTTCCCAGAAGTTTTTATGAAATTGTGAATTCTGAGCCCAGAAGCTGGATTCTTTGGGTTTATCAAAGAGTAGATTGCTATAGTCATCTCGTGTACCTATCCTATTCCACTGATCCACTGCTCTGTTTCTTAGCCAGTACCAGGTAGTTTTCATGACTGCTGTTTTATAGTACAGTTTAATATCTTGTATGGCTAGGCCACCTTCTCTAACATTTTTTTTCATTAATACCATAGATATTCTAGAACTCTTGTTCTTCCAGATGAATATTGTTATTATTTTATCCAGCTCTGTAAAATTTTTTTGTTAGTTTGATTGGTATGGCACTGAATAGATGAATTAGTTTAGGTAAAATTGTAATTTTGATTATATTAGTTCTGCCTAACCATGAGCAACTGATATTTTTCCATTTATTTAGATCTGCCTTTATTCGCGTGAAAAGTGTGTCATAGTTATGTTCATATAGGCCCTGGGTTTGTCTTGGCAGATAGACTACCAAATATAGTGTCTACAGTAACTTTGAATGGAATTTCTCTTTCTATCTCTTGTTGTTGGGCTTTGTTAGTAATGTATAGGAATGCCAACTATTTATGTGGGTTTATTGTATATCCTGCAACTTGGCTAAAGTTGTTTCTTATTTCAAGTAGTCTTTTACATGATTCTCTAGGATTCTCTAAGTAAATCATCGTATCATCTGGAAAAAGTGATAATTTAGTTTCTTCTTTGCCTATTCTAATTCCTTCAATGTCTTTTTCTTCTCTTATTGCTACAGCTCACATTACTAGTACCAAATTGAATAGTAGGGGTGATAGTGGACATCCTTGTTTCACCCCTGATCTTATTAGGAATGCAACTAGCTTATTCCCATTACAAACAATGCTTGTTAATTGTTTTAGGTAGATACTATTTATAATTTTAAGGAAGGCTCCATTTATTCCTACACTTTCTAGTGTTTTTAATAGGAATGGGTGTTATATATTGTCATGGCTTTTACGGCATTTATTGACATGATCATACAATTTCTGCTAGTTTTGTTGTTGATATATTCGATTGTGCTGATAGTTTTCCTAATATTGCACCAGCTTTGCATCCCTGGAATAAATCCTATCTGGTCATGGTGTATTATTCCCATGATAAGCTGCTGCTATCTTTTTGCTAATATTTTCTTTAAAATTTTAGCATCACTATCCATTAGGGAAATTGGTCTATAATTTCTTTCTCTGTTTGTACTCTACCTGGTTTGGGTATTAGTATCATATTTGTGTCTTAAACAGAATTTGGTAGGACTTCTTCTTCAACTATTTTCCCAAATAGTCTATAAAGTAGAGGAATTAATTGTATTTCAAATGTTTAATAAAATTTACATGTAAAACCATCTGGCCCTGGAGATTTTTTCCTAGGGAGTTCATTGATGGCATGCTCAATTTCTTTTTCTGAGATGGGGTTATTTAGGAATTTTACTTCCTCTTCTGTTAACCTGGGCAATTTATACTTTTGTAGATATTCATCCATATCACTAAGGTTGTCCAATTTATGGGCATACATTTGGGCAAAATAATTCCTAATTATTGTTTTGATTTCCTCTTCATTAGAGGTGACCTCACCCTTTTCATTTTTGATACTGGTAATTTGATTTTCTTCTTTTTTTTTAGTCAAATTGGCCAAAAGTTTATCAGTTCTATTGTTTTTTTTTTTTTTCATAAAACCAGCTCTTTGTTTTATTTATTAATTCAATAGTTTTCTTGGTTTCAATTTTATTAATCTCTCCTTTGATTTTCAGTATTTCTAATTTGGTATTTAATTGGGGGTTTTCAATTTGCTCTTTTTCTAGCTTTTTTAGCTGTATGTCCAAATCATTGATCTCCTTTTTCCATATTTTATTCATGTAAGCATTTAGGGATTTAAAACTTCCCCTAAGAACTGCTTTTGCTGCATCCCATAAGTTTTGGTATGTTGTTTCATTATTGTCATTCTCTTGAATGAAGTTATTAATTGTTTCTCTGATTAGTTCTTTGGCCCACTCATTCTTTAGAATTAGATTATTTCGTTTCCAATTAGTTTTTAGCTTATTTTTCCATGGTTCTTTGTTACAAATAATTTGTATTGCATCATGATCTGAAAAGTGTACTTTGACTACTTTTTCCTTTCTTCACTGGACTGTGGGGATTTCATGCCCTAGTACATGGTCAATTTTTGAGTATGTGCCATGTACCCCTGACAAAAATGTATATTCTTTTTAATCCCCATTCACTTTTCTCCAGATGTCTATCATATCGGTCTTTCTAAAATTCTGTTCACCTCCTTACCTTCTGTCATGTTTATTTTGAGGTTAGATTTACCAAGTTCAGAGAGAGGGAGGTTGAGGTCTCCCATTATTAAAGTTTTGCTGCCTATTTCTTCCTGTAACTCCCTTAACCTCTCCTCAAAGAATTTGCATGCCATACCACTTGGTGCAAATATGTTAAAAAATTATATTGCTTCATTTTTGTGGTGCCTTTTAGTCCTTCCTTATCTCTTTTAATTAGATCAATCTTTGCTTCTGCTTTGTCTGAGATTAGGATTGCTACCCCTGCTTTTTTACTTTAGCTCAAGCACAATATATTCTACTCCAGCCTTTTACCTTTACCCTGTGTGTTTCCCCCTGTTTCAAATGTGTTTCTTGTAAACAGCATATTGTAGGATTATGGTTTTTAATCCATTCTGCTATCCACTTCTGTTTTATCAGAAAATTCATCCCATTCACATTCACTGTTATGATTACTGTTTGTGTCTTTTTATCTATCTTATCCCTCCCCCGGTTTATGCCTTTATTTCTCCCTTTCCCTTTTCACTCCTCAACAAAGTTTGGCTTTAGGCCTCCACCTTCCCCAGTTTACCCTCCTTCTTGGTTCCCCTCCCTTATTTTACCTTTATCCACTTGCTACTTCTTACCTCCCTTCTGACTCCCCCTTTTTTCCCCTTTCCCCTCCTACTGTCTGTAGGACAAGTTAGATTTCTTTATTTATCGGGGTATGTTATTGCCTTCTTTAACTAAATCCAATGAAAATAAACATCAAATACTGATCTACTCCCTCCCTTCTTTCCCTCTACCACAATATGGTTTTGTGCCTCTTCATGTGATATTATTTACCCTTTTCCACTACCTCCTTAACTATTCTCCCAGAACCATCCCTTTATATCCCTTAATTTTATTTTTATCACAGTATTGGTTATTTTATACTGATATCCACAGCCTATGAATATCACTTTCAATTGTCATAATGAGTATACTGTTCTCAAGATTGACATACACACATATGTATATATAATATATATAAAACAAAATAATCCTATATAAGGATGTAATTAACTAGCTTTATTGATTAACTAGGTGCCCCCCCCCATTTACCTTTTTATGTTTCTCTTGAAAATTGTATTTGGAGGTCAAATTTTCCATTGCACTCTGGCCTTTTAATCAGGAAGGTCTGGAATTCCCTTATTTCATTGAATGTCCATCTCCTTGCCTAGAAAATTATGCTCAATTTTGCTGGGTAGTTGATCCTTGGTTGCATGATCCTGATTGTAGTTCCACGATATTTGAATTGTTTCTTTCTAGCTACTTGCAGGATTTTCTCCTTGACCTGGTAGTTCTGGAATTTGGCTATAATATTTCTTGGAGTTTTCAATTTGGAGATGATCGACGGATTCTTTCGATGACAACTTTACCCTCTAGTTCTAGGACCTCTGAGCAATTTTCCTTAATGATTTCATGGAAGAACTGTCCAGGCTTTTTTTTTTCATCATAGCTCAGGTAGACCAATACTTCTTAGATTGTCTCTCCTGGATCTATTTTCCAGGCCGTTTGTTTTTTTTCCAATTTGTATTTCACGTTTCCTTCTATTTTTTTTAATTTTTTAGATTTTAACTGATTCTTGATGTCTCATAGAGTCATTAGCTTCAACTTGCCCAATTCTAATTTTTAATGTTTTTTTTTTCTTCCTTTATCTTCTCTATCTCCTTTTGCATTTGGTTGATTTTACTTTTCAATGAGACATTTTCTCCAATTATATTCTGGTGTTCCTTAACCAATTCCCTGATTTTACCTTTTAAAAATTTATTTTCTTCATTGATTTTTTTTCCATTTTTTCTTTTACCTCCCTAATTTCATTTTTGAAGTCCTCCTTGAGTTCTTCCAGTAATGCTTTTAGGTCTGGAGACCAGCTCAATTTCCCTTTTAAGGTTTCAGTTGTGGGCATAGTGTCCATGCTGTCCCCTTCTGAATTGGCATTTTGATCATTCCTATCTCCATAATATGAATCTGTTGTCTTTGAAAGGTTCTTGATTTTCTTTTTCATGGTGTTTTTTTTTTTTCCTCCTGGTTTCTGAAGTGCGTCTCTGCTTTTTTGGGCTCAGGGGGCTATGTCCCAAGTTTTGTGTTGGGATCTAGTTTTATGTACCACGGCTTCTGGTTCTGTGAGGTGTGGGGGAGGGGTGGTCTGACTGCTGGGTTGTCTCCTCTTCCCCAGGACTGTTCTACAGAATGGGTGGTCTCAGCTCTTGTCTGTACTGGTGTCTGCCACTTCCCCTGGCTGTGCAAAGCCAAGTCTGAGGTCCTGGTGTTGACATTAGTTAGCTCCACCTCCTGGGGCTCAGTTACTCTCATTGTTCTGATGAGGTAGGGCCTTCTGGGAATCCTCTCTTCCTGTACTAGTCTCCTTCCACCACCACAGGAAGGCCCTTCTCCCCCACTTCTCTCACTACTGAAGCTCCCATTCTGACTCCTCTGTTTCTCCTGAGGTTTTATTCTCTGGGTTTATTCAAGGGAGGGATATGAGCCATTTTACCTGTCCATCATGGCTCCTAGAAGTTCAAGAAGGTGAGTTCCAAACCTTCAGACTGTGGGTTGGAGGCCTCCGGGTTAGCTGCTCCCACAGTCGCAGGCTCTGCACTCTGACAGACTCCAACACTCACATTTCTAATACAATACTGAATAATAGTGATGATAGCTGGAATCCTTGCTTCACTCCTGGTCTTATTGGGAAGGCTCCCAGCTTATGCCCAATACAAATAATGCTTGCTGATGGTTTTAGATAGATACTGCTTATCATTTTAAGGAACACTCTCTTTTCTCTAATGCTCTCTAAAATTTTTAAAGGAATGGGTGCTCTATTTTGTTAAAAGCTTTTTCTTCATCTATTGAGATAATTGCATGATTTCTGTTGGATATGTCGCTGATAAGGTCAATTTCATTGTTAATTTTCCTAATATTGATACAACCTTGCATTCCTGGCATAAATCCTACCTGGTCATAGTGTATACTCTTTTTGGTATATTGCTGTAATTGCATTGCTAGGGTTTAAAAAGAATTGCATTGGGGAGATCCTCGGAAGATGGCAGATTAAGTCAGAAAATCCAAGCTGTCCAGATTTCACCCATAAATGAGATAATAATAGCACCTCTGGGCAATCACAGAGAAATAAAAATAAATATGAGTAGAGGCAGAACAATGGTCCTCCTGGGACAGTTGGTGAAGATATGAAGAAAAATCCTGATATTAGATCAGTCCCCTATAAACAGAAAACACTTCCAGTATAGATTTGCTTAAACAACGAGCTGCCAGCCCTGGCTTTAGTTGGGTTGGGAGGCTGCTTTTGCCCCCAACCACAGGAATTCTTACCCCTGGGACAGTGAGGGGAGTTGGGCATTCAAGGAAGGGAACCTCTGTTGACAAGGAATGCCAGACCAGTGCAGTTGTGCTGCACTGACATGGTCCTGGGTGAGAAGGAACCAGTACATACTTGTGAGTGCAGAAACAGTATGGCAGGAACATGGCTGGCAGTGGGCACTTACTGGAAGCTGGGGGTCTTACTTTTCATTCCAAGCCAGAGAAGATAACTGAAGGAGGATCTGATGCCAGAGGCCCTAGCCTCTATATCCCAGGACTAAAGATGATTGCAAAAACTAGGCAGCTACAAATAAAAAAGAACAAGCAAAGGAGAAAGAATTCCACCATAAAGAATTACTATGGAATTTGAGAAGACCAGGGTCCATCTTTAGAGGAGGATACTGAAGCAAAGAAACCCTCTTCTGCCCCAAAGAATAATGTCAAATGTTCATCTGCCCAAAAAGATTTCATAGAAAAACTTTAAAAAGATTTTAAATATCAAATGAGAAAGGTTGAGGAAAAAGTAAAAAAAAAAAAATATAAGAATAATCTAAGTAAAATCAGATGATTATGAGAAGAAAGTCATCCAGTTACAAAAGGAGATCCAGAATTGTAAGGAAGAAAACTACGTCTTGAAAATCAGAATTGGGCAAGAAGAAACTAGTGAAGGTATAAGAGATCAAGAAATAATTAAAAAAATACCAAAAATTAAAAAAGAAGATAATGTGAAACATCTTAAAGAAATGTAAGTGATCTAGAGAACACATCAACAAGACAAAATATAGGAATAACCAGACTACCTGAAAGCTATGATAAAAAAAAATCTTGATATAATAATACAAGAAAAAATTAAAGAAAATTGTACTGAAGCATTGAAGAAGAAAGGAAGTAGAAATAGAAAATTATCCACCAATCACTACCTGAAAGAGATCCTACAAGGAAAACCCACAGGAATATCATAGTCAAATGCCAAAATCCCTAGCTCAAGGGAAAACTATTACGAGCAACAAGAAAAATACAACAATCTAAACATGGTCATGTCACAGTTAGAGTCACACAAGACCTAGCAGTGGTAACATTAAAAGACTGCATGTCTTGGAATATTATATGTTGAAGAGAAAAAGAATTGGGGTTCTGCCAAAAGTAGCATACTCAGCAAAGCTAAGCATAATCCTGAATTTTTTTAAAAAAGGATCTTTAATGAATTTTCAGACTTTCAGGATTTTGTTAAAAAAAAAAAAACTCTGAACTTAGAAGTTTTGGCATATAAGAGCCAAGAGAAAAATAATATACACATAAAAGACTAATTGCAAGGGACTCAGTAAGGACAGACTGCTTATCTTTTATATATGTGAAATGCAAAATGTATGTCTAAGATTGTTATTACCAATTGGATAGCTCATAAGAAAGATTGGAATAGACCTGAGTATGATATGATTTCAAAAAGTAAAACTTTTTAGGAACAGTGAAAATGAGTAATTATCTTCTACCTATGAGGTGTGAGAGGAAGAACTGACACAGAGGAATTAGATGTGGGTGGAGAGCTGGTAGTTCTGGAACTTGGGAATAGGTTAAAGAGGGAACAATACATATATATCCAGAAGAGTATAAAAGTCTTCTAAATTCACAAAGAAATAAAATGCTAAGGGCATAGGGAGGAGGGAGAGGATAAGGGAGGGATTTCTAGAGGGGAGGGTGAGAAAATAGAATAAAGGGGAGTATAGAAGGGTATTTAGATTAATGGAAATGGGAGGAAAAGGGAGGGATCCCTGGAGGGCAGGTAGGTTAAGTAACAAAAGGGCAAGATAGTAGTTAGAAGTAGAGGACTTCAAAGGTATAGGAAATAAAAGATATGCACAAATGTAAAATAAACAGCAGGAGAACAATTTGTTAGGGGAAAGGGAGTGGTAATCATGATCTCAGAAGAGGTAAGGTTAAAATAGTCTCAATCAAAAGAGAAATACAGGGAAACTACACTATGTGTCAGCCATATTTATCAACCTTGTTTTGGACTATTTGAAACAACTAGCCACTATAAGGTGAGAATATCGTTGTGGTATAGGAAATGATGAGATGGTGAACTTGGAAAAATATGGAAATACTCAAACTCATGAAGGAAGAGGTTATCCATCCTGAGAGAAATAGGGGATAAATAAGTATAGTACAGTCTTATATAGATGCATATGAATGTGTATGTCTATATACGATTATTATTATCTATATCTAAGCATACGTATGTGTAATGGTATGTATAATGGTATATGTATGTATATATGTATACCTTTGTGTGTATATATGAGTGTGTGTGTAATGTGTGTGTGTGTGTGTGTGTATGCTTAATTGTAACCTTCTGGGCGTGGGGAAGAAAGGGAAAAAAGAACAAAGTATGAAGTGCAGAGAAGAGAACAAAAGAAAACCTACAAAGAATCAAAGAAAATCAACAAAACACACATTATTTATTACATAGGCTTTCTTGAAATGGAAATTTATTGCTGTATATTTTGAATCCTCTCTCTTCTTCTGCTGTGCACATGGTGATGTTTTTGTTTTTCTTATTTTGTTTTATTTTTGGTACTCAAATTTGTTTCTTTTTTTTCTTTTCTTATTTTGTATTTAAGTGTAATTTTTTTTTAAAAGATGCTTTGATATGTTTGTTAGGGAAATTGGCCTATAATTTTCTTTCTCTGTTTTGGCTTTTTCTGATTTAGGTATCAGCACCATATTTTTGTCATAGTCAGAGTTTGGTTGAACTCCTCTTAGCCTATTTTTTTCCCATATAGTTTATATAGCTTTTCAACTAATTGTTCTTTAAATGTTAGGTAGAATTTACTTGTGAACTCATCAAGGCCTGTATTTTTTTTTCATTGAGAGTTCATTAATGGCTTATTCAATTTCTTTTTTCTAACCTGGGGATATTTAGGTACTTGATTTCCTGATCTCTTATTCTGGGTAATTTATATTTTCACACATATACATCTATTTCACTGAGATTGTCAGATTTATTGGTACACAATTGGGCAAAGTATTTCCTGTTGATAGCTTTATTTTTTCCTTCATTGGTGGTGATTTCAGCTGTTTCATCTTTGATACTGGATTTTTGGTATTCTTCTGTTTTTTTTTTAATCAAATTAACTAATGGCTTATCTATCTCATTGTTTTCTTTTCATAAAACCAGCTCCTACATTTATTTATTAGCTCAGTACTTCAATAAGTGTTTTTGTTTGTTTGTTTTACTTTCAAGCTTGTTAATCTCACCTTTAATTTTCAGGATTTCCAATTTGGTGCTCAATTGGGGATTATTGATTGGTTCTATTTCTCATGTTTTTTTTTAAGTTGCATGTATTCATTGGTTGGTTCTTTTTTTTCCATTTTGTTGATGTAGGAGTTTAGAGAAATAAATTTTCAACTAAGTATTGCTTTCGCTGCATCCCATAAATTTTGGTATGTTGTGTCATTGTTGTCATCCTTTTTAAAGAAATTATTGATTGTTTCCACGGTTTTTCTTTGTTCCACTTTTTCACTGGTATTAGCTTATTTAGTTTCCAACTAACTTTTAACCTAAATCGATGCTGCCCATTGTTGAATGTAATTTTTATCACATTTTGATCCAAGAAGAATATATTTACTATTTCTACCTTTTTTACATTTGATTTTTAGATTTTTATAAGTTATAATATGGTCAAACTTTTTGTAGGTCCCATATGCTGCTGGTAAATGTGGTATTCTTTTCTGTTACCATTCAGTTTTCTCCAAATGTCTGTCATACCAAAATTTTCTGTTATTCTATTTATTTCCTAAGTTTCTTTCTTATTTAATTTTTGACTGGACTTATTGAATTCTGAGAGGAGCAGTTGAGGTCCCTCACTAGTGTAGTTTTGCTTTTGTTTCTTCCTATAACTCACTTAATTTCTCCTTTAAGAATTTATACCACTTGGTGAATAAATGTCTAATATTGATATTGCTTAAATATCTCTGGTATTTTTAGCAAGATGTAGTTTCCTTCCATATTTCCTTTAATTAGGTCTGTTTTTGCTTTTACTTTGTCTAAGATAAGATTTTTATGCCTCCTTTTTTTTTTTTAAATACAATTTATTTATTTAACATATTTGGTTTTCAGCATTGATTTTCACAACAGTTTGAATTACAAATTTTCTCCCCATTTCTACCCTCCCCCCCACTCCAAGATGGCTTATATTCTGGTTGCCCTGTTCCCCAGTCAGCCCTCCCCTCTATCACCCCCCTCCCCTCTCATCCCCTTTTCCCTTCCTTTCTTGTAGGGCAAGATAAATTTCTACGCCCCATTGCCTGTGTATCTTATTTTTTAGTTGCATACAAAAACTTTTTTTGTTTTTGAACATCTGATTTTAAAACTTTGAGTTCCAAATTCTCTTCCCTCTTCCCTTCCCACCCACCCTCCCTAAGAAGTTGAGCAATTCAACCTAGGCCACACATGTATTATTATGTATAACCCTTCCACAATACTTATGTTGTGAAAGGCTAACTACATTTTGCTCCTTCCCAACCCATCCCGCTTTATTGAATTTTCTTCCTTGACCCTGTCCCCTTTCCAAAGTGTTTGTTTTGATTACCTCCACCCCCATCTGCCCTCCCCTCCATCATCCCCCGGCCTTTTATTTTTTTTTTATCTTCCTCCCTCTTCTTTCCTGTGGGGTAAGATACCCAACTGAGTATGTATTGTATTCCCCCTCAGGCCAAATCTGATGAGAGCAAGGTTCACTCATTCCCCCCTCACCTGCCCTCTCTCCTCCTCCCATAGAACTGCTTCCTCTTGCCACCTTTATGTGAGATAATCCACCCATTCTATCTCTCCCTATCTCCCTCTCTCAGTATGTTACTTTCTCATCCCTTAATTTCTTTTTATTTCTTTTAGATACCTTCCCTTCATCTTCAACTCACCCTGTGTCTGCTCTCTCTCTTTTACATATATATATATATATACATATATATATAAACACATATACATATATATACACATACATACACATACATACATACATATACACATAGATATATACATACATACACATTCACTTATATATATACATAAACATATATATATATACATATATATATATATATGCATATTCCCTTCAACTACCCTAATACTGAGGTCTCATGAGTCATACTCATCATCTTTCCATGTAGGAATGTAAACAAAACAGTTCAACTTTAGTAAGTCCCTTGCAATTTCCATTTCTTGATTACCTTTTCATGCTTCTCTTGATTCTTGTGTTTGAAAGTCAAATTTTCTATTCAGCTCTGGTCTTTTCACTGAGAAAGCTTGAAAGTCCTCTATTTTATTGAAACTCCATATTTTGCCTTGGAACATGATACTCAGTTTTGCTGGGTAGGTGATTCTAGGTTTTAATCCTAGCTCCATTGACCTCCGGAATATCGCATTCCAAGCCCTTCGATCTCTTAATGTAGAAGCTGCCAGATCTTGGGTTATTCTGATTGGGTTTCCACAATACTCAAATTGTTTCTTTCTGGCTGCTTGCAGTATTTTCTCCTTGATCTGGGAGCTCTGGAATTTGGCAACAATATTCCTAGGAGATTTCTTTTTGGGATCTACTTGAGGAGGCGATCGATGGATTCTTTCAATTTCTATTTTGCCCTGTGGCTCTTGAATATCAGGGCAGTTCTCCTTGATAATTTCCTGAAAGATGGTATCTAGGCTCTTTTTTTGGTCATGGCTTTCAGGTAGTCCAATAATTTTTAAATTCTCTCTCCTGGATCTATTTTCCAGGTCAGTGGTTTTTCCAAGGAGATATTTCACATTGTCTTCCATTTTTTCATTCCTCTGGTTCTGTTTTATAATATCCTGATTTCTCATAAAGTCACTAGCTTCCACTTGCTCCAATCTAATTTTTAAAGTAGTATTTTCTTCAGTGGTCTTTTGGACCTCCTTTTCCATTTGGCTAATTCTGCCTTTTAAGGCATTCTTCTCCTCATTGGCTTTTTGGAGCTCTTTTGCCATTTGAGTTAGTCTGTTTTTTAAGGTGTTGTTTTCTTCGGTGTATTTTTCAGTATTTTTTTGGGTCTCCTTTGGCAAGTCATTGACTTGTTTTTCATGGTTTTCTCGCATCCTTCTCATTTCTCTTCCCAATTTTTCCTCTACTTCTCTAACTTGCTTTTCCAAATCCTTTTTGAGTTCTTCTATGGCCTGGGGCCAGTTCATGTTTTTCGTGGAGGCTTTTGTTGTAGGCTCTATGACTTTGTTGTCTTCTTTAGGCTGTATGTTTTGGTCTTCTTTGTCACCAAAGAAAGAATCCAAAGTCTGAGACTGAATCTGGGCACGTTTTCGCTGCCTGGCCATATTTCCAACCAACTAACTTGACCCTTGAGTTTTTAAGTGGGGTATGACTGTTTGTAGACTAACGAGTTCTATGTTCTACGTTTGGGGGGGAGGTGCCAGCTCTGTCAGAGCCGCACTCCTCCTTCCCCAAGGACCCCCAGTTCAGACTGGGCTTAGATCTTCAGCAGGCTGTGCACCCCTGCTCTGATCTTCCACTTAATTCCTCCCACCAGGTGGGCCTGGGGCCGGAAGCAACAGCAGCTGTAGCTGCGCCACCTCCGCTGCTTCTTCCTTCTTCCACTCCCGCAGCTTTTCCCACTAACCTTCTCCACTCTCTTTGGTGTTTGTGGGTTGAGAAGTCCGGTAACTGCCGCAGCTCACATATTCAGGGCGCTAGGGCCCCCTCTGCCCGGCTTCTGGTCTGGATCGTCCACGCCGCTCAGGCTGGGCTCTGCTCCACTCCGGTCCCAGCTCCCAGCTCCCAGCTCCCAGCTCCGTGTGGAATAGACCTCACCCAGAGACCATCCAGGCTGTCCTGGGCTGGAGCCCTGCTTCCCTCTGCTGTTCTGTGGGTTCTGCCGTTCTAGAATTGGTTCAGAGCCATTTTTATAGGTTTTTGGAGGGACTCGGGTACGGAGCTCACTCTAGTCCGTGCTTACCAGCTGCCATCTTGGCTCCGCCCCCTATGCCTCCTTTTTTTTAACTTCAGCTGAAGCATAACAACTCCTGCTCCAGCCCCTTACCTTTATTTCTATTTGTGTCACTCTGCTTCAAGTGCGTTTCTTGTAAACAACATATTGTAGGATTCTGGTTTTTGATCCACTCTGTTATCCACTTCCATTTTATTGGAGCGTTTTATCCCATTCACATTCACAGTTGTTATTACTATCTGTGTATTTCCCTCCATCTTATTCTTCCTCTTGTTTGTCCTCTCTCTCCTTTCACCTTTTCCCTCCTCACAAGTGTTTTGCTTCTGCCTCCTGCCTTCCCTGGTCTATCTTCTCCTCTGTCAGCCCCACTCCCTCCCTTTATGTAATCTCTTCCCCTCTTACTCCCCTATTTGGTAAGATAGATTTTTATATTCAACTCATTGTGTACATCATTCTCTCTTTGATGAGAGTATTGTTCAAATGATATCCATCACCCATCCTCCCTCTTCTCCTCCTACTTTCTGCTATAATGGGTCTTTCACACCTCTTTATGTGAAATAATTTACCCCATTCTACTTCTCCCTTCCTTCTGCATCCAGTACACTCCTTTTTCTCATCCCTTAATTACTTTTATGTCATTTCCTCCAATTCGCCTCATACTTCTATCCTCTGTCTACATATAATCCTTCTAGCTGTACTATTAGTCATATAATTTTTAAGAATTACAAGTTTCATCTTCCATTGAATCCCTTGTTTTCTTTTCTCTTTTTTACCTGTTTATGTATCTCTTGATATTGGAGATCAAATTTTTGGTTTAATTCTGGTCTTGTCTTTGTGAAAGCTTGAAATCTATTTCATTGAAAGACCATTTTCTATTTGAGGTGTTGTGATTAATTTTTCTGGGTAGTGATTCTTGGTTGTAGTCCTAGCTCCTTTGCCATCCAGGAATATCAAGTTCCTTGACCTCTGATCTTTTAAAATTGTAGCTGCCAAGTCCTATGTAACCCTATTTGTTCCTGTCCAATATTTGAATTTTTCTTTCTGGCCACTTGTATTTTTTCCCTCTTGGGCTGATATTCCTGAAATTTGTCTATAATGTTCTTTGAGACTTCTACTTTGGGATCTCTTGATCCTGAGGTGATTGGTGGATTTTTTCAATGCCTATTTTATCCTCTCATTCTAGGATAACAGGGCAGTTTTCCTTGACAATTTCTTGAATGCTGCTGCATAGGTTCTTCTTTTGATTAGGACTTTCAGGTAGTCTAATGATATTGATATTGTTTCTCCTGAATCTATTTTCCAGGTCAGTTGTTTTCCCATGAGGTATATTACTTTTTCTTCATTTTTTCTCATTCTTTTGAATTTGATTAGTTGATTCTTAATGTATCTTAAAATCATTGGCTTCCATTTCCCCAATTCTAACTTTTAAGGTGTCCTTTTCCTTCATTAGCTTGTGTACTTTATTTTCCTCTTGGGCAATTATACTGTTTAAAGAGAGGTTTTCTTCAGTTAATTTTTTATTTCCTTTTCCATTCAGCCAATGTTACTTTTAAAGCAGTTTTTTTTTCTTTTCTCAAGCTGTTGATTCTGTTTTTCATAGTTCTCTTGCATCACTCTCATTTCTTTTCCTAATTTTTCTTCTGCCTCTCTTCAATGAGTTTAAGCTTCTTTTTGAGCTCTTCCATATGTTCCTTCTGGCCTTGAGACCAGTTCTCTTTTTTGGGGGGGGGGCATTGCCCATTGTTGTTTTAACAATGTTGTCCTTTTCTAAGTTTCTGCCTTGATTTTTCTTGTCACCAAAATATCTTTCTATTATGTGATTTTTTTGTTGTTTTTTTTGCTCTTATTTTTGGTCTTTTTACTTTCTTTTAAATTTGAGCTCTCCTGTTGGTATGGAAGGGGGTCTATCTCAGGCTTCTTGTGCCAAACACTGCAGTTGCTGTCCTTTTACCTGTTGCTGCACTGATGTTGCCACACAAAGGAGGGGTGATTTGGGGGTAGTGGCTGGCACTGCTTGATGCCTTAGGGTTCTGGCAACTTACCTGTTGCAAAACCAGGGTCACCATGGTGGTGTCTGACATGTTCTAAGAACAATGGTGTATTTCTGCACTTCCCCTGGGTTACACCGAAGCATGTGTTGATCTGGCTGCTGGCAACCATCTATTTGTCCATGGCTATGTCAAAGCACAAGATGGGGGCTCAGAGCTGACAGCTGCCTATTCACTGAAGTACTGGTGTTATTGGCATCTACCTTTGTGTGGGTGAACAGAATTTCATTGAGCCTTGGCACTGGAGACTACCTCTTTTTCCTGGGCTATGCTGAAGCATATGGTGATTTTCAAAGCAGTATTCAGCTCATTCCCTTGGTTATGCTGAGGGACATAGGGTTCCCAGTTTTGGTGTTTCCCTGTTCCATCACACTGGGGCTAAGGATCTGCCACTGGTTTGCTAAGGTGGGACTTTCTGCTGGCTCACTGGGATGATTCCTGTTCTGGACTTTGTTCATGTTTCACTGAGTGAGAAAGTTTCTGCTATTCTTCCAAGTTTGTTGGGTTCAATAATTGTTTCACCCCATCTTTTTGCTTGGTTCTGCTATTCCAGGATTTCTTTAGGGGTTCCATTTTGTGACTTTTGGAGATGAGTATGGGGGAGTTAAGGTGATTTAGTGCTTACTCCACCATATTTGCTCTTAGAAGTTGTGTTAATCAACTATTTTTAATAACAAATTTAGAACTGAGATGGGGTGAAAAAACAAGGCTGCAATCTGCTCCTTACAGTCTTCAACAATATGGATAGAGTGTGCCTAACGAACAGCAATTTTTAATAAGACCAGAGTGACATAACTCTATTGTGATAACTGTTTGGCTAGGCCCTTTGGTCATGTTTCTCCCCATATTGGATGTGTTCTAGATATAAAAAGGTTATGTCATAAAAATGAGAGATATAAGAAAGAAATTACCTTTCAGATCTATGGATGGGGAAGAATTCATTAATATAAGGGACAGAGAGACTTACAGAATGTAAAATAGAGAACTTTGATTCATAAAATTAAAAAAAAAAGTTTGTACAAACAAATCCAAATGCCACTAAGATAATTTTAAAAAGGTTAACGCTGAAGACATCATTTCAGCAAGTTTCTCTGGCAAAAGCTTCTTTCCTAAGATTATGTATATTCATTCAAAGTTAGAAGAATGGAGCCATTTCCCAAGTAATAAACAGTCTAGGGATATGAACAGATAGTTTTCCAAGAAGGAAATACAAGGTAATTGTAAACATGATACACACCTGCATACATATATCCATATATATCATATATGTATGTTTATACAGATGTATTTATGTGTATATATGTGTATATGTATATATGTGTATGTTTTTAAGTACACATATATACACACATATACACATACACATATACCCATACATGTATGCATGTGTTTGTATATACATATATCTACACACAGATATATACATGCATATGTCTAGCCACACACACAAACACATGCACACACATTCCAAATTGCTTAAAATCACAAAAATAAAAATAAAATAACTCTGATGTTCCACTTCATAATCATTAGAATAATATATGTGACAAAGAAACAGCCAAGTGTTTGTGTGGCTGTGGGAAAACAGGTACTTCAGTGCACTACTGATGAATCTATTAGTTTGTCTGACCATTCCAGAAAACAAGTAGAACCCAGAAAAATATGTACTCAATATATGATGCATGTAAATACAATATTAAAAGATATCAAATGTAAGATGAAATTTAATAGACCACTTTGGCTCTTCAGGAACAATGACAAAATATGGTTTCTTCTGATGATATGGAGGATGATACTTAGAATTTAGAAATGGTTAATGTGTCTACTCATTTTGCTTCATTTCTTTACTTTATTATAAGGGAGACTTCTATGATGGGGTCATGGTTTATGTTCTTTTGATTTTACCTTCTTTTTTCAAACATATTGTCCACCTCTTAATTTCTCTGTGATTATTCCCTATTTTCATCCCTCATACTAGAAAGCAATGTAGTAAAAAGAGTATCATGTTGGAAATCATGGGACCAAGGATTAAATTTTCTTTCTGTTACCTTCTTCTTATATGATCCTGGAAAAGACATTAGCTCTCCAGGCCTCAAGACTGCCCCCCCCCAGTAAAATAAATCAGCTGGATTAAATGATCTATAATTTATTTTGGATCTAATATTTAGATCTTTTGGGTGCCTGTTCTTTGGGCATATCCTTTTTATCTCTATTATTAAAATTGTTTTTGTGGAGAGGACTTCATCCAGAAGATTAATGTTTAAAAAGTATTTCTGGATCATTCACCACTTTACTATTAATCTTTATAAAATACTTTTTCACTATGTTTTTTCTTACCTATCTTCCTCATACCTTTGATGTCTCCCCTTTTCCTGAATCAGGGATTACAAAATAGGTAAAACTTTTGTTTAAAGATTCAGAACATGTTACCTCTTTAGGATTTTCTAAGTTTGTTTCACTGGCTGTTAGGGTATCTGCAGATTCATTACCAGCCTATATTCACTTGGTTACTTTACCATCCATCTTCCTGATCATGAAGTCCATAAACTTCCCTTTACGAATTCTCCTTGATGCTAGTGCCTTCCCTCTATCAACTATTAAAATTTATCATGTATATACTTGTTTTTAAATAGTTGTTTGGTTGTTGTTGTTCGCATTTGATGGTGATGTCCTCAAGAGCAGAAGTTATCTTACCTTTCTTTGTATCCCAAGCAATTGTAGCAATGTCTGATACTTAGTAAGCAGTTAAGAAATGTATATTGATTGATTGACACATGCGTAAATGCATTCACTCCAACAGTTGACAAAAATATTTTGGGGGAAATAAAAAACAGAGAAACCACATTTGTTCTGAAAACTGGTTAAGTGTGGCAGACCTAAGATGGTGGAGTGTAAGCAGGGATGTAGCCGAGCTCTCTCACAAATTATTTCAGATACCTCTAAAAAGTAAATCTGAACAAATTTGAGAGAGGTAGAATCCATGAGGAGACAGTGTGGCAGGTCTCTAGCCCAGGAGAGTATGGAAGGTCCCATGAAGAATCTGTTACTCCAGGCTGGTAGAGTGCAGAGCATGTGCCAGTCTATACCCAACCATAGCAGAGTGGGACTAGGCCCTGGCTGGAGCAGAATATATTATGCTTCAGCTGAAGTAAAACAAAAAAAGCAGGTGTAGCAATCCTAATCTCAGACAAAGCAAAAGCAAACACAGATCTAATTAAAAGAGATAAAGAAGGAACTATATCCTGCTACAAGGCACCATAGACAATGAAGCAATATTATTACCTAACCTATATGCACCAAGTCATTTAGCATCCAAATTCTTAGAGGAGAAGTTAAGGGAGATACAGGAAGAAATAGATAGCAAAACTATACTAGTGGGGGACCTAAACTTCCCCCTCTGTGAACTTGATAAATCTAACCACCATAGAAACCAGAAAGAAATTAAGGAGGTGAATAGAATTTTAGAGAAAAAGTAGATATGGTAGACCTCTGGAGGAAACTGAATGGGGACAGAAAGTAATACATCTTCCTCTCAGTGGTACATGGCATATACACAAAACTGACCATGTACTAGGGCAGAAATAGGCAATGCATCCTCTTAAGATGATGATGCAGTAAAAATTATTTTTAATAAAGTACCATGGAAAGACTAATGGGATTAATTAGATCAATTAGAAACTAAATAATCTAATTCTAAAGAATGAGTGGGTCACACAACAAATTATAGAAATAATAACTTCATTCAAGAGAATAACAATAATGAGCCAACATACCAAATGTTATGGGATGCAGTGAAAGCAGTTCTTAGGGGAGGCTTTATATCCCTGAATCCTAACATGAATAAAATAGAGAAAAAGGAAATCAATGAATGGGGCATGCAACTGAAAAAGCTACAGAAAGAACAAATTGATAATCCCCAATTAAATACTAAGTTAGAAATACTGAAAGCCAAAGGAGAGAGTAATAAAATTGAAATCAAGAAAACTATTGAACTAATAAATAAAACTACGAGCTGGTTTTATGAAAAAACCAATAATATTGATAAAGCTCTGGTCTATTTGATTAAACAAAAGAAAGAGGGGGGCGGAGCCAAGATGTCAGCTGGAAAGCATGGACCAGCGTGAGGTCCCTGCCGAGTCCCTCCAAAAACCTATGAAAAATGGCTCTGAACCAATTCTAGAACTGCAAAACCCTGGATGGTCTCTGGGTGAAGACTATCCCACATGGAGCTGGGAGCTGGGAACGGAGTGGAGCAGAGCCCAGTGCGAGCAGCACAGACCAAGCAGACCAGGAGCCGGGTGGAGCAGGCCCTAGTGCCTTGAATCAGTGAGCTGCGGCACTTACCGGACTTCTCAACCAACAAAAACCAAAGACAGTGGAGAAGGTTAGTGGGAAAAGCTGCAGGAGTGGAAGGAGCTCACATTTCGGCTTCCAGCCCCTGGGGCAGTGGACCTGGGGCAGCTACAAGTGCTGCTGCTTCTGGCCCCAGGCCCACCTTGTGGGAGGAATTAAGTGGCGGATCAGAGCAGGAGTGCACAGCCTGCTGAAGATCTAAGCCCAGTCTGGTGTGCTGGTGTGACAGAGCTGGCACCTCCGCCACAAACATGGAGCATAGAACTCTTTAGTCTACAAGCAGTCATACTCCACTGAAAAACTCAAGGTTTAAGTTATTTGGTTGGGAATATGGCCAGGCAGCGAAAACACACCCAGATTCAGTCTCAGACTTTGGATTCTTTCTTTGGTGACAAAGAAGACCAAAACATACAGCCTAAAGAAGACAACAAAGTCATGGAGCCTACAACAAAAGCCTCCAAGAAAAACATGAACTGGTCCCAGGCCATGGAAGAGCTCAAAAATGATTTGGAAAAGCAAGTGAGAAGTAGAGGAAAAATTGGGAAGAGAAATGAGAAGGATGTGAGAAAACCATGAAAAACAAGTCAATGACTTGCTAAAAGAGACCCAAAAAAATACTGAAAAATACACTGAAGAAAACAGCACCTTAAAAAATAGACTGACTCAAATGGCAAAAGAGCTCCAAAAAGCCAATGAGGAGAAGAATGCCTTGAAAGGCAGAATTAGCCAAATGGAAAAGGAGGTCCAAAAGACCACTGAAGAAAATACCACTTTAAAAATTAGATTGGAGCAAGTGGAAGCTAGTGACTTGATGAGAAATCAAGATATTATCAAACAAAACCAAAGGAATGAAAAAATGGAAGACAATGTGAAATATCTCATTGGAAAAACCACTGAACTGGAAAATAGATCCAGGAGAGATAATTTAAAATTATTGGACTACCTGAAAGCCATGATCAAAAAAAGAGCCTAGGTATCATCTTTCAATAAATTATCAAGGAGAACTGCCCTGATATTCAAGAGCCACAGGGGAAAATAGAAATTGAAAGAATCCATCGATCGCCTCCTCAAATAGATCCCAAAAAGAAATCTCCTAGAAATACTGTCGCCAAATTCCAGAGCTCGCAGATCAAGGAGAAAATACTTCAAGCAGCCAGAAAGAAACAATTTGAGTATTGTGGAAACCCAATCAGAATAACCCAAGATCTGGCAGCTTCTACATTAAGAGATCAAAGGGCTTGGAATACGGTATTCCGGAAGTCAATGGAGCTAGGATTAAAACCTAGAATCACCTACCTAGCAAAACTGAGTATTATGCTCCAAGGCAAAATATGGATTTTCAATAAAATAGAGGACTTTCAAGCTTTCTCAGTGAAAAGACCAGAACTGAATAGAAAATTTGACTTTCAACACAAGATTCAAGAGAAACATGACAAGGTAATCAAGAAACAGAAATTGCAAGGGACTTACTAAAGTTGAACTGTTTTGTTTACATTCCTACATGGAAAGATGCCATGTATGATTCATGAGACCTCAGTATTAGGGTAGTTGAAGGGAATATGCATATATATATATATATATAAATATATATATATATAAATATATATATATATGTTTATGTATATATATATATATATAAGTGAATGTATATGTATGTATATATCTAATATATCTATGTGTATATAGATATATAAATGAGAGAGAGCAGACACAGGGTGAGTTGAAGATGAAGGGAAGATAGCTAAAAGAAATAAAATCAAATTAAGGGATGAGAGAGGAACATACTGAGAGAGGGAGATAGGAGAGATAGAATGGGCTGGATTACCTCGCATAAAGGTGGCAAGAGGAAGCAGTTCTGTGAGAGGAGGGGAGAGGGCAGGTGAGGGGGGAATGAGTAAACCATGATCTCTTCAGATTTGGCCTGAGGAGGGAATACCATACATACTCAATTGG
The DNA here is from genome assembly GCF_011100635.1 of Trichosurus vulpecula. Taxonomy (NCBI): domain Eukaryota; kingdom Metazoa; phylum Chordata; class Mammalia; order Diprotodontia; family Phalangeridae; genus Trichosurus; species Trichosurus vulpecula. The sequence goes on from NC_050573.1 coordinate 374,350,672, forward strand.
GTATCTTACCCCACAGGAAAGAAGAGGGAGGAAGATAAAAAAAATAAAAGGGGGGGGATGATGGAGGGGAGGGCAGATGGGGGTGGAGGTAATCCAAAACAAACACTTTGGAAAGGGGACAGGGTCAAGGGAGAAAATTCAATAAAGGGGGATGGGTTGGGAAGGAGCAAAATATAGTTAGTCTTTTACAACATGACAATTGTGGAAGGGTTATACATAATGATACATATATGGCCTATGTTGAATTGCTTGACTTCTTAGGGAGGGTGGGTGAGAAGGGAAGAGAGGAGAGAATTTGGAACTCAAAGTTTTAAAAACAGATGTTCAAAAACAAAAAAAAAAAGTTTTTACATGCAACTAGAAAATAAGATACACAGGCAATGGGGCATAGAAATTTATCTTGCCCAACAAGAAAGGAAGGGAAAAGGGGATGGGAGGTGAGTGGGGGGGAGGGTAGAAATGGGGAGAAAATTTGTAATTCAAACTCTTGTGAAAATCAATGCTGAAAACTAAATATGTTAAATAAATAAATTTAAATTAAAAAAAAAAGAAAGTATGGGGGAAAAAATAAAGAAGAAACTCAAATTACCAGTATCAAAAATGAAAAAGATGAATTTGCCTCCAATGAAGAAGAAACTAAAACATTAATTAGGAATTATTTTGCCCAGGTGTATGCCCATAAATTTGATAATCTTAGGGCAATGGATGAATATTTACAAAAACATAAATTGCCCAGATTAAGAGAAGAGGAAATAAAATGTTTAAATAACCTCATCTCTGAGGGGGCAGAGACAAGATGGCGGCTGGAAAGCACGGACTAGCGTGAGCTCCGTACCCAGTCCCTCCAAAAACCTATAAAAAATGGCTCAGAACCAATTCTAGAACTGCAAAACCCACAAAACAGCAGAGGAAAGCAGGACTCCAGGCCAGGACAGCCTGGATTGTCTCTGGGTGAGGTCTATCCCACACAGACCTGGGAGCTGGGAGCTGGGAGCTGGGAATGGAGTGGATCAGAGCCCAGCCTGAGCAGTGTGGACCATCCGGACCAGAAGCCTGGCGGAGGGGGCCCTAGCACCCTGAATCAGTGAGCCGTGGCAGTTACCACACTTCTCAACCCACAAACATCAAAGACAGCAGAGAAGGTTAGTGGGAAAAGTTGCAGGAGTTGAAGGAGTTCGAGGTTCCGCTTCCAGCCCCAGGGGCAGCAGAGGTGGGGCAGCTACAGCTGCTGCCGCTTCTGGCCCCAGGCCCACCTGCTGGGAGGAATTAAGTGGCAGATCAGAGCAGGAGTGCACAGCCTGCTGAAGATCTAAGCCCAGTCAGGGTTGGGGGTTCTTGGGGAAGGAGTAGTGCTGGTGTGGCAGAGCCGGCACCTCCCCTCCAAATGCGGAACATAGAACTCGTTAGTCTACAAGCAGTCATACCCCAATGAAAAACTCAAGGGTCAAGTTAGTTGGTTGAGAATATGGCCAGGCAGTGAAAACACACCCAGATTCAGTCTCAGACTTTGGATTCTTTCTTTGGTGACAAAGAAGACCAAAACATACAGCCTAAAGAAGACAACAAAGTCATGGAGCCTACAACAAAAGCCTCCAAGAAAAACATGAACTGGTCCCAGGCCATGGAAGAGCTCAAAAAGGATTTGGTAAAGCAAGTTAGAGAAGTAGAGGAAAAATTGGGAAGAAAAATGAGAAGGATGTGAGAAAACCATGAAAAACAAGTCAATGACTTGCTAAAGGAGACCCAAAAAAATACTGAAAAATACACTGAAGAGAACAGCACCTTAAAAAACAGACTAACTCAAATGGCAAAAGAGCTCCAAAAAGCCAATGAGGAGAAGAATGCCTTGAAAGGCAGAATTAGCCAAATGGAAAAGGAGGTCCAAAAGACCACTGAAGAAAATACCACTTTAAAAATTAGATTGGAGCAAGTGGAAGCTAGTGACTTGATGAGAAATCAAGATATTATCAAACAAAACCAAAGGAATGAAAAAATGGAAGACAATGTGAAATATCTCATTGGAAAAACCACTGAACTGGAAAATAGATCCAGGAGAGATAATTTAAAATTATTGGACTACCTGAAAGCCATGATCAAAAAAAGAGCCTAGATATCATTTTTCAAGAAATTATCAAGGAGAACTGCCCTGATATTCAAGAGCCACAGGGGAAAATAGAAATTGAAAGAATCCATCAATCGCCTCCTCAAATAGATCCCAAAAAGAAATCTCCTAGAAATACTGTCACCAAATTCCAGAGCTCGCAGATCAAGGAGAAAATACTGCAAGCAGCCAGAAAGAAACAATTTGAGTATTGTGGAAACCCAATCAGAATAACCCAAGATCTGGCAGCTTCTACATTAAGAGATCAAAGGGCTTGGAATACGGTATTCCGGAAGTCAATGGAGCTAGGATTAAAACCTAGAATCACCTACCTAGCAAAACTGAGTATCATGCTCCAAGGCAAAATATGGATTTTCAATAAAATAGAGGACTTTCAAGCTTTCTCAGTGAAAAGACCAGAACTGAATAGAAAATTTGACTTTCAACACAAGATTCAAGAGAAACATGAAAACGTAATCAAGAAACAGAAATTGCAAGGGACTTACTAAAGTTGAACTGTTTTGTTTACATTCCTACATAGAAAGATGATATGTATGATTCATGAGACCTCAATATCATAGTAGCTGAAAGGAATATGCCTATATTTATATATGTTTATGTACATATATATATATATATATATATATAAGTGAATGTGCATGTATGTATATATGTATGTGTGTGTATATATATGTGTGTGTGTGTGTGTGTGTGTGTGTATAAGAGAGAGAGCAGACACAGGGTGAGCTGAAGATGAAGGGAAGATATCTAAAAGAAATAAAATCAAATTAAGGGATGAGAGAGCAACATACTGAGAGAGGGAGATAGGGAGAGATAGAATGGGGTGGATTATCTCACATAAAGGTGGCAAGAGGAAGCAGTTCTGTGGGAGGAGTGGAGAGGGCAGGTAAGTGGGGAATGAGTGAACCTTGCTCTCATCAGATTTGGCCTGAGGAGGGAATACCATACATACTCAATTGGGTATTTCACCCCACAGGAAAGAAGAGGGAGGAAGATAAAAAAATAAAAGGGGGGGATGATGGAGGGGAGGGCAGATGGGGGTGGAGGTAATCAAAAACAAACACTTTGGAAAGGGGACAGGGTCAAGGGAGAAAATTCAATAAAACGGGATGGGTTGGGAAGGAGCAAAATATAGTTAGCTTTTCACAACATGAGTATTGTGGAAGGGTTATACATAATGATACACATGTGGCCTATGTTGAATTGATTGACTTCTTAGGTAGGGTGGGTGTGAAGGGAAGAGGGGAGAGAATTTGGAACTCAAAGTTTTAAAAAGAGACGTTCAAAAGAAAAAAAAAAGTTTTTGCATGTAACTAGAAAATAAGATATGCAGGCAATGGGGTATAGAAATTGATCTTGCCCTACAAGAAAGGAAGGGAAAAGGGGATGGGGGGGGTGATAGAGGGAAGGGCTGACTGGGGAACAGGGCAACCAGAATATATGCCATCTTGCAGTGGGGGGAAGGGTAGAAATGGGGAGAATATTTGTAATTCAAACTCTTGTGAAAATCAATGCTGAAAACTAAATATCTTAAATTTAAATTTAAAGTGCTAAAAAAAAAATAAATAAAAGAATTAAATAACCTCATCTCAGAGAAAGAAATTGAACTAACCACCGATGAATTCTGTAGGAAAAAATCTCCAGGGCCCGATTGATTTACAAGCAAATTCTATCAAACATGTAAAGAACAATTAAATCCAATACTTTGCAGACTGTTTGGGAAAATAGGTGAAGTAGTCCTACAAAATTCTTTTTATGACACAAGTATGATATTAATCCTAAACCAGGAAGAGTCAAAACAGAGAAAGAAAATTATAGAGCAATTTCTCTAATGAGTATAGATGCAAAACCTTTCAATAAAAGATTAGCAAATAGATTACAGCAACTCATCATGAGAACAGTACACCATAACCAGGCAGAATTTATTCTAGCAAGGCAGTCCTGGCTCAATATTAGGAAACTATTAGTATAATTAATCACATTAACAACAAAACTAGTGGAAACCTGGATTATCTCAATAGATGCAGAAAAAGCTTTTGACAAAATACAACACCCATTCCTATTAAAAACACTAGAAAACATAGGAATAAATAGAGTCTTCCTTAAAATGATAAGTAACATTTGCCTAAAACCAACAACAAGCACTATATGTAATGGGAATAAGCTGGATGCATTTCCAATAAGATTGATGGTGAAACAAGGATGTCCTTTATCACCCTTATTATTCAATTTGGGACTAGATCTTTTAGCTTTAGCAATAATCGAAGAAAAAGAAATTGAAGGAATTAGAATAGGCAAAGAAGAAACTAAGTTATCAATCTTTGCAGATGACATGACAATTTACTTATAGAATCTAGTAAAAAAACTCCTTGAAATAATAATAACTTTAGGAAAGTTTCAGGTTATTAAATAAATCCAAATAAATCTTTGGTATTCTTATATGTTACTAAAAAAGTCCAAAAGCAAGAGATAGAAAGATAAATTCCATTTAAAGTGACTGTAGGTACTATAAAATATTTGAGAGTCTACCTGTCAATGTGGATAATTTTGATTATATTAAATTGAAAAGTTTTTGTACAAACAAAGCAAATGCAACCAAGATTAAGATGGAAGCAGAAAACTGGGAAAGAATTTTTCCAACCAGTGTCTCTGATAAAGGCCTTATCTCTTAAATATACAGTGAACTGAGTCAAATTTATAAGAATACACATCATTCCCCAATAGATAAATGGTCAAGTGATATGAAAAGGTGGTTTTCAGAGGAAGAAATTAAAGCTATCTATAGTCATATGAAAAAATGCCCCAAATCACTATTGATGGGAGAAATGTAAATCAAAACAAATCTTAAGTACCACATCTATCTGGTAAGGGTGGCTAACATAATGAAACAGGAAAATTACAAATGCTGGAGAAGATGTGAGAAAATTGGTGGAGCTGTGAACTGATCCAACCATTCTGGAGACCAATTTGGAACAATGCCCAAAGGGCTATGAAAACAGGCATACCCTTTGACCCAGCAATACCACTTCTAGGGCTGTATCCCAAAGAAATCATACAAGTGGGAAAGGCCCCGTATGTACAAAATATTTATATAGCTGCTCTTTTTGTGGTGGCAAAGAATTGGAAATCAAGGGGATGCCCATCAAGTGGGGAACAGCTGAACAAGTTGTGGAATGTAAGAACACTATTGCACTATAAGAAATGAGGAGTAGATTGATTTCAGAATAACCTGGAAAGACTTATGTGATATGATGCTGAATGTGGGGAGCAGAACCAGTAGAAAAGTATACAAAATTACAGACACATGGTATTTGTGATGACTAACTTTGATAGAGTTGGCTCTTCTCAGCATTTCAAAGGTTCTAAGACAGTTCCAAAGGACTCATGATGGAAAAAGCTATCCACATCCAGAGAAAGAATTATGGGGTCTAAATGTAGACTCTCTCTGTCTCTCTCTCTCTCTCTCTCTCTCTCTCTCTCTCTCTCTCCTTTTTGGTTTTGGTTCTTCTTTCTCATGGTTCATACCATTGTTAAAATTTTTCTATATAAGTTTAATATTGTGAAAACAAGGTTAATGTGAAAGTGATGAGGTTAAAGAAAAATGATGAGGTAAGGAACCATAGGTTTTTAGGAGTGCTCGAGACCCCAAACATCTACACTCTGGGTCCTGCTGAATGAATTCGACTCAAGCCTTCTTACAGCCAAAGAAAATAAAGTTTATTAAAGATTCACCAGATTGGGTTGTCTTAAGAAATCTCACCATTTGTGATGCTTGTTTTCGCAAGTGGCCATATTCAATCTACGGAGCTAGATTGTATTAATAGTTAATTATTGAATCAGAACCAATGGAGTTTTTTTGTATTTTCTATTTCCTTAGCCAGAAATCAGCCTGGGTGGGAAATCTTTTTCAAAGATTTACCCAGGCCAATATCTAATAAGATAATAAAAGAAATTCTAAGTTTGGGTTAATGGGAGCACTCAGACTAGTCTGGGAAAATGTTGATTCTCCCTTTTGTCTGACAGCTGATATGGGAATCGATTCTCTCAATAATTGTTAACCAAATAGAGTTGAATACCACCCTCAGGAACATCTAATCTTCCAAGGGCATATAAAATGTGAGCCCACCACTATGAGGGGGTCTTTAGCATTTGAGAAGTCCACGAGAATCTTTTTATTAAAATGCTGGGATTATTAATAAAACAACTAATTACCCAGAAATTACGTCTCTCAAAATTTTTAAATGTTACATAAACCTACTCATTCTGAAAGCAATGTTCTTGTCTCTACATTATGTTCTCTCATATCTGGGCAGGCAATTTGGTTAGCAAGTATTGTTAACTCTTAAAGCCTTTCTCAGTATTATTTCCAACATATTTATTGGATTATTGTATCTTAAATTTGAAGATGGAAGGAAACTTATAGGCTTTCTAGTCTAACTCCTTCATTTTGAAGACTAGGAAACTGCTGCCTAGGGAAGTTAAGTGACTTGCCCAAGGTCACACAGGTAATAATCAACAGATATAAGGGTTAATTACTGACTCCAAAGAGACAGTTAGGCAGCACAGTAGATAAAGTGCTAAGACTGGAGTCAGGAAGATCTGAGGTCTCTATCCAGCTTCAGATAATTAGTATCTATATGACTCTGGGAAAGTCACTTCTAACCTTTGTCTGCCTTAGGTTTTTCAACTGTAAAACAGGGATAATAATGAAACTTAATTGCCAGTGTTGGTGTCTGGTGTAAGGTTCAAAAGAGATCATACTTGTAAAGCAGTTAGTGTGGTGCTAGGCACAGAGTAGATGCTTAATGAATGTTTGTTAAATTCTGCCTACATCCTTTCCCCAAAGAGAGAATTTTCTTTTTTTTCCAATTTTTACTACATTGCTTAGTTTCATTTTCCTCATCCATTATATTGTTAGTCTTAACTAAAGCTTGTTGAGCTTGAAAATCAAAGAAATAAAAAGAAGCATATAATAATATTAATATTGAGATCAATGTATTGAGTTATAGTAAACAGTAGAAGTAGGAAGGAAGTAAAGAAATTTCTGTTAATGACAAATTTGTTGGAAATACATTACCTGTGAGATTTCTTTCTAATGGTGTTGTGTGAGGCAAATAAAATGTGAAGACTTCACAGGGAAGATATATATATATATATATATATATATATATATATGTATATGTATATGTATATATATATGTATATACACACACATACTAAGAAATGTTTAAAAATCAAGAAATAGGGAAGTGGAAAAATTCTGAGGCTGTGAGAGTCTGATGGCTCAGCCTCTGGGAAAGTTTACCCTGAAACTTTTTGTTCTTTCTTCTGGTTCTGGTTTAAAGATTTGCTTAGTAAGAACAGGATCATAATGACCTGTTTTTCTCTACTGTAAAGAATGGAGAGAGTCTCCCCCTCCCCTGATCCTATTCTCTTTCTTTATATTTATAGATGTCACCTCAGCTGTAATCATTAACTAAGGGAATGGGGATTGGAGTTTCTGTGCCTCAATTTCCTGGTTCTTTGTCTAGCTTTCATGCTCAGATTGTAAGCCCACCTCCCAGCCAATGGTGAGAAGTGTCAGAGGTGGGGGGGAATTCTCTTGTGTTAGGTATAATTATGGGTGCTTTGCCCTTGTAAAGCACCTCCCTTGCTGGATTTGTTCTAGAGGGGGATGCCCAATTCTCAAGAATTTAGTGAAAAGTTATTTCTGTTCCCACCCTGAGATGGCTCCTTATTATGAATTTAATTGGTGAGAGTCTTTCATCTCACACAGTGTCAAGGATTAGGTTTTCTTAGGACCAGAATTGCCTTGGAAAAATTATGAAGTAAATTATGTTTCTTTATTGACATCTCATTTCTAATTCCATGCACTTTCCCCCTTTGCAATGACTCCTCTTTTCATTCATTCCTAGGGCTTACAATAATACCCGTTCTTTCCTCAGAGACAAATTGATACATAATAATCTGCACTGCCTTGTCACTAAATATAATCTTTCTCAAAGAAAATTCCATTTTAAAATAGAATATTAGGGAGGAAATTATTGAATCTTTTCATTTAGTCACGATTACAATGGATCTATGATCTTATCCATGAAAGTAATCTTTCCATCATTGTAAGCTGTAATCCATCTCCTTCTTACTGATCCAGTGAAATTTTTGTTCTTATTGTCCCATAAATTGTACTTTGAAAATCTACTCAATTTGTTGTGTCTTTTAATATCTCAAAGGTATCTCAAAGGGCTGTCCATTCCTTATCACACAGCCTTGTCACAATATGGTCCAATCTACTTATTTTGTTTATATATTCCCTATATATACTCTTTTTACAAAACTTCATGTGGGCCACACATCATTGTGCATGTTTCAGTCCTCTTGCAAACATCATGGCCTTTGTAGTTACTCAGAATTTTGAATCTTTGGAGATCATAATGTTCCTCGATTTACAGCCAAATAATATTGATGTTACACACACATACATACATACATGATAGCATCATTGAAAGTTGTATGTAATTTCCCAAAGGTAATGCAGGCCTTTTTCTTTCTCCTTTTTAATTCTGGATTCATGTGCAGTACTTGTCCAATATGTATGCATTGTTTTACTAGTTCAATGGATTGCCAATTCAACCTGACATTGGAGAAAATAGGAATTCTTCATCCATATGAATTTATGAATTATTAAGTTATGTTTAAAAGGTCATGAATCTCATTGAGGAGTCCATATGCATAGTATTTTAGGGCTTAATGCACCCAGTGCTATGTAGTCTTCAAATAAACATCTGGAGGACTTCAGCATATATAGGAACAACAACAAAACTTTGACAAGCTCAAGTCTTCCGGGTTTATGCCTGCAGTGATATGATGAATCACAGACTGAACAAAGTTATGTCTTTGGTGCTTTTGACATAAAATCATTTATGATTTAAAGATATGCATGGAAGACACCTCATTATGAATAAGAATTTAAGTTTCTTTGTTTTCCTAATGAATCATTTGTATTATGTGGAAGGAACAACCAGTAAACAAAGCAGAATGATATTATAATCTCTCTATTTTTCATCAGTGATTTGATTATGGATGCATTGTTACAAAATATAGTTTAAAATAGCTTATTATTTTTATATTTTAATCAAAGATAAATGGTACATAAGTTATTTGTAAAAAACTTTATAGAAAGATATTAAAAGGAGAGGTGGAGCCCAGATGGCAGTGGGAAAGCGAGGACTTGCTTAAGCTGCTCCCCCAAATCCCTCCAAACACCTGTAAAAAATGGCTCTGAACAAATTCTAGAGCTGCAGAGAGGGCAAGTGAGGGTGAATGAGTGAATCTTGCTCTTATCGGATTTGACTTGAGGAGAGAATAACATGCACACTCAATTAGGTATCTTTCTCCACAAGAAAGTAAGGGGAAGGGGATGAAAAAGAATGGATGATAGAAAGGAGGACAAATAGGGGGAGGAGTTTATCAAAAGCAAACACTTTTGAAAAGGGACAAGGTCAGGGGAGAGAATTGAATGAGGAGAGACAGGATAGGAGGAAAGAAATATAGTTAGATTTTCACAACATGAGTATTGTGGACGTGTTTTACATAATGATACATGTGTGACCCATGTTGAATTGCTTGCCTTTCTAGGGAGGTTGTGTGGGAAGGGAAAAGGGGAGAGAATTTGGAACTAAAAATTTTAAAAGCAGATGCTGAAAAACAGTTTTTGCATGCAGCAGATGTACAGGGAATGGGGCATAGAAATCTACCCTGCCCTACAAGAAAGTAAGGGGAAAGGGGACAGGTGAGGAGGAGTGGGGTAACAGAAGGGAGGGCTGACTGGGGAATGAGGCAGTCAGAATGGGGGACCATGGAAGAAATGGGGAGAAAATTTGTAACTCAAAATCTTGTGGAAGTCAATGTTGAAAACTAAAATATTAAATAAAAATGACAAAAAATAAAAAGTAGACAGAAGAGTAAATAATTATTGAGATTCTCTTATTTTTTTGATACCACTCGTAATTTGTTTCCATTTATTTGTTATTTTGCTCTCTTTCAGGTATCTTTAAAATTGATTGCTTAGTACTATCAGAATAGCTTTTCATGCAGTATGCATTTTGTCTATATGTATTTATTTGGGTCCAGATATTCTTTCCCATTTAATCTTCCTTCATTTCTTGATGGAATACTGAGCTGTAGGAGTCCAAATGTGGTAGGTTTACTGTCACTGATTAAAAATCAATTTCTATTGAAATATTAGCATAATTTTTATATTTTATTTTATTTGCTGTATCCCTTCCAGTTGCATTTACCATAAAATTTGGAATAAGTTATCTAAATGAGGATTTATACCAACATTTTTGTTCACATTTCTATACTCTATTTTTTGCTGTTTTGTGAAGTAATATTGCTCATCTTCTACCATCCTCTTCCATAAAGCTTTGCAACACAGTCTTTAGTCTAGACCTCCATTGTCACTTCCTGCCATATCTTTCTGATTGACAAGTATATTATTAATAATACTTGTTTATAATAATGACATTTTCTTTTTTTTCAAATATTTTATACTGGTCAAACACCTGTAAGATGTGCTGATAATCAAAACTCATGCCTGCTCTTTAATCTATCTCTGATTTCTTCAATCAATCAATTAATCAAGAGCTATTAATCACCTATTATCTGGGAGGAACTGTGCTAAGTGTTAGGGATACAAATATGAAACATAAGGTTCTACATACAAGGAACTTATAATCTAATGGAGGAAGGCAAAATGCAAAATTTAACTTAAAAGTGGATGGAGGTAGAGAAGGAACCACATGCAGAAATATAATCGAAAAATAGGAGAAATTCCAGAGTAATGCAGCTAAATTTAAATGTCTTCTGAGCTGACCTCTCCCATTAAATGGAGGTTGGGATTTCATAGACCAGAGAGGCAGAGGTTAGGAGTGAGGTAGAGTGGCAAGACTAATGAGATCTTATAGAATGATAAAGTTATTCTATTAATGAACTTCCTTTGGCGTGGTAGAGAAGTCAGAGTCCCAGAGCAGTGCAGCTAGGTGAAAAATTATGAGCATCACAAACTTGATTGGTCAGGTTGGAGCTATTGTATTTAAATGTAGTATCCTCCTTAGCCTTCCTTTTAATTTAATTTTAATTTTTCCTATAGTTCAAAACAGTTCATGCTCTGAGTACTCATTTGAAAGCATTTAGAAATCTTGTTGTATAAATGAACTTATATCAGTAACAAGTTGATAACTATATGTTAGCATCTAGTGTGTTTTGTTTTGTTTTTAATTTTGTTGGGAGCTTACCATGTCTAGGCCCTTCAACTCTATGAAGTATTAATGATATTTAACTTACTGGCTTTAAGTGGTTGGCAAGTCTTCAGTCTTTCATTTTTTAACTAAACTGCAAATTTCATTTTTCTTCTTTACCCCCACACAATTCTCCCACAGTGGCCACAATAGCCTTGAAGTTAGTCATCAATAAACAATTTTTAAGCACTTACTATATGTCATGCATTGTCATATGTGCTGAGTATATAAAAAGAGGCAAAAGACAGTCCCTGTGTTCAAGGAGCTCACAGTCTGGTGGGAGAAACAAAGAAATAAACAAACTACATATATGATACATAGGAAATAATGAAAAGTCACAGTGGGAAAACTGTTCTCTAGAAAATAGAATTTTAGTTGGGACTTAAGGAAGACATGGAAGTGAGTAGACAGAGGTGAGGAAGGAGAACATTTTAGCATTAGGAAGAACCAGACTATTCCCAGATCCAAGAGATGGCATATTGTTTGTGGAACAGCAAATAGGTCAATGTCACTGAAATAAAGATTGAATAGCAGAGAGTAAGGTGCAAGAAGACTAGACAGATAAAAGGAAGCTAGGTTGTAAAAGGCTTATTTTGCATTTGGTTCTGGAGGGGATAGGGAACCTCTGGAGTTTACTAGTAGGGGGATAACATGGTTATACAGTACTTTAGCAAAATCACTTCACAAGCTGAATGGAGAATAGATCAGAGAAGAGAAAGATATGAGAGAGGCAGACCCATCAGCAGGATATTGCAGTAATTCAGGTGTGAGGTGATAAGGACTTGCACCAGAGTGTTAGCAGTTTCAAGAGTTTAGAAGGCTTGTTCCAGAGGTGTTGCAAAGGTGAAATTGACAGTCCTTGACAATAGATTAAACATAGGGGAGGGAGGAAAAGAGGTTGTGAGGAGTAAAAGATGTCACCTAGGTTTTCAGTATGAGGGACTGGGAGGACTATATCATCCTCTACAGTCATAGAAAAGGTAGAAGTTGGGGAGGATTTAGGAAGGAAAAAGATAATAAGTTCAATTTTGCTTATTTGGAGTTTAAGTTATCTACTGGAAACCCAGTTTCAGATATTTGAAAGGCAATTGGAAATGTGAGGTTGAAAGTGAGAAGAGAATTTGTGGAAAAATGCATATATTTAAAAATCATGAAAACATAGGTTGAAGCAAACTATTTGCTCTCTTTTTTCTTCTTTCTTGTGGTTTATTCCATTGTTTATAATGCTTCCTTGCAACATAACTATTGTGAAAATATGTTTAATGTGAATGTATATGTAGAGCCTGCATCAGATTGCATGACATCTTGGGGAGGGGGGGAAGGGAGAGGAGAGGAAGGGGGAGAAAATTTGGTACTCAAAAGCTTATGGAACTGGATGCTGTAAACTAAAAATAATTAATTTACAAAAAAGAATCATGAGAATAAAGATGAAAATTAAATCCATGGGAACTCATAAGATCAGTAAATGAAGTAGTATAGATGAAGAAGAGAAAAAAGTGCTAAATAGAATTTATAGGATCCTTAGAAAAGATGGTTGGAAGGTATGATCTTGATTGTGATGCAATAAAGGATTCTGAGTATAGATAGGAGGAGAAACATGAAAGTGTAGTGCCCCTTAAACTTAGAAGGAAGAGAATATCAAGGAAGAGGGGTTAATCAACACTGTTAAAGACTGCAGAAAGGTCAACAAAATGAAGATTAAGAAAAGGCCACTGGATTTGGCAAGTAAATAATCATTTGTAACTTAGGTGAGAACAGTTTTAGTAGAATGATAAGTTTGGAAGCTGGATTATAAAGGGTTAAGAAAAGAATGAGAGGAAAGTGGAGACACCTTTTGTAAATAATCTTTTCCTGAAGTTTAGTTGCAAAGGGCAGGAGAGTTATGTAGAGGACCAGCTCTGGGAAAGTCCATTCTGGGATAAGATACAGGCCAGAGACCTGTTCTTGCCCTTGGGCTGATAACTCAGCATGCAGGCTCTCCAACCCCCACCTCAGCATGCACATGCTGTTTAGGATGAAGGCTCTTCAAACCTCTTCGGTACATACTTGCTAAATACCACCTGTGGGCTATTAACACAATATTGTTTATGGCAAAAGGGGAACAAAGGCAAGAGGACGTCATGCATTATGCAAATGCCTCACACATGGATTTGTTGATTCTGCTTGCCTCAAAGGGTATATAAGCCCTGTCCCTCCATTTAGTAAATGGAACTGTTCTTTACTCTTCTGCCTGGCCTATGTTTTGTGTTTTTCGTTTCATTCTCCGCTGCATTTGGCCATCTCTGGCCATTTCGGCACCACTGCTGCTGGCGGCAGAGTTATAGGATATTAATTCGTGGAGATGGAAGCATCAAATGAAGGTGTTTTTAGGATTTTTATAAGCAGTAAGGACTGAAGAAGTAGATAGAGAGATTGAAAATAAGCAATATTTCTATTTACTTACAACTTCCTTACTTCTTTGTATTCCATTTATAGAGATGTCAATATTGATATGGTTTGATCTCTCCAGTAGTAAGTCAATTCAGCTGACGGATGAGGGTCTTACAGGGAGAATATGGAAAGATTAATTAATATTTTGGACATTATAAAAAGGAGATTCAACCTCTTTCCTCTTTTATCCCATTTTTCCAAGATCATGAAGTAGAAGGAAGCTTCAAAGAGAACAGAGGGTCTTTGGAATTTTTCTTTGCTTTTTCTTTTTTTTTTATGATGTTAGGAATGACAGCCTGGATCCATGATTCTATTAGTCTGGGAAACTTTCAATGCAGAAACTCAACAGGGCAGGTAAGAAACCTAACTGCAACTTATAATCATACCATGTTGTCTTGGGAACTACTGGAAGATATGGTGACTGGCTCATATCAATGCAGCTTAGATATGTCAGAGAAAGAACTTGATTCAAATTCTTCCTGACTTCCATGCCAGTTTTCCATCCATTTAAGTAAGAATTCTTAAAATGTCTCTGTTTGTTGGACCCCTTTGGAAATCTGATAAAGTCCATGAATCCCTTCTCAAAATAACATTTTTAAATATTTAATAAAAAATTGGCAGCTGCATGACACAGTGGACAGAATGCTGTTCCTGGGGTCAGGAAATCTGACCTCAGAAACTTGCTTAGCCATGTGACCCTGAACAACTCATTAAACTTATGCTTGCCTCATTTTCCTCAAATGTAAATTGAGGATAATAATATCTACTTCTCAGGATGGTTGGGAGGATCAAATGAATAAACACTGTAAAGCACTTAACACAGTGCCTGGCACATAGTAGGTGCTATGTAAATTTTAACTATTATTATCCTTATCATTATTATTGTTATTACTACTACTATTGTTGTACTATATAAAACTACAAAGGAAACTGATTATATTGAAAGTTATCATTTTTTTTTCTTAAGTTAATGGACTTCATGTTAGGAATCCCTTCAATAGAGGACCATAAGATTTTTATTTAGGGCTGGAAGAGACCTGAAAGTCTATCAAATCCAACCTCCTCATTTTATAAATAAGAGAGCTGATGTACAGAGAGATTAAGGAACTTTCTTAAACTCACATGGCTATTAAATATTTATGGCAGGATTTGAAACCATGTTTTTTCTAAATCTAAGTCCTAGGTCCTAGCCATTATACCATGCTATCAGCCTCCATTTCCTGGGCCTCCAAAGCCAAAAAAATCACCACATTTTGATCAAGCTACAGTTAATGACCTTCTGTTTATAAATGAGCTTGTCTTCAGAGTGCAAGTATAATCTTTTGCTTGGTCAAAACTTGAAGTCTTTCCAGGTTCAGTGAATTTTCCAGGGCTTTGCACTGTGGTAAACACAGAAGCAACTGCATACCATAACGAAGCATCTTAGGAGAACTTCTATGGATATAAATTTCTAATACTTATATTTGAGGTGGTATAGCACACTGATATAAAGTAATATAGGGGTGTGGAAAAAGAGAGACACGCTGGTGTCCCTCCCATACTAATACATAGAGGATTGTGTACAATAACTATTTTTATGTTTGGTAAGAATCAATATACATTTCAATAAATAAAACCATCAATCAAATTTTATTACCTGTGTGTTAATAGTTTATCTTTGTAATGGTAAAAGTGAGTGGGGCTCAACTTGTATAGAGTGGCCTATCTGTGGCAAGAAACCTGTCATCAAGAGTGGCTGGACGGGATGCAGAATACACATTTCTAGCCTCTTGTCTTCTCACCCATCTACAAGGGGAAACTTTCATTCCTGCCGAGTATAAGGGCAAGTAAAGTGGGATTTTTTGTTGTCTTTTGTTTTGAAGTGCTTCTCAGCACTAAGGTAATCAAGTGCCTTTGAGTCTTGTCTTTGTTTCAAGAGTCTTTGATGGAATTGGGAGACTTTGGTGACCTACTTAAGTCAGAGGAAGGCCTAGGTCACATGTGTCTGAGTTGCATGGTTGTGACACCCTCTGACCCTGAAGAAGTTTATATATACTCAGAGGGTGGCATTTTGCTTTGAGGGCTAACTCACTGAAAGAGTGCTGTGTGATTTGACCAGACAAGACTCTGTGTAGCCATTAAAGAGCCCCCCGGCTTTGAAAAACCCAGATGTTGGTGCTTCTCTCTCTGGTAACTATGTATGTAATGTCTTGGTCAGATGGCTAGAAGCTTGTTTGGTGATTTGTGTTATTTTTCTCTGTTTATATAATTTCTGCTTGTAACTTCTATTAGTGTTTTCTCTGAAGTTCAGGGTGCTGACTTTTTCCCCTGAACTAAGTGAATTATGTGTATATATATATATATATATATATATATATATATATATATATATACACACACACACACATACATACATATACATACATATGTATATATATGTATATATAGAAACATATACATATATACATATATGATATATATATACATACATATATGTATATATATATATATTTAATTAAAGTAAGATTGTTATCCCCTTAAAGTTGCTTTCCTTAGAAAATCAGATCAAAGACTTTGTGCTAGTAGCCCTCCTGTGTGCTGGTATTATTGGCCTTACACAGCCACAGTAGCAGCAAGTAGCATTGTTGTTACACCAAGAGGGGAAGAAGGAGGCTAGGGCCTGTAGCAACAGTCTGCTATATGTATAATTCATTTAGTTCAGGGAGAAAAGGTTAGCCCCTGAACTTCAAGGAAAATACAAACAGAAATTACAAATGTCAACAGCCAGACCCTGTCTGATTCAAATCACAATTCATAGTTACCAGAGAAGCACCAACATCTATCTGTCTGGGTTACAAAGGTGATGGAGCACGTTCAACAACTAGCCCAGAGTTTTGTCACTCACATCCTTTCAAAGAGTGTAGCCCCAAAAGTCAAATGTCAATCTCGGATGTTATATACCTGTCTCAGCACCCTGGGGCACTTCAGGCTCACCGTTGAGAGTATGAGAAATCAGTGTAGGAAAGCTCCAACCACCAGCACCACGTCATATACAATTAAATGACTCCCAATTGTCTTAGTGCTGAAAAACCCTCCAAGACAAAAAAAAGATCCCACTGTACCTGCCTCATTCAAACAAAGAACAGAGAAAAGTCCCATTACGCTTGCCATTACGGGGTCAAAGGCTAATACTCTCCTCTTCTCAGAGACATGGGGTACCAGGCAAGAAATATATCTATCTGCTCCTTTGAATATTGTCCTTCTAGAAGATATGATGGAGATTCATCTAATGTCATTGAGTGGAAGGGGCAAGAGCAACCTAAAGCTCTCTGTACAAGGTTTGACCCCTTCCCCATTAAATATACCTAACATAATGAATATAGTAAATAGCAAATAGCATTTATCCAAATCATTACAAAACAGAAATCAGATAAGGCATAAATAGGACAATATACACCCCACAATACAGAATGAAGGAGATCTTACATCAGGAATGAGGCAACTCAGCTCAACCAAGAAAAAAAAGTCCTGGATCAAGCAGAAACTCCCAGATGTCTCTAGAGTTAGCAAGATTGGAATAAGGACATAATGGAAACTGCCTGTTCTGCCCAAGTCCTCTCAGATTCTTTTCCTTTAGTGACTTAAAGTGAAGTTGACCTCTTAGGGTCTCCTGGTAACCAGCTTCAAGGGAGAAAAAAGTGTGAGTAAAATGTCCCCAAAGAGAACCTTTCATTTTAAGAGGCCTTAAAGGGAAGTTCAAAGGGGAATATTGCTTCAGGAGTTTCAAATGGGAACCATCAGAGAACTAAAAATCTCACTTCTCACCAACCTCAGCCTACCTCTCATTCTTAGGAGGTCCTTTATCTCCACCATAAGGAGAGAGTCTTATAGCAGTGGGCTTTGGGACAGATGTTATATTTTAAACTCCTGAATGTTTCTCCTCAGTCCTGCCCTAAGGGGGAAAATGAAAACTTTTTTTTTCTTTCGGTCACAAAATCATTGCACTAATTTAACTACAAAAGGAATTGTGGACATTTACAGCATCCAAGTCTTACGCTGAGCCATGGGTGACAGGGAGGTTATTAAAAATCTCCTGGATGAATTTTTATCTGTTCTATTTGCCTGCAACATTTCAGACACTCAGTCTCCATTGGCTGGGGACACAGTTTTTGCCAAATATGTCTCAAATGCTGGAAAAAAAATTCCGTACATTTCTCTTGCCTGAGTGTAGGGAAGCCTTTCAGCTGAGAGAACATAAACCTACTGTTAGTCTACTGAATCATGTTGACATAATAACGATTGGGGAGTCTTACCTTCTCCAGAACCCTGAGGGACAACTCAAGTGTCAGGGGCACCAGCAGGTACAGGAGTTGTTTTGTTTTGATGATGAGACCCTAACCTGTGCATCCTGTTCAGAATCACAGGAGCAGAAGAACCACATACTCTTACCCATACCAAAGGCAATAGAATACTACAAGAGGTAGCACTGGGACTATTAAGATAATTTGTGGGAACTTTTAGGATACTTTGTCTAAGGAGGTGGAGAGACCTCTGTCATGGATTGTGGTGTGGATGAGCAATCAAGAGAGTTCCAGAGCAATGCTCAAGGCATGTATTCTTGCAATATTCCAGTCCCCAAGAGAGGTTTCTGAGGAAGGGGAGCAGGAAATGGAGGAGCTTCTGGAGCTGGAGACTCAGGAGTGTGAGTCACAGCTGCAGGAGTCTGAGCTAAAGAGTGAGGAAGATGATGAGGTGGTAGAAAATGTAGATGTTCTAGAATGCAGCTAAAGAAGAGGTAAGCCAAGGAGATCTCCAAGATATTCAAGCAAAGGAAGGAGTGGAAGGCCACACTGGAACAGCTCACAGAACTAGAGCAAAAGTGTAAAAGGTCAGATGAGGAGCTGCTGCAGGGTGAGAGACAATTGAGACGGAGTGAGGCCCTGTTGCTACAGGGTTGGGAATCTTTCAGCCAAAGCTGAGTAATTTTTATCTGATAATGGCAACAGTATTTTTGCTAAAATTTCAAGAATCCCCACAGGTTAAAAACTGCAAATCCTATGAATTTTAGGAAGATAAAAACAGATATATCATATTTATCACTGACGGCTCCTCAGGAAAGATGCCTGCTATTCACATGATCTTCAACTCTAAAGAATCTCAGAAAATTATTTCTCAGAACTTGATATATTTTAATGCCAAAGAAGATAAATTATATAGACTGTTCCAACAATTGTCATTTTTAAGCCATTATCATCACTCTCATGAAAATGGCAGTTTGTAACAGTGCATGCAGAGTAGAAAAGTTTCAGGATAATTCTGGACCTGTCCCATATTACATTCTCATCAAATTTGCATCTATATGCTTTGCACCTTTAATAGGGCCCATTTCTTTTCAGTGCATTGGGTTTTGGACCTCCGTTGTTAACTTTTTAAATGTTTTACCTGTTTATAAAAACAATTCACTTGCCACCTCAATGAAGCCTCTAGCATTGTCTCCTGCTAATGACATTTTCATCTATCCCTTGTTTTTATAGCTCAACCCCACCCATTTATTACATTTACAATGACAAAGTTCAGTAAGATTTCTTACTAGAAACAGCAATGACAATAGATCTATTCTTGATTTCACACATCAAAGAAACAGTTGCCAAAAAGAAAACTGAGATGTTTAAGGTTACACAAGGAAGCTAGGTAGTACAGTGGAAAGAGTGCCAAGCCTGGAGTCAGGAAGACTCATATTTATGAGTTCCAATCTGGCCTCAGATACTTACTAGTTGTGTGACCATGGGCAAGTTACTTAGCTCTGCCTCAATTTCCTCACCTGCAAAATAAGCTGGAGAAACAAATGACAAACCACTCCTAAGAAAACCTCCAATGGAGTGATGAAGAGTCTGACATGACCCAACAGCAAAGGTTATACAACAGAATAAATAGCGGAGCTATTATCGGAAACCAGAAACTGAGTGCAGATCTGGTGGTCAGTACATTCAGTCCAGCTGCCAGTGTCTCTCCCACCCCCATGTTGTTGACATAAAAAGTAAAAAGAGTTTCTTAGCTATTTCCTTTATTCTCTCTATTTCTTTTTTGATTTTTTTTTTTACTTTTTTGATTTTTAAGTTGATTTCCCTCTTTAGAATATTCTAATGATTTATTTTATTAGTGCTTTCAAAACAATAGCTTCTGCCTGGTTTCATTGCAAAACTCAAAATCTTTTTGTTTTCAATTTATCAATCCTTTATTCACAATTTTGATGCTAGTTTCATACCCATGAGTTTTCTCTTTAAGGTTTACTTTGCCTACATTCCAAATGGATCACACTGTAGAAGACAAATATTTGGGATCCAGGGGTTGGGAGCAAAGTGAAATGAATTATGAATTATTATTGGAATAGCCATTATCTTCCCCATAAAAATTTAGAGAATAAAAGCAGTTTCATCCATCCCCATTTGTAAATGCCAACATGAATGAGGAGCTTGAGATTAGGGCCGCACCTGGTGGTTATTTATGTACAAAAGCTGAAGCGCTCTACAGCTACACCCTACAATGTTACACTAAACTGAATCTTGTGAAGTGGGAGGGCTTGGTGGAAATCAGTGTTTCATATGTAATTGCAAAAAAAAAAAGGAAAGTAAGCAGTCTATATGTTTCACAATAGAAAAATTATTAAACTATTTGAAGAATAGTAATGGGATATAATACAATAATATTATTAGGATTAAAATGTAGAAGTACAAAAGGAAAAAAAAAAGAATTGTGAAGTGTGTATGGCCAGCAATAAGCAAAATGAAACATTCTTCCAACCCATAGGTGATTTTGCTGCACTGCACTCAACTCTAAGAGCTCAGGCGAGGCCAAGGAAGACAGCCAGGCAGTTTGTCTGTTTTTAATCTTAGCTGAAAAAAAGAATCAGATTCCTTAGCATGAGTTTGTGTGGGAACATCAGTGATAGTCAAAACAAATCCTCTTGCTGACTGTGAAGCACGAGGTCATTTATCTGGGACTGCTGAGGAGATAGTAAATTTAATTGTGCATTTGCAAGGTAATTTTCCATGAGTGCAAGTGAAGTAGGGAAGGACTGAAGGCCATGTTTGGCCAGGTTAGGGTCTATTTGCTTCTCTTAGTCTCAGCATTTCTAAAGGAATTTGAAACTTTAGAGGTTAGAGTTCATTCACTCTTGGCAGAATATCACTTCCTGTTTCAATGAAAAAAGGCCCATAATGCTTCTTGGACGTCAAATGTTCTTACGAAACGGCACTTGATGAATTGAGTGTAAGTGAATGAGAAACACATGGATGAAGTTTCCATTAAAATCCACATGGGTTTAATAATTAAAGGGAAAAGTGCTTGACAAAACATGTTTTCTTGGGTTTCGCTGGACTGAAAATATGTGAAAACTGCTTCAAGACACTCATTTTGAACCTGAAATGTGGTTAGGATTACCCAAGCAGGCCAAGAGAAAAACACACTTATTGTCTCAGATTGTGGTCATAATCCTTGTTCCTTCACTGGACCAATTGGTACCCAGAAAAACATGGAGGCTAGACTGAGATGACCCATACCTCAGGCACGATTTGTCCTCCTCAGAGGCCTTTTGGCATAACTGATATGTACCATAGATGAGGTGATTAATGTGATTTTACTCTCTCATTTCTCAGGTTTTAAGAGCAAACATAATTTCTCAACTCATATACACTTTAAATAATATGTGTAGCAGAGTAGAAAGATCATTAGAATGAGAATCAGGACATCTTAGATCTAGAGCTTGAAGGGGCCCTGGATACCCTCTAGTCCAGGGGCTTAAAATAATGCAACTGACTAGCTATTTGACCTAAGAGATGTCCCTCAGCCTTTCTGGTCTCAATTTCTTCATCTCTGAAAGGACAGTAAAATCACCAACACCATGCCAGAGCAGGATTTTGGTGATAATTAATCATAAATGATAAGACTGAAAACTGCAAGGTACCTTAGTGATCACATAATACAAATCCCTCTTTTATAGATGAGGCTCATTTCACAAATGCAGATACTGAGGCTCAGAGGAAATAACTTGCCAGAAAGTGAGTAGTGGAGCCCAGATAAGAGCTCAGGTTCCTGGAATCTAAGGTGGTGTTTTTCTCCCAAACTCTTTGCTTTACCTATTTCACTGAGCTGTGGGAAAGAAGTAAATAAAAGTATTCTGAGAAGTAGAATAGTCAGCACAGATCTAACAAGATATAGATTTAAACACCATTTAATCTTCAATATTTATTAAATACATCCTATGTGCTTTTGATAATAGCAGTTGCTGTGGGGGAAAACTAGTAAGTATAATCTGATTTTTGCCTTCAAGGACCCTCTTGTGTTTATGTATTTGTATGCATGTGCATGTGTGTGCATGTATGTGTGTTCGTTGGGGGACATTTGGGGTGGGAAAAAACTAACACATACAAAATAGTGAATGGTTTGTATAATACAGCGGAATGGCTATTGGCCTTTCAGGAATTTAGGAGACCTGGGGTTGAATCTTTTTAATCTATGTCCACTCACTAGTGAACCTCCTATGTGGAATTAGACAAATCTCTTTACCTCTCTGGGCTTTCATTTCCCTAACTATGAAATGAGGGATGTGAAATAAGTAAGTTCTAGAGTTTCATCCTGAGCTATCCATCTCTAATTCTAAGGGATAAGTCATGAGTTATACAATTTAAGTACAGGAAAAATTCAGAAAAAGTCAATATGTCAAGTCAATAGGCATTTAATAAGTGACTACTATGCATCAGGCACTATGCCAAGCACCGGGAAAACCAAAATAACCCCAGTATTCATAGAGCAGGATTCAGAGTTGTTTCTAAATCCTAGTTGGTTTCCTTTATTCTTCTACTCTAATGTTCCTCTGAGCTCTGGCTCCCACTAAATATTGCCTTTGGGTAAGAGAATAGAGACACATATTTTTCCCTAAACTAGTTTGTGCATTTTCAAAAGAGGTTGACTTAGGTATCCACAACTAAAATTTTGATTTTATACCATGGGTAGTATTATCTATTATATTTGAGATGCTATTTCTTCTGACCATGAATTCTCCAAATACAAACTCAGAAAGAAAAAATTGTCATAATTGAATCCTAAAAACCTTAGTGGAGAACCAAAAGGCTTTGTGCTATCTGGACCTTTTGGTTCAAAAGATGATGCCAAAATTTGCTAGATACATTAGGAATATTTCTGATTGTGCTAGAAATAACTGTGTGGATGTGTGTGTGTGTGGTTGTTTTCTATGTTATTCGGCAAGGAAATTGACTTCCCCCTTAAATTTAGAACTTATGGATCAACTGCAAACATGAGAAAGAAAATAGAATAGCAAGGTTAAATCAGTCATTATTATGGGAAGAAAACAATCCTCTTATTTGCAATGAAATTCAGGTGAAGTCTATGAGGCTGACTTTTGCTAGGTTATTTTCAGTGGTGGATCAATAATAATAAAACTTTTATATAGTGCTTTGCATGAACTCATTTATAAGGTAGGCAATATAGGAATCATTATCCTGATTCAGCCTCTGAAGAAACTAAGGCACATAGAGATAAAATAATTTCCTCAGGGTTACATAGCAAGTGTCAAAGGCAGGATTAGAACTCAGTGATGGCCTGCTTTAAGAATGATGTGTCTGGGCCCTCTAGGCTTCCAGAAGGTGATACAAGACAATCATTCACTACAATAGAAAAAAAAGTCAGGATAGCATCAAATCCAAAGGACCTTTGTAAATGAATTAGTATTTAGTATATGTCTCTTCTGCATGGAGTACCTGCCAGCTCTCAAATATCTCCAATAGATTATTACTCCAAATTTCACTTTCTTTTATATAGAATAATGGATTCAGAGCTAGAAGGGGTGCCTAGTCCAATTCCCTCTTTTATAGCCAGGAAAATGGAGACCCAAGGAAATAAAATAACTATCACTTAGGTAGCAAGTGTCAGAGGCAGGGTTTAAATGTAGGTATTTTGACTACAGCAAAATTCCACTTTCCACCAAACCATTCTGCCTCCTATTTTCTACAGAAAAAAATGTCTTATATTTTAGCCTTTAATGCAGGTAAATTAAATATGTGTACTTATGTGTATGTATCTATAAGACATTTGCATGGGACAAGGATGTGTGATTTCCCTACATTACTTACCTTCAATTAATGAAGTTATAGAATGTATTCACCTATGATAAGGTTTTAATGTGTTAAGGTGTGACACCATGAGATCTCTTTATGGGTACAAATATAACTATGATTGAGTCAAAAAGAGAACAACACAACCTAATGAACAAACAAGCCAAAACTCTGTAGGCTTTAAATAACTAATCTCTAGGTGCAATTTTATAACAAATTGGGAGCTACCTGTAAAGGAGACAGCTGCAAGGTAGGTGTGAGGAATACTGGGGAGTCGTTTTCTTCTCTTCTACAATCATCACAAATTTTGAAGGGTAACTGTAAGGCCAATCAGCAAGTGAAAGATCTTTCCCACCTATTGAACTTTGAATAGGCCTCAGATGGGGCCAACAAAGAGAGGCCTGATTAGATGCAGGCCCATACCCTTGCACTAACTAGGTTTGAAGCCCCAGGCCCACACCCTTTTGCTAGTTAAGCCTATGGGGGCCTGGAGCCCTCAGGGCCCTGAGTGCAGTTGCTTAGACCAGACCCAATGGTGTGTGCACTGAGTCCTAGTCAATCAGATGTAGGCTAGTGTTTCAACAATCCAGCTAGCAGCTTCTGTGGGGGTGTAAGATCCACCCACAGCCAGCACCCAGAAAGATACCAACAGCACAGGTTCTTTTGATCTGCTTAACTGAGGAAAGCAAGGTGGTTGACAAACTTACTTTAATTCAGCCTACAAATATCATTCACTTGGTTCAGAGGAAAAAGACAGCATCCTGAACTTTAGAACAAAATATAAACAAATTACAAACATCAACAGACAGACCTTGTCTGATTCAAATCCCAATACATAGTTACCAGAGTTCAACAAGGTCTCAGCATCCAGGTTTATAAGCTGGAGGGCTCCTTAGCTACAGCTGCCTAGAGTCTCCTCATCAACACCATCTCAAGATCCCTGCACAAATAGCTCTGTCCTCCCTTCTTATAGGGCTTCAGATGTCATCAAACAGTCATCTGAATGACCAGGCTGTGGTGATTGGTTCTTGAGTTGGCCCCTCCCCTTAGAACCCTGGGAGGCTCACATCCACAAATGTTAGGTTAACACCTAATAGGGCATGGCTCTGGAGTTAACACCTCCCCTTAGCCAGCCCCACCTTGGGCCCCACCCCATTCACCAATCCACACCCACATAGGTTCCACACCTAATAGGGGTTTGGGCCTGGGTCTTAGCACCTAGTAAGGCTCAATGAAATACACTTAATTACTCAAAACAAAAGCCAAACTCTTCAAGGGCACTTGTTGAACTAAGTGCTGAGGAGCCCATTTTGCTTACCAACACACTTGCTTGGCTGGGGGTTTTCAGGGCAGGAGTTAAGTGGGTACTTAAGTTGAGTGGGGCTCCTTGGGGGAAGGAATGCAGGGGCGGGGCAGCACTCCCAGTGCAGCATCATGGTGACGTGTGGCAAGCCCAGCAACCCTGCCCCTATATATGGAAGTGGCCTTCTCCCCTGTCTCATCAGGAATCTGGGATTTGCCTGGAGATCGAGCTGGCCAAGGCTTTCCACCCAGTTGACTAGGATAGCTCCTTCTGTACGATCTTTTCCCTGACTTTGCCTCCTTCGTCAGTTCGAAGGCTGCAACACCATTTCCTGGGCAGTGACTTCCCTGACAGCCCAAGGTCGTCATCTTGTGGACCACCTTGGGCAAGCAAGGGTGAGCCGAGGCTTTATGAAAGCCCCTCATTTGCACTGAACTGGATCCTAGAAACATGGCACTGTCTCCCAGCCACGCCTTGCCAGACTTCAGGGACCTGAACCTGGCTATGGAAGAAATTGTTCAGCTGCTTGCTTCGCCTGCTCCTGAGGGGACCAAGAGCCAAGTGGCAGAAGCTCCTGCAACTGCAGTGGAGATGTCTCGGCTAAGCCTCCCAGAGGGGCAAGGCCAGTGTCCTCTATCTTCTGAAGAGTATCATTCACTGCTCGATGATCTGGTGGAAGGCTTGGGAGAGGAGCGAGCCACAGAGGACAAGCCATGCCTCAGTGGCCCTTGCGCCCCCCTGGAGCAAGCCCCAAGCTTGGTGCCCACCGAGATGCAGACTTGTGCAGAGGCACTGCCTGCCAGCAACACTGAGGTGCCAGCTGCATTGCCTGCTGCCCTGAGCATGGACGCTGAAGACGGCCAAGGAAGATGTGATGCCGTTGGCCCTGCCAAGACCAAGCGGAGGGCTTGGGTCCGCTTTTCACCTTACCAACACCAAGGCTTGTCTGCCTGTTTTAAGGCCAATAGAAGCCCCGACACCAAGGACATGGAAGCCCTGGCGGCTCAGCTGGACCTCACCACTACCCAGGTGCAAAACTGGTTTCGAAATGAGAGGAAGAAATACAACAAGTGGTTTGCTCACTTGCTGGAGGGAGAGCAGGGGGCCAACACACAGACGCTGCACCACCTGACACAAGGCATGTCTTCAAGAACTGCTGCAGGCTCCATGGCCCAACGTCTTCTGAAGGAGTAGCCAGAAAGGCATTGGGCCCCCTGGGAAACCACACCCAGCACTTCCACCCACCCATTTTCCTTCAGATCTTCCTTGCTCCTGAGGCTCCACAGAACCATAGCCACCCCAAGTACAAAGATCAGTCCAAAAACAGGGAAACATTCAACCAACCCAGTACCCCAAAACACCATTCTTTCCTGTTAAAGGCAGATCCTGACCACGACTATGCCATTTGTTTCAACAATCTGGCTAGCAGCTTCTGTGGGGGTGTAAGATCCACCCACAGCCAGCACCCAGAAAGCTGCCAACAGCACAGGTTCTTTTGATCTGCTTAACTGAGGAAAGCAAGGTGAAGGGGTTGGCAAGTTTACTTTAATCCAGCATACAGACAGCATTCACTTAGTTCAGGGGAAAAAGCCAGCACACTGAACTTCAGAGCAAAATACAAACATCAACAGACAGACCTAATACAATTCATAGTTACCAACATCTAGGTTCAGTCCCGGAGCTCAGAACAAGGGCTGGCCCAAAGTCATCCATGCCACCATGGCTGCGGCAAAGAGCTTCAAAGAATAGACAGTCAACCCCTGGTTTTTATATCTTTTTCAGTGTCAGGGGTGTGACACATGTGACTCACCCACGTGACCTAGAATTGTCACAAAGAGGCAGACTTAAACCTACGTCTAAGAGCCTTTGCTCTCCCAGACATGTAAACTAGGCCTTCCCTGGAGTTAGCCCCACCTTGGGCCCCATCTTAGTTGCCAGTCCACACCCACTAAGGTTTTACACCTAATAGGGGTTTAGGCCTGGGGTTTAGCACCTAGTAAGGCTCAATGAATTACTCAAAGGGAACAAAAGCCAAACTATTCAAAGGCACTTGTTGAACTAAGTACTAAGAAGCCCATTTTTGGTTACCAATACAGCTAGGATTGTATAAATAGAGAGCCCAGAACTGAGAGCAGTGGAACTGAGAGCAGCAGGATTGAGAAGCAGACATCAACAGGACATTGAGGCAGCAAGAGCTACAGGAATCAAAATTCAGCCCAAGGAGAAGGACAAGGAACTCAGACTCTACAGAGCTGCAGGAGAGAGTGCTGAGCAGAGAGTTAGGATTCGTGAGTGAATGTTTATAAGAAGGCCCTTGCAGGGGAGAAAGTTACAAGATGACTTGCCTCCTTGCTATGATATTGTGATATAATTTCCTTGTTGTTACATTGAGGTGGGCTTACTGGCTATGGGATATTTTTGCTACTACATGGACTTGGAATTACTGGTCCTGGGATTGGATTCTCTCATGTCTAAATAAATGTTATACTTCTTCTGCCTTCTACCTAGTGAATTTCTTATACTGTGAGATTCTGAACCATTCAAGCATGTTCATGGTGATACTCAAGGTCATGAATCTTACCTTACTGATACAGGAACTAGTAAGCTATTTGAAGATACCATATAAGTTAGGGAGGGGAGACACAGATACAGAGTTACAGTGTCCTGAAGGAAGAAGCAGCTATAATGAATGTAGCCACTGCCATCAGAGAAGAGAGTTAGATTATAGAGAGCAGCAGATCCTGAAAATCTAGCTGAGAAATCTGATATACAAAAATACCAAACTCTAAAAGAGTTGTATGAGGACATTGTACAGAGAGGAAAGACTTCCAGGCCCTATAGTACAGGGAGCTATGAATTATTTTTGTCACACATGCATCCTACTGGTGTACTTCTCTACAATTGTTCTCAAAGTTTGAACTCACTTTTCCCTCAGATGCTATGGATATTTATGGAAGAAAACATTTAAGATGTATGTGAGGGAGGAGGCAGAAAAGGTATGTTTTGTAGTTACCATGTTCTTCTACGCCACCATAGTAAATTTCTTTCTAAGAACTAATTATTTCTACTGGCTGATTTTTATAAGAATGCATACAGGTGGGAACTCTCACATTCAACTTTTCCCAAGTACAGCCAGGTAGCAGTCAACCTCCAGAGACTTAATCAGGAGTGAAAGTGGAAGTGGCTCAGAGGAAGTATTACATATGTATGACACAAACAGACTCTGTATCCAATGTGACTCTATGCAATGGTAGAATCAACACCTGCTTCTGTGGTGTGGTTTCGAGGACATCATCCCACCAAAAAAAGAATCTTATATGAACACTCTATAGTGGCTAAAACACTTACCATTAAGGATGGATTCTTTGACATGAGGGGTTGTTCTTTTGTAAAACGCAAATATTTTGGTTCTCACTATACTCCTCGACAATCATTCTACTCCAGAAGGGAGTGACTATATATGCTATTTTCTTGTAAGTGGATTTTATTTAGGGTACAAGAGGATTTATTTGGGTACTAGATGTCTCATATGCAGAGCAGGGACAAAGAAGGAGAGCTAGATGCATTACAATTTTTCTAAGGGTCAGTCTATCTGTCATAGCTACATTAGAATGGAAAAAAAAATTTTAAAGCATTTGATAGTATGGGGAGGGCAGGGCTTCTTACCTCCTACCCCAACTCACTATTCCCTTCACTCCTTGCAGTCAGCAGTCAGCAGTCATCAAGGTGCAAACAATGCTTCTTTCTCTGAACCACTGCATCTAAGGAAAACCTAGAATCCACATCTCTTTATATCCTCCCCCTTTACTTCAGATGCAAAGCTTCCTGTTCACAGCTCCGTTGTCTGTTACACCATTAGTCAACCTCCTATGGTCCATATTTACTTTAACTATGCAATTGGCTACTTGTATGACCCCAGTTGCTTCACTGATAAAGTTGGATAATACTATTGATTATATAATGACATATTTTGAGGATAGCCTTTTAATTGATCTCCCTGCCCCAATTGATCTGCCCTCCATAATCTCTCCTCCACATTGCTGCCAAAATTATTTCCCTGAAGTAGAGGTCTAATCATATCATCCTCTACTCTCCCTCACCTGAATACACACATATTAAACAAAATCCAATGTATGCCTCTTAACTCTAGGAGCAAATAAAAAGCTTTTTAATATTTAAAGCTTTATACAACATTGGTCTTTCCGACATTTTTATTCATCTTATGTTCTACGCCTCTCTGCACAATCTATGTTCCAGAAATACTGGCTTACTTACTGTTCCTCAAGCATTATCTTCATGCCTTTGTACTAGCTGGTTCCCATGCCTCCAGTTCTCCATCTCTAAGAATCCCTGACTTCCTTTAGGAATCACCTCAAACAGTACCTCCTGTAGCAGGCCTTTCCTGTTCATCACAGCTACTATTGTCATCCTATTTAAGATTATATTTCATCTATTCTGTTTTTATCTTATATACTTTGATTCTGTTGTTGCTATCTCCCCAAGTAGAATGTGAACTCCTCGAAGGTTAGAATTAGTTTTACTTTTTTTTCCTTTATCACCAGAGGTTAGCACATAACCTGAAACACAGCAAGAAATTAATAAACTCTTCATTGAATAATTGTTTAAGTCTGTGCTTGGTTTCATAAATGGGTACAAAATTTAAAAAAAAAAGGTCTTCTTCAAATCATACTAGGATCTGAAAGATGCCTTCTAGCCCTTAGACTTCTAATCCTTGGATCCTTCTCCCACCTGTTTTCAGACACTTATTTATGTCTCATATTATGAATTCTTAAATATGGTGGTACCAATAAGACTGACTTTTCCAGATCTATTTTATTTTACTGGATTCATTGTCATGATAATGTTACCCTGAATTTTGACATCACTTTAAACATTTTCCAAGCATTTTTATACATACCATTTTGCATCTATCTATTTGATTTCCCTGTGGTCTTTCACTATGTTCAATGAAATCTCCATTTGATTTATCTGCCTGCCATGTTATTCCTTTACTTTAAGAAAAACTAGTGTTCTCTCTATTGTACCAAAATCTTTAGTATGTCCAAGTTTCTTCATAAATTGTCCCCAATCTACTTCCATAGCCTCATCTCCCATTCTTCCCCTGTCTATACTATGTTCCAAATGAATATGTCTTCTCATTCTCTCCTAAAAATGGTATGTGATTTTTTTTCCCGGTTACCTTTTCTCTGATGACATTATTTCTACCTTAAATACCTCTACCTTCTTTGGCTACTAAAATCCTACACATTTTGAAAGGCTATCTCCAAATCTGCTTCCTCAATAAGATAATCTCAATAATTCCAGACAACCGTGATCTCTCCATTATGAGCTACCATAGACTTAGTTTGCATCACTTATGTCTCACATTCTTAATATGGCTGGTCACAGTTGTTATTTTGTGAGGACAGTATCTGTGTCATAAATTAGTTTTTCCGGGCGGAACCAAGATGACAGCTGGTAAGCAGGGACTAGAGTGAGCTCCGTTACCGAGTCCCTCCAAAAACCCATAAAAAATGGCTCTGAACCAATTCAAGAACGGCAGAACCCACAGAACAGCAGAGGGAAGCAGGGCTCCAGCCCAGGACAGCCTGGATGGTCTCTGGGTGAGGTCTATTCCACACAGAGCTGGGAATGGAGTGGAGCAGAGCCCAGCTTGAGCAGCGTGGACCATCCAGACCAGAAGCCGGGTGGAGGGGGCCCTAGCGCCCGATTCAGTGAGCTGCGGCAGTTACCAGACCCTTCGACCCACAAATACCAAAGACTGCGGAGAAGGTTAGTGAGAAAAGCTGCAGGAGTGGAAGGAGTTCGCAGTTCGGCTTCCAGCCCCAGGGGCAGCGGAGGTGGGGCAGCTACAGCTGTTGTTACTTCTGGCTCCAGGCCCACCTGGTGGAAGGAATTAAGTGGTGGATCAGAGCAGGAGTGCACAGCCTGCCGAAGATCTAAGCCCATTTCGGGTTGGGGGTTCTTGGGGAAGGAGCAGTGCGGGTCTGACAGAGCTGGCACCTCCCCCCCAAACGTGGAACATAGAACTCGTTAGTCTACAAGCATTCATACCCCACTGAAAAACTCAAGGGTCAAGTTAGTTGGTTGGGAATATGGCCAGGCAGTGAAAATGCACCCAGATTCAGTCTCAGACTTTGGATTCTTTCTTTGGTGACAAAGAAGACCAAAACATACAGACTAAAGAAGACAACAAAGTCATAGAGCCTACAACAAAAGCCTCCAAGAAAAACATGAACTGGCCCCAGGCCATAGAAGAACTCAAAAAGGATTTGGAAAAGCAAGTTAGAGAAGTAGAGGAAAAATTGGGAAGAGAAATGAGAAGGATGCGAGAAAACCATGAAAAACAAGTCAATGACTTGCTAAAGGAGACCCAAAAAAATACTGAAAAATACACTGAAGAAAACAACACCTTTAAAAACAGACTATCTCGGGGGGCAGAGCCAAGATGGCGGCTGGTAAGCACGGACTAGAGTGAGCTCCGTACCCGAGTCCCTCCAAAAACCTATAAAAATGGCTCTGAATGAATTCTAGAACGGCAGAACCCACAGAACAGCAGAAGGAAGCAGGGCTCCAGCCCAGGACAGCCCGGATGGTCTCTGGGTGAGCTCTATTCCACACGGAGCTGGGAGCTGGGAGCTGGGAGCTGGGACCGGAGTGGAGCAGAGCCCAGCCTGAGTGGCGTGGACGATCCAGACCAGAAGCCGGGCACAGGGGGCCCTAGCGCCCTGAATATGTGAACTGCGGCAGTTACCAGACCCCTCGACCCACAAACACGAAAGACTGCGGAGAAGGTTAGTGGGAAAAGCTGCGGGAGTGAAAGGAGTTCGTGGTTCGGCTTCCAGCCCCGGGGGCAGCGGAGGTGGGGCAGCTACAGCTGTTGTTACTTCCGGCTCCAGGCCCACCTGGTGGGAGGAATTAAGTGGCGGATCACAGCAGGGGTGCACAGCCTGCCAAAGATCTGAGCCCAGTCTGGACTGGGGGTCCTTGGGGAAGGAGGAGTGCGGCTCTGACAGAGCTGGCACCTCCCCCCCAAACGTAGAACATAGAACTCTGTAATCTACAAGCAGTCATACCCCACTGAAAAACTCAAGAGTCAAGTTAGTTGGTTGGGAATATGGCCAGGCAGCCAAAACGCGCCCAGATTCAGTCTCAGACTTTGGATTCTTTCTTTGGTGACAAAGAAGACCAAAACATACAGCCTAAAGAAGACAACAAAGTCATAGAGCCTGCAACCAAAGCCTCCAAGAAAAACATGAACTGGCCCCAGGCCATAGAAGAACTCAAAAAGGATTTGGAAAAGCAAGTTAGAGAAGTAGAGGAAAAATTGGGAAGAGAAATGAGAAGGATGCGAGAAAACCATGAAAAACAAGTCAATGACTTGCTAAAGGAGACGCAAAAAAATACTGAAAAATACACTGAAGAAAACAACACCTTAAAAAATAGACTAACTCAAATGGCAAAAGAGCTCCAAAAAGCCAATGAGGAGAAGAATGCCTTGAAAGGCAGAATTAGCCAAATGGAAAAGGAGGTCCAAAAGACCACTGAAGAAAATACTACTTTAAAAATTAGATTGGAGCAAGTGGAAGCTAGTGACTTTATGAGAAATCAGGATATTATAAAACAGAACCAGAGGAATGAAAAAATGGAAGACAATGTGAAATATCTCCTTGGAAAAACCACTAACCTGGAAAATAGATCCAGGAGAGATAATTTAAAAATAATTGGACTACCTGAAAGCCATGATCAAAAAAGAGCCTAGATACCATCTTTCAGGAAATTATCAAGGAGAACTGCCCTGATATTCTAGAGCCACAGGGCAAAATAGAAATTGAAAGAATCCATCGATCGCCTCCTCAAATAGATCCCAAAAAGAAATCTCCTAGGAATATTGTTGCCAAATTCCAGAGCTCCCAGATCAAGGAGAAAATACTGCAAGCAGCCAGAAAGAAACAATTTGAGTATTGTGGAAACCCAATCAGAATAACCCAAGATCTGGCAGCTTCTACATTAAGAGATCGAAGGGCTTGGAATGCGATATTCTGGAGGTCAATGGAGCTAGGATTAAAACCTAGAATCACCTACCCAGCAAAACTGAGTATCATGTTCCAAGGCAAAATATGGAGTTTCAATAAAATAGAGGACTTTCAAGCTTTCTCAGTGAAAAGACCAGAACTGAATAGAAAATTTGACTTTCAAACACAAGAATCAAGAGAAGCATGAAAAGGTAATCAAGAAACGGAAATTGCAAGGGACTTACTAAAGTTGAACTGTTTTGTTTACATTCCTACATGGAAAGATGAGACCTCAGTATTAGGGTAGTTGAAGGGAATATGCATATATATATATATATATATATATATATATATATATATATATATATATGTTTATGTATATATATAAGTGAATGTGTATGTATGTATGTATCTATGTGTATATGTATGTATGTGTATGTATGTGCATATATATATGTAAAAGAGAGAGAGCAGACACAGGGTGAGTTGAGGATGAAGGGAAGATAGCTAAAAGAAATAAAATGAAATTAAGGGATGAGAGAGTAACATACTGAGAGAGGGAGATAGGGAGAGATAGAATGGGGTGGATTATCTCGCATAAAGGTGGCAAGAGGAAGCAGTTCTATGGGAGGAAGGGAGAGGGCAGGTGAGGGGGGAATGAGTGAACCTTGCTCTCATCAGATTTGGCCTGAGGGGGAATACCATACATACTCAGTTGGGTATCTTACCCCACAGGAAAGAAGAGGGAGGAAGATAAAAAAAAAATAATAAAAGGCAGGGGGGATGATGGAGGGGAGGGCAGATGGGGGTGGAGGTAATCAAAACAAACACTTTGGAAAGGGACAGGGTCAAGGGAGAAAATTCAATAAAGCGGGATGTGTTGGGAAGGAGCAAAATGTAGTTAGCCTTTCACAACATGAGTATTGTGGAAGGGTTATACATAATGATACATGTGTGGCCTAGGTTGAATTGCTCAACTTCTTAGGGAGGGTGGGTGGGAAGGGAAGAGGGAAGGGAATTTGGAACTCAAAGTTTTAAAATCAGATGTTCAAAAAAAAAGTTTTTGCATGCAACTAAAAAATAAGATACACAGGCAATGGGATATAGAAATTTATCTTGCCCTACAAGAAAGGAAGGGAAAAGGGGATGAGGGGAGGGGGGTGATAGAGGGGAGGGATGACTGGGGAACAGGGCAAACAGAATATATGCCATCTT
The DNA here is from genome assembly GCF_011100635.1 of Trichosurus vulpecula. NCBI lineage: Eukaryota > Metazoa > Chordata > Mammalia > Diprotodontia > Phalangeridae > Trichosurus > Trichosurus vulpecula. The sequence goes on from NC_050573.1 coordinate 374,385,186, forward strand.
GGAGTGGGGGAAGGGTAGAAATGGGGACAAAATTTGTAATTCAAACTGTTGTGAAAATCAACGCTGAAAACCAAATATGTTAAATAAATAAATTTAAATTAAATTTAAAAAACATAAAAACCAAAAAAAAAAAAGAAAAAAAATTGGTTTTTCCCGTAGAGCATAGATTATAACAGATGCTCAAGGAGGTCCTAGAACTGGAACAGGAAGGGACTTTGTAGACTATGAAGTTGAACCCTCTCCTTTTACAAATGAAGAAACTGAGGAGCAAAGAGTTTATGTGACTTGTCTAAGGTTACAGAGATAGTAAATATAAGAGAAATATTTTGAACCCAAGGCCTTTAACTCTTTTTTGATATTTAATTTTTTTTTCAGTTTTCAACATCTTTTTTCATAAGTTTTAAATTTTCTCACCTTCCCTTCCCCCTCCATCCTCAAGACAGCATGCAATCAGATATGGGCTCTAGGTGAAAATGATTTGGGAGTGAAACCCTCAGGGCCCTAAACAGACTTGCTAAGACTAGAGCCCATGGGATGTGTACTGAGTCAATTATGAATTCAGCCAAGCAGAGACCTAAGTTCTAGCCAATCAGACACCACCTAGGACTATATAGGAGGAAAGCCCAGAGTGTGAGAGAACCAGAATTAAAAAGGGACAGACATTGAGAAAGCCAGCATCTGCAGAGCTGCAGAAAAGATTGCTGAGTGGAGAGTTTGGATTCATGAATGATTGTCTACAGGAAGGCCCTCGTACGGGAGAAGTTAACAGGATGATTTGGTTCCTCAATATAATGCTGTGTTATAATTTCCTTGTTGCTACATTGAGGTGGGCTTACTGGTTTTGGGATATAATTACTGCTATATTGAATTGGAGTAGCTGGTCTTGGAATTGTATTCTCTGGTGTCTAAATGAATGGTCATAATTCCTCTGCCTTCTACCTAGAGAGTTTTTCATACTTTGTGATTCCTGAACCATACAGGCATGTTCATGGTCATCCTCAAGGTCATGAATCCTACATTACTGATACTCTAGGTATGACAGAATCCCATCCTGCACTGAGAATTTTGGCAATCACCACTGCTGCAGGTGATTCAGTCCACCAGGGCCCACTCCCATTCTCCTATGGTCAGGTTTAGACCTGTGTGCTCTAAGCTCTCCCAGCCTGGTGCAAAAAATCCTTCCCATAGATCTTTTGGACTCTCCTGGTTGGGAAATCGGCCACACTCTGTCTCCTAGTGGATTCTGTCACTCTAAAATTTGTTCAGATTCACCTTTTTAGAGGTATCTGAAATAATTTGTGAGAGAGCTCAGGAGCATCCCTGCTTTCACTTTACCACTTAGCTCTGCCTCAACTTTTAACTCTTGAGCCACTTCCATTTCCATTGTATAATGGATGCTTTTCAAGTGAATTTATTGTTTAACTATTTTTAACTTTTTTTCTTTAATTTTGAGTTCAGAATCGCTCTCTCCCTTCCATCTTTTGAGATGGTAAAGAATGTGATATCAAGCATACATATGAAATCGTGCAAAGACATAGTTCCATATTAGCCATGTTGGAAAAAAGAAAAGCAAGAAAATTTAAGAAAGTAAAAACAATGATGCTTCAATCTGCACTCATACTTCATTGTTTCTCTCTCTGGAGGTGGATAACATTTTTCATCATAGATCTTTGGGAATTATCTTTTCAATATGGTTTAAAATACTCTGATACATATTCTTAATATACATGCTGTTTCTTCTTAGAGTTGGAAAGAATCTTAGAGTGTATCTGATGTAAAGACTGAAATTCTATGACCTAGAATTTAAAGTATTTCAGAAGACTAAGCCTAAGCTAGGCTTACAATTTTTTTCCATTGTACTCATTTGAAAACAATAACTGTCACTTAATGGACCAATCTCCAGTATATTTTTTATAATTAATCTTGCTCTAGGATGATGATAAATGGGGAATGAGACAGTTTAAAAACATTTTAGAAATTCCTAAAACTGAATAAGCCCAATTCACATACTTTCATCCCTGGATGAGATTGTTAAATGCACTAGATTTGTCTCTGGCATGAACCTTTTTATCTTCCTGCCCTGGATTCATTTCTGTCTCAGCCACTTTCAAGTCTCCAACATTCTCCCAGGATCTAAATCTCAAAAGTAACCTTAAGGATAATCTTGTCCCATGCACACACTATTAAAATGAAGATATACAGGCAAGAGAGGTTATGTGGTTTGCCCGAGGTGGAAAAGATAGGTAGAAGTACATACAGGATTTAATGACAGGCATTTTTTTTGCAAATCTCGTGTAATTTCCACTATGTCATTCAGTGCTGACCTGGTTTTCTCTCTCATTGAAGAAGAATATTTGATATTCACTCACACTAATATGGTTTTTGTAACTGAATGTGTTATTTCTCCCAGAATATACATTTAAAACAAGGACTACAAGAAGAGGTTCATGGATAAGTCAAAGGAATGAATGACTAATCATAAAATTTCAAGCATCAGTGAAGCAAACTTTCACTCAGCTTAACATGTATATGTCTACTCAATTTAGGCATGAGGAAAGCCTAGAGGAATAAATAGAAAGAGATTTTTTTTCTCCACAATAATGTGTGTGGTGCCCCCTCTGTAGTTACTCCATGAGCTCCATTCATATTTTAATGTTTGTTATCCAGAATGACAGCTAGTACCTCAAGTTTTAAGGGTAAGCCTTTATGTCTGCACTAGCATGGTAACTCAAGTCCCCATCACTGTGTTTCTCATTACCAATATGTCAGTAGACAAAGTTAGTTCTTAACCAAGGCATTTGCTAAGTTGGAATGATTTAAAACAAAACAGAGGGAAAAAATCAGTAGTTTTTAAATATTCCTTCTGCCCAACAACCAGAAACTTGAAAATATATCTCTACACATTTGCACACACACACACTCATACATACATGCATACATACAGACACATATACATATATACATAAGTGCATATTTATATAAAAGGTAACATACTTCTGGTAAGTCAGAGTGCAGAAGTTCTTTATTTCTTCCTTATGAGAGTGTAATGTCCTCGCTGTGTAGGCTAAACAGCTGGGTTTCCTATGGCTCTTTTCCATAACCAACTCTATTCTCTGTCAGAAGAGTTACACTTTTTAAAGCTGATTCCTTCTTCAGTTGACTGCCTCCCTCTGTTTATGTCTCTTTGGAATGTATCTCTGATCTCTCAGTTTGGTTTGACCTCTTTCAGACTGACAAACTCTCCAACTGCTAGATAAGGTATCTCCACCTATCAAGTCTCTTGATACTAGATACCATGAGTGATAGGTGAGGAGATAAGAGAAAAATCATCTTCTCCTCCTACCACCCTCTGTAAGAGTCTCCCCCACAGACAGCTCTCTGCTTGTAATCTCTTGGGTGGTCCAACTACTCTTGCATAGAGTGTGTAATTCCACCATTCTGAGTATGCTACTTCTCATCAATGAGTAAATACTGTGAAAACATAATTTGAGGGAAAGGAGTTGAATCACATCCTCCGCTTTCTACATCTGTATCATTTTTTTGACATGAAAAATTTACTTCACAACTTCAAGCCTTTATTTTGTCAAGTCAACTTCTTTTTCTAAGACATTCTATTATCTTTTAATTATTAAACCCATTAAACCTTCCTTGTCCTATGTGTGACTTCTAATACTTTCAAGGCCAACTTACACTCTCTCCTAAATATTCTCATTTCTCTGGCTTATATGAAAATATTCTCTTTCCCTCCTACCACTCTGACTGTTCCTCCTTAACTTGATTTGTTAAATGTCATCTATCTCTTGTTCTCCTTTGTCTAGGGATTTTCCAAAGATCTGTCCTAATCTCCTTTTGCCTCTCTCAAATGCTCTTTCTCTCTTGATGATTTCATCAGCTTCTATATTATTTCTAGGCAGATGACCACCAAATCTCTATATCTATAGCTGACCCTCATCTCTCTGCTAAGCTCCTGCTCCAAACAATTACACATTATGCTTCTTCAAGTGGATATCTTGCAAGAATTTTAAACTCAAAATATTGAGAAAAGAAGTCATTATATTTACCCAATAGCCCAGCTTTTACCAAACTTCCCTATTACTGTTACAGGTATAATTATTTTTCACCTCGGTTCACAAATGTGGAAGGATCCCTGACTTTCTCTTTCCCTAAATTATCATATCCAATCGATCAACAACTCTAGTCAATTTTTCCTGGACATCATTTCTCACATTGGTCCCTCTATTGTTCTCCATACACTTGGCTACCACTCCCTGCCCCTCTGCTTGGATTGTTGCAATCCACTTGTATCTTCCCAGATTCTCATTTCCCCAATTCATCCTCCACACACTGATGCCAGATTAAAATAACAAAAACACATGTCACATACGCCCCCACAGAAAACATAGTTTAGTGTGACCTACTACATGAGACTTACTATCAGTCTCTCCATGAACTTACTTTGTATTACTTTGTAAGTAAACTCTGTGTATTTATTTGTTTACAAGTTGTGTCTCATTTTAGAATATAAGTATGTTATGCCAAGAATAGTTTTGGGATTTTCTGTACCCATGAAATTTAATAGTGTGCTTTATACACAATAGGTGTTTATAAATGCAAGATGAATTAATTGATAATATATTCTTTTAATTCTTGCCTTTAGCTATATAAACTAAACTTTGAATTCTGTGGTGTTAGGACCTTCCAGAGACCTTTTTTTTGTTCATCAAAATGTTTCCAGTTGTAAACACACAAAAGTGAATAGAGGTCTAGGTGGTTCAGTAGTTACATGAAGCAAGATGACTTACAAACATTTATTCACTCAGTTCAGAATTCTGTCACTAGCAATATAGCCTGTGATCCAATGGAAATATATTTTCCATACTGCTATGTAAGTTATCAGGATGATTTAGTTGCCAACAAGCTTTGCTTTTAGTCATGATTTAAGTACTAATTATTCAGTTTTAAGCAAGACTCAGTTATTTACTAAATACATGATCTTGAGTGACCTACTTCTCTTCTCGAGGCTTCAGTTAGTTTATCTGTAAAAGTACAAGTTTGGATTAGATTGTCTCTATCATCTATTCTCTCTCGTTACTATCACAGTTTTTCTTAGGGAAGTACCTATGATTTCATTGGTACAGGCAAGGCCTTCTTACTGCTTTTTCAGTTCCAATCTTACAGACAAACATAGAGATACAGCAGGAGAACTGTGATGGTGTGGTCTCATTAACAAAGATCTAATAACAAAATTATGAGAATCTAATTACTGAGGTTACCTCTGGAGCACCAGTCCCTTGGAAGGAAATTCAGTGCAGCAATTGTTTTCTCCCTGGATTGTTTTTGTGTTGTTGTTTTCCTTTTCTTTTAAAAAAATTTCAAATGATATTAAAAAATTCCAATGACAGGCTTCCTACAGCATCATAACTTGTGTTACCCAGGCCTTGCTTCTCTTCTTGAAGCAACCAATTAGTTGGTTGGATTTTGTTAATGAGACTGTTACTATGATGCCTAGATACCTCAGCATCCCAAAGTCCCCATGTTTTTCAGAGTAACCACCTCTGGGGCAAAGCTTGGCATCTGTTTAATACCACCTAGTAATACAACCCAACTGCTGAGGAAAAGAAGGGGGAAAAACACACACTCACTTACACCACAGCCAATTGAAACTGCAGGGGGGAATTTCAGCTGGCAGAATGCAATTACATATGTTGGAATTTGGCCAGGACACCCTGCAAAATAGCACAGCAGTGATCTGTATATCTTACTTTGCACAGGGTGGGAAAAGAATTTACCCATCATTTGCAACACACATGAGAGATTTTCTAAAGGCAATTGGGGGCTGGACCTTAAGGAACCCACAAGTACAGAACTTGGGCTTTGAATATTTACAAGTCCAAAAATGTCAGTTAGTCCTCAGAAATCATCAGTACAGAGTTTCTCATTTGTTTTTCCTTTTTAAAAATTGTATTATACCCACTTGCCAGACTAAGGAAAGCAGTTATACTTGTGTGTTGGTATGTATATGTGTGTGTGTGGGGGCACGGTATGTGTGTGTGTGCGTGTATGCATGGAATCCAAGTTAAGAATCTTTGATCAAGTCCAAGCTAGATGGAAAAACAAAAGCCCAGAGAACTGAGTTGCTGGCAATTATATAATTAGGATACACCCGCCTTCATTTTTTTCTCTTTCTGAACATCAGCTTGAATGTTTGGGAGCTACTACCCTTCTCCCCTTAGTATTGTGCTTATTACCAATTTAATTACAAATTTCCCATTGCTGCTATCTCTTTCTTTCCATTCCCATCATCACTCTTGGTCAGGCCCTTTTTACCCAACATCTAGACTAAAGTTTTCCCAACTGGTCTCCCTGCCTCTTATATCACATGTCCTTTGCCAAAATCTTTAGGATGACATTCAAGAACCCGAAACTCTCACCACAGTAGAGGCAGCTTAATATAGAGGAAAGAGTTTTGGTCCTGGAGTCAGGAACATTCAGTTTGTAAATCCTACTTCTGACTCTTACTAGTCAGAGTGCCCTAAAATTAATTAGCTTTTCTGATTCCTTTTTCCTAAACTATTAAATTAGCTCAGTAATACCTCCTTAACTTCCTCACAGTTATTGTTGTGAGAAAAAATGCTTTAAAAATCTCAAAGTGGTATAGAAATGTGAGTTAATAATACTGCAGCTCTCAAACTCTCCATATCAAACATTGCCTCTTGACACCTGCCTTTCACATTCTTTCCTTATCAAAGCATATTTCGAACTCTTAAGTTACAACCATTCTTTGTCCTATATTTCGAGGGCCCATGCTCAAATTGATAGCTGATGAAGTTATCTGCACTTCTCAAAATGTTAGGGTTGGAAAGGAATTCAATTTATTCAACTGATCCCTGATATTTTTTAATGTAGTCTTAATATTTGGGCCATATAATGAGAAGACAGAACTCATTGGAAAGACTCTGATGTTTGGAATGATTTAAAGCAAAAGGAAAAGGGGAAGGCAGAGGATGAGATGCATAGATAGTGTCATGGAAGCAACAAACATGAACTTGAACGGACTTTGGAAGATAGTGTAGGATAGAAGGGCCTGCCATGCTATGGTCCATGGGTCACGAAGAGTCTACATGATTGAATGACCTAACAATAGCAATATATTCCAAAATAGTGGTAATCCAGTATTCATAGGAAGACTTACAGTGAGGAGAAGAACAGCACCACATGAGATCACCTGTCTCACTTCTGGATAATTGCTCTAATAATAAAGTAGCCCAGTGACCAGGGATCCTAAAGGGACTGAACACTTTGAAAGAAAAAGATCCCAAGGGAATCCTGTACTATTACTGGGAGCAGGATCAGATGGTATTTGGCAGCTGTGTTGCCATTTACACAGTTCTGTGCCACAGTTCTAGGGTGGGGAGGAGTAGAGGCACTCAAGGGAATAGAGGCCCTAAATATGTAAAGACCAAAGTGCAAACCAGGAGGAGAGTAAAGTGACCTATCTCCAGATTGCAACATGTTGGAAGCACTAAACACTTATAGAATGATGTGGCAACAATCTGGTAGCAGCTGCTGTAGGGGTATAAGACCCAACAACATCCAGCACACAGAAAACTGCCAACACAGATTCTTTTATCTGCTTTTTTAGGAAAGCAATGTTAAGGGGTTAACAATCTTACTTTAATCCAACACAAAAATATCATTTACTTAGTTCAGGGGGAAAAGATCAGCCCCCCGAACTCTAAGGCAAATACAAACAGAAACATCAATAGACAGACCTTGTCTGATTCAAATCACAATACGTAGTTACCAGAGAAACAACAATATATGGGTTGCAAAGCTGGAGGGAAATTGTGGCTTGCCCAGAGCCTCAACATTCCTTCCATGAGTGTGCCCCTAAAGTCAAATGCCAAGCTATCCTCAATTATATCATGTTCAGAGCCCTGAGGGCTCTGACCTCTCCCAGGCTGGGTGTGGGAAATTTCTCCATCCCCAGTATCACATCATATACTAATCAATGACTCCCAATTGTCTCTGTGCTGAGAAATAACCAAGACAAAAAAATCCCACTTTATCTGCCCCATTCAAACGAAGGCCAGAATCATTAAAGGCACTTAAGAGAAGAGTAGCAAAAAGCCTCACCTTAACTACTATTATATAATCCACCCCTCCAGGGTCCATGGCCTAACAAAAATCTAAATTAAATGGTCATATATCCTGGAACAAAGAGAAGCATTATACATGGTTATCACATTCAGAGAAATATAACAAAACATATCATTCAGTATCATTCCTGAAATACTTGTTTACAGTACAACATCCACCCCAAAGTCAAAGCAAGTCAATCTCTTTAGTCATACGGAGTGCCCAAGTAAAGTTGTTCTTGAGGGTGTATCCTCCCCACACAGCAGTTGCAGGCTTCCTTCTGGCACCCCCATTTACCAGCATGCTTTAATCAGCAAAGTCCCAACAAAAAGTCCAAATATAGTTCTCTTGGGGATGTGTCCTTCTCCCCACACTGCTCCAGCACCCCACTTCCAAGTCCTTGGGGCCAGCTGGCCAACAAAGCCAATAGGGTGGGGTCCCTGGGGGTCCATGGCACTTCCCCCACCCCACCATAGGCAAATCCACCCTTCCCTCCTGGGTCCCAAGCATTCCCAGGGGAAGGCAGCAAAAAAGCACACTCAGCACCTTGTTGCAAAGTTTCCATCTTGCCCCAGGGCTGAGCTCCAAGCTCTTGGGTTCCTGGATTACTGCTCCAGCTGACTGCACCTGGCTTCTGCCAGAATCCTGATGTAGGTGGTTCTCCACCTTTGCGCTCACCTCACCAAAGTTTGCTGGAAGGCAGCTCACCACATGCAGGAAGTTTTCTGCTCTGTCTGGGTCAATATGTTGGCATCCATTGTCTGCTTCTTCTTTCTCCTCACCAGCTGCTCCTACCAAATGAGCAACATAGGCTTTTCTCCAAATCTACAATGTCATTCTCCACTCCTGTTTCAAAACTTGTCATACAACATAATCTCAAGACATTCACCCTTTCAGCACAGTCCTCCAGAGCCAGGCTTGTCAACTCCAACCCTCTCTCCAGCCATCCACACCTCCCCCAAGCCTCAGCTTGTTCTCCTCCCATAGCCCCTGCTCAGGCCTGTCTCCTCTGGAGTGCTAGTGGGTGAGGGAGGTGGAAGGACAGGTTACCTCCCAGGGCCCTGGCTCTGGGCTCCTGGTAAACCACTCCCATCACTGCCACTTGCCTCTTCTCCTTCAGGCCTCTGGGGCTACACAAAACCATAGCCACTACAAGTACAGAGAGCAGCCCAATAACTGGGAAACATTCAACCACCATCTCAGTACCCCAAAACTCCATACCTTCCTTTTAATCTGCAGATCCTGCCGACTATGCCATTTGTAGCAACAATCTGCTAGCAGCTGCTGTAGGGGTATAAGACCTACCAAAATCCAGCACGCAGAAAGCTGCCAACACAGGTTCATTTATCTGCTTTACTATGGAAAGCAGTGTTAAGGGGTTAACAATCTTACTTTAATCCAACATACAAATATCATTTACAGTTCAGGGGGAAAATGTCAGTACCCTGAATTTTAAGATAAATACAAACAGAAATTACAAGCATCAATAGACAGACCTTGTCTGATTCAAATCATAATACATAGTTACCAGAGAAGAGCCAACATCTGGGTTGCAAAGCTTGGGGACAGTTTGCAGCTTACCCAGAGTCTCAACACTCTTTCTGTGTGTGTGCCCCTAAAGTAAAATGCCAAGCTGTCCTCAATTATATCCTGTTCAGAGCCCTCAGGGCTCTGACCTCACCCAGGCTGGATATGGAAAAGTTCCCCATCCCCAGTATCATATTATATACTAATCAATGACTCCCAATTGTATCTATGCTGAGAAATACCCAAGACAAAAAGATCCCACTTTATCTGCCCCATTCAAACAAAGGCCATAATCATTAAAGAACAGAAGAACAGCAAAAAGTCCCACCTTAATTACTATTACAAATGAGCTATGAAAGCTGCAGCAGAACAAACAAACAAAAACAACCAGAAGCTCAAGCCAGTTATTATGGCCTCAGAAATGAGTGAATTCTAAATCTAACATAAAGTCCGAAGTCAGGAAGTATGCTGGAAAAATGAGCAAACAGATGACCTTTGGTTCCAGTCTCAGTCCTTCCACTTACAGCCTGTGAACAAGTCACTTACTCTATATGGGTATCAAATTCCTCACCTATAAAATGAGTGAGAACGACTAGATATCCAGGACTAAATCTATGATTCTTTGTTCCTAAATTATATCTTGCCTTGTGTGGCTGGTAACTCTAGAAGTTATCATATCCATAGCTAGATATGTTACCTGGCATCTAATACTTTTTAAGATGAAGTGAATTGGCTCAGAAAAATTCTGGGTTTATATGGGACCCTAAAGAAATACTTATCATATAATTGAATTGAATTGTATTGAAATTGAGTAGGTTTTTCTGGAGATGGAAACTTTTTTTCCCCTACCATGTTTTAGCAGGCTTCTAAACCTGGAAGATCTCTCCTCCTAAAGCCCCTTCCTCTGATTGGTCAGTTCCTCCTGAAACTTCAATTTTAAGAAATGGCCCAGGCAAATTAACTTCTCTCCTTCATTCTTCTCTGGGTTTTGCTCCTGACTTCTGGGATTTCTTTCTCTCCCATGCCTTTATACGGACACATTCCCATTAGAATTTTGAATCCTTGGGGTCAAAGGCTGTCTTTCTTCTATTTGCATTACCAACACTTAGCACAGCTTCCGTCACAAATTAAGTACTTATTTATAATATAAATTCTTCTAAACAGAGAAAAAACTAGAGCCAGGTAACTGGGGTTTTGCTGCAGGGTTCTAAATTTAGAGGACACTGAGAGCCCTTGCTTCTTTCTGGTCTTTAGTAGTATAAAAACAACATAATATCAAAACAGTTTAGTAAGAGTAGTTAGAATAAAGGGCTACCACATATTGCTTCTTCCTCCGCATGGCTGCAGCACCCTGGGCGAGTGTTGCTCCCTGATCCTGCCCTTCTCCCCCAACCTGGCTTGCCCCAGCGATTATTCCTGATTTTTGTCTGCCCCAGGCCTTAAGTTCCTCTTTATAGGTCTCCCATAAATGTGCAAATCGCTACTCAGTATAGCAAATAGCTCCTGAAAAGCAAATGAAAAACTCTGATTTTTCAATAATACTAAGATTTTCAAAACACATTTCTCACTAAGGCCTAATGTGGTAGTACCAGTATCAGTACTCCCACTTATCAGATAAAAAACTAAGTCTCCTGAGTGTTGACTTGAGTTACCTGGAATGACATAGCTAGTATACCTGAGCATTGAGTTTCAAACTTGGGTCTTTTAATACCCAGTCCATTTCTATTTCTCCTTATTGCTTCTTCCCTTCCTGTGCCTTTCAGCATTGATTCCCCCAACACATAAGAACTAATACATTTTAATATGTTCACAAAACATCTCCTCGAAGAACTCTTTTCAGGACACAGTTCTTCTCCCCTTAAATATAATGTTATGAGATATGCCGACCAATAGCAAAAGTGGACGCGGAATAACTTGCTGAGTCACCACAAGCAATAAAGAGAGCTAGTTTCCCTTTGATTTCTCATGTAGCATGGGATAGCCCCTTGGCTTGTCAGATTTCTTTAACCCTCACAAACAAAATAAAGTTGTTTTGTTTTGTTTTTAATGATACATCCAATGAAACATGATGAAAGTACAAGTAATGATGTAGGCCTTTTAGAATCTCCGGGAAATATCATCAGAACATAAATGATTTATTATTATTTATTTTTAATTATTTTCCTGACCATAAAACTGCAAAGGTAGTAAGTGTGTATGTTTGTGTGCATATGTGTACATATGTATGAGTAACATTGCAGTTCTGTGATACTCATACATTTGCTGCCTCATAAAGATGTATTAATTGTTAATGAGACTCTATACCATTATTGAATATTATACACTTTACAAAAAGTATATGATTTATGAAGCCTACATATTTGTGGGGCTACGGGCAAATATATAAGGTTGTGATTAAGGGAACATCAAAAATCTTGTTGTTATTGGTAGTCACACACATTTTAATATAATATATGACACATACAAGATAAATTTTGATCATCGGTATTATGTTTGCTCTCATTGACTGAGTTGCCATTTGTGAATACAGAAGAAATAAATAATACTGTACTCCAGAGTTAAATGATGGCTCATTATAGATAAAGATAGAGGATCATTCTTATAATGAATAATAATTATATAAAACTAAATATAATATGAAACAATGTCCTGTTGCAATAATAAAAACTGATGTTCATAAAAATGCACTGAGCTATGTAAAGTTCTTTATATGCATCAGTTCATATAAGCTTCACAACAACCTTGTGAGTCATCTGCTGCAGGTAATATTATCCACATTTTACAGATGAGGAACCTGAACCTCAGAGAAGGTAAGGACTATAAAAGGACACAGAAGATTTAACTAAATGTAAAGGAGTTGGGAAAGTATTTTAAGGAGGTGTAATAGCTCGAGTAAAGGGGCAAAGAAAGGAACACAATCATTACTATTCTCACCATTATCATCATTATCTCAAAGCTTTGTGGAAGGAAAAACTTTTAAAACATGAAGAACTCAGAGAAGATATCAAAACTATGTTGGAGAATAGTGAGATAAATATAATCCCTGTTGACTTGTTTCTTATTGGAATTATCCCAAAGATGCATTTAGTGAATTTACAGAAGACAACTTTATATCCTATTATTTTCATTCATAAGCATTTATTTTATCTATTTCTGCAAAAGAATAAAAAGTAATAAGTATGAAATAACAATGGCAGGAGAGTGACTTGTCTCAAGACTGTTGTACTCCATTAAAAAAGATGAGAAGAAAAAAAAAGATGACTAGTCGAGATGAATAACAACAGACTCATTTATCTCCTTGTACAACAACTCATACATTAACTATAAAATGATAACAGCAGGATAGTATCTTGTTCTAGAACTATGCCAACTTTATTGAAATAAGAAAAAGAAAAACAGTAATAGCTATAATTACTGACATTTATACAGAGTTTAAACTGAGTAAAATATTTTTTGTATATTATGTCATTTGAGCCTTATAGCAGTCTTGTTTCATCAGTATTACAGATAGATGAAGAAATTGACAAAAAAAGGATTAGATGTCTTGTTCAGGATCCCACAGCTAGAATGTGCCAGAGATATGAAACGAACAAGTTCTTTCACATTCCAAGATGGTACTCTATCCTTCATCTTCTACCCACCATTTCCTCTCCATGAATGACTCATAATAAATATAGAGAGCCATGAATTTAGAGCTTAAAGATCTTAGAAGCCACCTAGTTCGACCCCCTTATTTTATGAATGAGAAAACTGAAATGCGGAGGGGTTAATTGTCTGATCCAACATCACAAAGGTAGCAAGTGACAAGGCTAGACTTTAAACCAAATTAAATCCTTTCCACTGCTACAATTCTACTTTCAAATTGAATATTTGGAAAGCTTTTCCTTAAATACAAAATCCTTTTATCTGGATCTAATTTAGGACATACTGGAGAACTCAGGAAAGAACCCTTGGTGAATATTTACATTTCTGTTTAATATCTGACTTTATATTAACACAGCAGAAAACTGGGTTATTTATGATTATTTATTGAAGCCATAATCAGTGATGTTCTTATCAATTAAGTTCTTTTAGTTCCCATAAATTCTATTCCTGAATTTTTACCTGTCTCAAATTGTATAGTCCTTGAGGGTGGGGGTTCATGAATTCTAAGCTTGATTTGTACAGGGTCACATTTTTATCCTGTCACTTAATTTTTGAGCTGGAAAGGTCCCCAGAGATCATTGAGTTCAAGGATTCTTAACTCAGTATCAAGTCCCTGGAATATAGTAGATGCTGGATAATTACTTCCTAGCTTTAGTTAATTTGACTGGGGTCCATAGATGCCCACAAATCTTTTGAAGGGAATCAAGAACTTAGATAGAAAATATATGTCTTTATTTTCATTAACTTCTAACCTAAAATTAGCATTTCTTTCCATGAAAAATCTAAGCAACAAACATGATTCCAAAAAGACATCTGCAGTTTTCACAGACTGTGCTAAGGGGAATTGTAACACAAAAGAGGTCTTTAATAACCACTGTTCTCACACTCTACTTCCCCTGTATTCCCCCTAAGCAGGAATCCCCTCCACCACATTCTTAACAAGCACTAATCTTTTCGCCAATTGAATACCTTCAGCCACTTACTACTTCCTAAGGCAACTCATTCAACCTTTACTTAGAGTAGAAGTCATTATGAATCGACCACAGATAATCCTGTAAAATACATTTTAACAACCACAACAGCAAAACAACAAAAAGATCTAGCACTCCATTGGTTTCATAAAATCTAAAACAATGCTACCTAAGACAACGGACCTGGGTCAGACAGGAAGAGTAGAGAATGTGGGAGAGACAGTTTTGAGCCCCTCAACTTTTTGAACTTGTTCTGTTCCTCTATTAGGACAAATTGTTCCTCACTCTAGCAGTTATTGTTAGCAATTGAAAGTTGTCAAATAGAATGAGCCTCAGATCACCCCTCCCCCATGAAAATAGCTCCCAGTTTCACAGCTTGAAACTCCAAATAGATTGATTTAACTTTCTTCCTTCACTAGAGAGTTTTCATGATGAACACCCCCGCCTCCACCCCCAGACTAACTAGCCTTTGATGTTTTTTTTTCTTTCTTTTTTTTTCCCTTTGGTAATCACAGGGCTTTGTAAGTTCTCCAGGCATGGGTATATGCTGACTGTTGTCAGCTGCACTGTCGGCTTCCAGCTGCTGAAGTCCAGAATCAATGGACACAATTAAGGACTAGAGATGAGATCTCCTTCAATTCTAGCTCATGTTACGAATGGTGATCCTATAATTGAGTGCAGTTTCACCCCTGATTATATACTGTCTCTAGCTATTTTCTTTGTGAAAATTTTGTTTCCTTTGTTACATTGTAAGCACCTAAAGGGCAGGGAATATGTTGCTTCTTCCTGTATTCAGCATAACATGTAGTTCAGTGGGGAGAAAACATAGTAAGAACTTAGGAGTAATGATGTCTCATAATTATATTACCCTTTTTTACAAAATGCTATGAACCTTGTGTATATTCCTTCATTTCTTCTCTCTTCCATCATAAGATCCAACATTCCTTTGAGATATGAAGGATAAATATTTCATTCTAATCCCAAAGAGCTGCATCCAAGAGAGGTTAGCTGACTTACCCAATATAACATAGAAACGAGAGAGCCAAGATTTGAACTACTATCATCTGATTCCAAGTCTGGTGTTCTTTCTAGCATACTAAATTGTTTCTGCAAATAAATACTTGCTGGTCTGGTATGTTTTGCTCTCATCACTCAGTTGTAATGTTTATCAGTGTTACCATTCTGAAGACACTTTTTAAATTAACTACATGTGAATTTTTTTTGAGCTAACATCTGAAGCTTTTTAATTGTTAATTTATCATAGAGCTCTTTTCAATAAGTCCGCCAGCATTTGCAATCCCTTTATGCTGGATTCTGTCAGTATATTCTTTTTTATAGACCAAAATTGCTTTAAAGGAAGGAGCCCTGATCAAGACATGGCAAAGGACAAAGATTAGGAGCCATGGTAGCATATACACTGTACTGATGAGGAGATGTATAATTTAAGTCAGTTCTTTGACTGGGTTGCCCTTGGTAGTCAGTATGTATTGGAGTGGTTAGTATACAGTGGACATAGAGAATAATTGAAAATTAATGCTGGTATTGTTGTTCAGTTGCTTTTCGGTTGGGTCTCACTCTTTGCAACCTTATTTAAGGTTTTCTTGGCAAAGATGCTGGAGTGGCTTCCCATTTCCTTCTCCAAATCATTTTATGGATGAGGATACTGAGACAAACAGGATTAAGTGACTAACAACAATATTACTTGCAGCTACTGTGGAGGTGTAAAGCCAATAACACTAGCACACAGGAGGGCTACTTGCACAGGTTCTTTGATCTGCTTCTTTAAATAAAAGAAACTTTAAGGGGTTAGCAATCCTACTTTAATTAAATATGCATATATCATTCACTTAGTTGAGGGGAAAAGTCAGCACTCTGAACTTCAGAGCAAATACAAACACAATTATAAACAGAGGAAATAATACAAATCAACAGTTATCTGTCTGACCATAACAATACATACATAGTTAACCATAGAGAGAAGCACCAAAATCTGGGTTTTCAAAGCCAGGGGATTTCTTAATGGCTACCCAGAGTATTGCCTCACCAAATCACAGCTACACTCTTCCAATGAGTGAGCCCGAAAGCAAAATGCTAACCTCAGAGTATATATTCTGTTTCCAACCAATGACTCTTGATTCAATCAAAAACTCTTGATTCAAACAAAGGCAAGACTCAATCAAAGACACTTGATTGCCTTATTGCTGAGAAGCACTCCAAAAGACAAAACAGCAAAAAGTCTCACTGCTTGCCATTACAGTGACTTGCCCAGGGTCACACAGCTTGTAAGTGTCTGAGACCAGACTTGAATTGCTGAAGAGGAGTTTTCTTGAATCCAGGCCTGGCACTCTATCCACTGCACCTCCTGGCTTCCCCAGTGCTGGTAGGAGTTTGAGTAAAATAAAATCAAGCAGAAACATTCACATATTTATTTTTTTTTTAATTTCATCAATCCATTCATCAAATATTTATTGAAACTTTGCAATAGGTGAGAAAAATTATCCCAAGTGCTATAAAGGAAACCAAACTGCATAAATCATAAGGTCCTCTCAAGGAAGCTTCCAAATTAGTAAGAGGGACAATACATATGCAAGGCTGATTTTCAAAAACTTATGTATGTGTTAAATATTCTAACAGTGATTCAATTGGGGTAGAGAAGTTCAGGAAGGAACAAAATCACTGGTTGTGGTAATTGAAAAAGGTTCCACGGAGAAGAAAATATAATTGGAAATGCTTAAATTATGGGGATAGAACACTGGGGAGTTGGGCAGAGCATGAGCAAAAACAAAGACTGGAAAATGGAAAAGCATACTTGCAGAATGTCATATAGTGCAAAAATAAACCTACATATGAGTTAATAAGATCATTAGATTATGAGATTGTAGATTTAGAGCTGAAATAGTCATTTTGTTTGTTGTTGTTGAGTCATTTGTCAGTAATATCAGATTATTCATGAACCCATTTGGGGTTTTCTTGGCAAAGGTACTGTAGTGGTTTCTCATATACTTCTCCAGCTCATTTTAAAGATGAGGAAACTGAAGCAAACAGGAGTAACTGACTTGCCCAGGTTCACACACCTAGTAAATATCTGAGACAGGATTTGAACTCATGAACATAAGTCTTCCAGATTCCGATACCAGTGCTCTATCTACTCTGCCCCCTAACTGACCCAGAATAGTCATTAGAAACCATCTATTGCAACCACCTCATTTTACAGATCAGAATGAGATTTAGAAAGAGAGATGCTTAGTGACTTTCCAAGTTCATATATGTGGTAACAGAGCCAGGATTCAAACCCAGGTCCTTTGACTCAAAATACTGTATATTTTTAACAAGCCCACACTGACAATTATTCCTATAGAATAATTACTAAGTGATTGAATTAGTAAACAATTCACATTTTACTAGTTTCCAAACAGTGTCCTATAACTAAGAACTATAGTAGAAAGCTCTTACCCAAGTTATTAAAAATAAATAAATTCATTAAATGTGCTTAGGCCTACTAGCCTCTGTCCTCTTTCTTTATCACAGAATGAAAAGAAGCAGATTATATCTTTCCTCATAGGCTGCTTCAATTTCTAGGTGGTAGAATGTTGAATTTCAGAGAAGGAAAATTTAAGTTCAAATCCTCTCCCAGACAATTAATAGTTCTATGACTCTGAATGAGTCATTTAGTTTTAATCAGTCTCAGGTTCCTCATCTGTAAAGGTGACAATAATAAAATTTCCTCACAGGGTATTTATGAGGATCACATAAGACAATGTATATAATAAACTTCAATCACACTGAAAAGTTATATTCCTATATAAATGTTAGTTTATTATGATGATGATTGTAATTATCATTCTCTAGAAGGTATATTCTGCCTAGCAAGGTCATCTCTGGCACAAATTCAAGGCTTAGCATACACCAGATTTCCTTCTGTCCTCCAGAGCTACATAGATCTACCTTTCTCTAAGACTAGAACTACCAAGTAGCAGTGTGCTGTGGTATAGAAGGGAGAGCACTAAAAAGGGCATCAGTTGACCTAAATTAGATTCCTGGGTCCTGCACTAACTATTGATATGACCCCAGTCAGGCAACTATACCCCCCTCTTTCTGTGTGTCCTCATCTATAAAATGAGGAGGCTGGATTCAACTATTCCTACTGTCCCTTAGCTCAATTTCTCTGATTCCCAGGACCATTTTCACTTTGTTGTGCTGAATTGGAGGTGGGGTAGGGGTAGGGCAGTCACTCCACCCAGAAGCAGTCAGGGTCACATCAGCCAAATAAAATGAAAGCAGGAGAAAAGATAGGAAGGAAGTATGGCACACACACCAAAAGACATAGGTCTCAATAGTTTCATATGGGAAAGTGTTATCACATTGTCAGTTACCTCAGGGAAAATCACAGGAGACAAATGAAAGCTTTCTTTACTATGGTAGAATCAGTTGAGTTTATGAGCCTTCAAGAGACTCTTAGCAGAAATCAGGCTTTTCATGTTTCACTATACCGTTCTAGCCTAAGATGTTAAACCAATCTCTTCTTGAAATTAAAATACTTGCAGGTTGAGGGTGTAGCTTGAAAAACAAAAAAAAATCAAATAAACAAAAAATGACTTCTTACCAGTCCTCTTTGGAATTCTTGGAAAGGCCCCAAAATGCCAAGAGAAAGATCTTTTAAAAAGGTCAGATCAAACCTGGTTACAAATGACTCTATAACAGCTCCTTGTTCTTTGATTTCTCAGAATCCAGGTCATGTCAGAGTTCAGCTTTCCTGAGTAGTATTCAAAGCTGTCTTCTCACAATAAACTCACTAATAGTATAAAATAAACTCACAGGTCAGCTTCTTTTTGTGTCTCAGCCCTGTGATGTGGTTGCAAGTAGTACAAGAAAGGTAATGGAAATCTTCTGAGAAACTTGCTAAAAAGAGAACTGGTCCATGAATAATTGAAGTTAGCTGGAAGAACGCTACTCAGACTATATTGCAATAATAGGAATGATATTCAGGGCTTCTTAATTGCCAATGCTGCAGAAAAAACTATTACTCAGACATCT
Source organism: Trichosurus vulpecula (assembly GCF_011100635.1). NCBI lineage: Eukaryota > Metazoa > Chordata > Mammalia > Diprotodontia > Phalangeridae > Trichosurus > Trichosurus vulpecula. The sequence continues at coordinate 374,404,502 of NC_050573.1, forward strand.
TCCTTTCTACCTATCCAATACTCCATATTCAGGTAGAGCGCCTCATTGTCAGTCCCAACATTTCAAGCTTACACTGGCATGTAAACTTTTGCCCATTTGGTTCCTTTGCTTTAAATTATGTCTCCAGTGCTCTGCCTATTCAAAGTTCACACTGCCCTTAAGGTCCAATTGAAGTACAGCCTCTTCCACATCTCCCCTAACAAACAAAGTTTACTCTAATCTAAGCTAGTTTGCCACAATGGAGAGCATATTTATTCTAGAGTGAGAAAATCTACATTCATATCTCTGATGCTTATTGCCTGTGTAACCTTGGACCCATCTTTTAACTTGATGAGGTCTCAGTTTCTTTATCAAGAAAAATGATTGAGTTGAGTTAGATGGCTTTTGACAAGCTTTCCAACTCTAGTACTATAATGTCTTCATTTGTGAATTTTAACACTTTAAGAAATATTGCTTTATCTAATGGCTGTTTCATGTGTATGTCTCCCACATCAAGAAGATTATGACCTCTTTGATAGAAAAAAAAAACTTTGCCCGATATTCTAGGATTTAGAAGGAATGTCTGTTATTATCTCGTCTAACACACCAATTTTACAAAAACAAAATAAAACTAAGGTGCAAAAGGGAAAGTAACTTGTTTAAGGTGTGCCTTATGTGGTGTGAGAATCAGAGCTTGGACTTTAAGTTCTCAACTTTCAAAGTTCGCGCTCTTTTTTTGTCAATTCTGCTGTTACCTCATCACTTGCATCTCTTCCATTCTTTTTATTTGTAAAACCACATCCTTAGTTAAGGCTTGTAATTTCCTCTCTCCTATGTAACTGAAGCAGCTTCCTAATTGGATTCTCCCCTTCTAGATTCTCCTCTCTAATACATTATCCAGCTACATGCCAAAATGATCACCCTTCAGTATAACCCTGACACCATGATCTGCAGTATTTAATTAATGCTTATAGGATAGAGTGCTGGGTCTGGAATCAGGAAGATCTGAGTTCAAATCAGACTTCAGACACTTAGTAGCCGTGTGGCCAAGAGCAAGTCATTTAACCCTGTTTGCCTCAATTCCTTATCTGTAAAGTGAGCTGGAGAAGGAAATGAGGAACCACTGCAGTATCTTTGCCAAAACAACAACAACAGAAACAAATGGGCTGTCAAAAGTTGGACGCAGCTGAAATGACTGAACTTACCCATTTCATACTCCAAATAAATTTGTCAAAATATTCCCTAATAGCAAATTGGCAGAGTGGAAGGAACCCTGGAACTGAAGTCAGTAAAACAAATAAAATAGGGGTAGCTAGGTGGCACAGTGAGTGGAACACCAGCCCTGAAGTCAGGAGGACCTGAGTTCAAATCTGGCCTCAGACACTTGACAAATATACTACCTGTGTGACCTTGGGCAAGTCACTTAACAATTGCCCTGCCAAAAAAACAAACCAAAAAAAAAAAACAAATAAAATATAGTCTCAGACACTTACTATGTGACCAGTGGCAAGAAATTTAACTTCAGTCTGTCTGTTTCCTCATTTGCAAAATGGGAATAATATAGCTCCAAGGGTTATTGTAAGAAAAAATAAAGAAATAGTATTTGTAAAAAGTTTCACAAACCTTAAAGGGCTAATAAACACTAATTAATATTGCTGTTGATTTGGCTACTGTTGCTGTTGTTGTTAATATTTCCTCATCTTGGCAGACCATCTCCTATGTCCATGTATTTGTAAGTTCATTTCCCACACATGAAATACATTCCCTCCTCTCCTTTGCTTTCTAGAATCCCTTGCTTATTTCAGTGTTTAGTTCATTTGTGAACCCTTTGGAAAGATTGAGTTCTTTTCTGCTAGTTCTGACCATGAGTATTGCCTAGGACAACTGGTACAAGAACCACAATACTTGGTCAAGAGAAAGCCTTACTGAGGGGTGGAGCGAAGATGGCAGAGCCAAAGCAGGGAATTACCTGAGCTCTCTCACAAATTACTTCAGATACTTCTAAAAAGTGAATCTGAACAAATTTGAGACTTGTAGAATCCACTAGGAGACAGAGTATGGCAGATTTCCAGTCCAGGACAACTCAGAAGGTGGATGGAAGGAGCCTATTGCACCTGGTTTGGAGAGGGCAGAGAGCCCGGATCTATACCTGACCATAGAGGAGCTGGAGCAGGTCCCGTAGACTGAATCACCCCCAGCAGTGGCAATTCCCAAAACTATTGAACAAATAAGTAAAACTAAGAGCTGGTTTTATGGAAAAACCAATAAAGTTGATAAACCTTTTATTAATTTGATTTAAAAAAGAAGAAAACCAAATTACCAGTATCAGAACTGGAAAGGGTGAATTCATCTGTAATGAAGAAGAAATTAAAATAGTAATTAGGCATCATTTTGCCCAATTGTATGTCCATAAATTTGACAATCTTAGTGAAATGGATGAATATTTACAAAATTATACATTGCCCAGATTAACAGGAGAGGAAGTAAAATATGTAAATAACGCCATCTCAGAAAAAGAAATTGAACAAGCCATCAAGTAACTCCTTAGGAAAAAAATCTGTAAGATCAGAAGGATTTACAAGTGAATTCTATCAAATATTTAAAGAACAATTAATCCCAATACTATATAGATTATTTGGGAAAATTGTTGGAGTCTTACCAAATTCTTTTTATGAGACAAATATGGTATTGCTACCTAAACCAGGAAGAGCTAAAACAGAGAAAGAAAATTAAAGACCAATTTCCCTAATGAATATAGATGCAAAAATTTTAAACAAAATATGAGCAAAATGATTACTGCAATTTATCACAAAAATAGTGCACTTTGTTTTGTAGGATTTATACCAGGAATGCAGGGCTGGTTCAATATTAGGAAAACTATCAATGTAATTGATCATTTCAACAACAAACCTAACAAAAACCAGCTAATAATTTCAATAGATGCAGAGAAAGCTTTTGAAAATACAATGTCCATTCCTACTTAAAACACTGGAGAGTATAAGAATAAATGGAGCCTTACTTAAAATGATAAGTAACATCTACCTAAAACCATGAGCAAGCATTGCCTGTATTGAGCATAAGCTACATGCAATTCCAATAAGATTGGTGGTGAAACAAGGATGTTCATTATCACCACTGTTATTCAACATGGTACTCGACAGTGGTGGTATTCAGCCAGTTTGCACCGGTTCAGTAGAACCTGTACCTAATTTTACATTTAGTTCTGTGAACTAGTTGTTAATGGGGGCAGGGCCTACAAAGCAGTTGTTTAGTTTTCAACATGCATTTCTACAAGATTTTGAGTTACAAATTTTCTCCTCATCTCTACCCTCCCCTCCACCCCGAGATGGCATGTATTCTGATTGCCCCTTTCTCCAGTCTACCCTCCCTTCTATCACCTCACTCCCTACCCCCTTGTATCCATTTTCCCCTTACTTTCTTGTAGGGTAAGATAGATGTCTATATCCCGTTGCCTGTACATCTTATTTCCCAGTTGCATGTAAAAACATGGCTTTTAACATTTGTTTTTAAAACTCTGAGTTCCAAATTCTTTCCCTCCTGGGAGAAGGCAAGGAATTCAATATAGGTTATACATGTATCATTATGCAAAACAGTCCCGTAATAGTCATGTTGTGAAAGACTAGCTCTACTTCCCTCCATCCTATCCTGTCCCCCATTTATTCAAATTTCTCCCTTTACCCTGTCCCTTCTCAAAAGTGTTTGCTTCTGACTATCCCCTCACTTAATCTGTCCTCCCTTATATCATCTCCTCCCCTTATCCCCTTCCTCCCTACTTTCCTGTAGGGCAAGATACCCAATTCAGTGTGTATGTTATTCCCTCCTTAAGCCAAATCTGATGAGAGTGTTTCATTATAACAGATTTTTCTTGCCTCTTTTAAGTGAGATAATTTACCCCTTTCTATCTCTCCCATTTTCCTTCTCCCAATGTATTCCACTATCACCTCTTAATTTATATTTTTAGATATCATCTCTTCATATTCAACATACCCTGTGCCCTCTGTCTACATATATGTATGTTCCTTTCAACTACCTTAATATGGAAAAAAGGTCTCATATATTACAAATATCATCTTTCCATGTAGGAATGTAAACAGTTCAACTATAATAAGTCCCTTATGATTTCTCTTTCCTGTTTACCTTTTCATGCTTCTCTTGATTCTTTTGATCAGGACTGCTTGGAAGTCCTCTATTCCATTGAAAATCTATTTTTATTTTTGCCCTGAAATATTATACTCAGTTTTGCTGGGTAGGTGATTCACAATTTTAATCCTAGCTTCTTTGAACTCTGGTATATCATATTCCAAGTACTTTGATCCCTTAAGGTAGAAGCTAGTAAATCTTATGTTATCCTTATTGTGTTTTCTTTCTAGTTGCTTTCAATATTTTCTCCTTGAACTGGGGAACTCGGGAACTTGGCTACAATATTAACAGGAGTTTTCCTTTTGGGATCTTTTTAAAGATGTGATTGGTGGATTCTTTCAATTTCTATTTTATCCTCTGGTTCTAGAATATCAGGGCAGTTTTCTTTGATAATTTCTTGAAAGATGATGTCTAGGCTCTTTTTTTGATCATGGCTTTCAGGTAGTTCAATAATTTTTAAATGATCTCTCCTGGATCTATTCTCAATGGCAGTGTTTCGTCCAATGAGATATTTTAAATTGTCTTCCATTTTTTTATTCTTTTGGGTCTGTCTTATAATTTCTTGATTTCTCATAAAGCCATTACCTTCCATTTGCTCCATTGTATTTTTTAAGGAATTATTTTCTTCAGTGAGCATTTGGACCTCCTTTTCCATTTGGCCAATACTGTTTTTTTTTAAGTCATTCTTCTCCTCATTGGCAGTTTGGACCTCTTTAGCCATTTGGCTTAGTCTATTTTTAAGGTGGTATTTTCTTCTATATTTTTTGGGTCTCCTTTAGCAAGCTATTGACATGTTTTTCATGATGTTCTTGCATCTCTCTCATTTCTTTTCTGATTTTTCCTCTTCTTCTCTTACTTGATTTTCCAAATCCTTTTTGAGCTCTTCTGTGGCCTGAGACCAATTCATATTTTTCTTGGAGGCTTTTGATGTAGGATCTTCAACTTTGTTGTCTTCTTCCGACTATATGTTTTGATCTTCGTTGTCACCAAAATAAGTTGCTATAGTCTGAGTTTTTATGCTGTCCACACATTTTGCCAGCTAATTACTTGACTTTTGAGCTCTTTGTCAAGGTATAACTCTGCTTCCAGACTGGAGAGTGCTTTATCCTAAGCTTCAGGGGTTTTGCAATGCTGTTTTCTGAGATACTTGTAGGCACCTGCATATTTTCAGTTCTTCTCAGGTGGTATGATCCAAGGAGATGTGTTTATTCCTCACCTGGCCTGTGCTCTGGCCTGTGATTGACCTCGAGCACTCTTTTTGCCTTGGAACTGCTAGGAGGTCTCCCTCTCCACAGCCACCACAAGCTCCGCCATGCCAGCACTCCTATTCACTGCAGGACCACCAGCTGAGACTGTGACCCTGAACTAAGCAGGGCAAAGTAAGAGAATCCTGCCTTAGTACCAGCAAAGAGATCCCTGCACTCCTGCTCTGATCAGGTACTTGAGTGCCCCCACTGTCTGTGTGCCTAGAGCTCAAGAAGCAGCCACTGCTGCTACTGCTGCTTCTGTTGCAACTACCTCCACTGCCCCAAGGCTGGGGCTGGGCCACACACTTCTGTCACCCAGGTGCAACAGAGTTTTCTTACTGGCCTGCTAAGTCGCCTTTGGCGAGAAGTCTGGAAACCACCACAGCTCAGTAATTAAGTGCCCAGAACCCTTCCCCACCAGGTCTGCTCTGGCATAGTCCATGCTGGATTCTGCTCTGCACATTGTGATAGACCCTTCCCAGTGTATCCGGGCCATCTTAGGCTAGACACTTGTTTCACTCTGTCATTTTGTGGGTTCTGTAGCTCTAGAATTGGTTACAGTCATTTTTTACAGGTGATTGGAAGGATTTGGGAGAGAGTTCAAGCAAGTCCCTGTTTTTACTCCACCATCTTGGCTCCCCCCACCCCCACCCAGAAATGAGGTTGTATTAATAAACTACAGACAGTAATAGGTAGGAGCTGATAAAGAGTAACAAAAAAAAAGCCTGAGATACTGGTCTTAATGAATACATGTGAATTTAATTGTAATTGTCTAGCCAAATGCTAGATAGACAAATGGTTGGTATTCCATGAACATTTGATGAATTGAGTTGAATTGCACAAAATGGTGTATTGCTTCTTTATATTTACTATATACTTCTAAAGTGCTTAATCAGAGGCAGGGCCAAAATGTCAGAGTAAAGGCAAGGACTTTCCTGAGCTCTCCCCCATCACCTCCCCCTCCATTTACCTTTAAACAATGATTCTAAACAAATTCTAGAGTGACAAAACACACCAAAAGACAGAGTAAAATAATTTTCCACCCCAAGACAACTTAGAAGGTCAACAGGGAAGATCTGTTGCAGTAGAGTGAGAGAAGAGCTCAGTCCAATGCTGGCCACACCAGCACAGACCTGGACCCAGCAAGCCAAAACCAGTGGTGACTGAATCAATGGCAGCAGTGTCAATGTCCAGTGGTTGCTCTCAGAATGGCCCTTGGCCCCACAAATGAGGAGCAGGCTTGGGGAGCCACTGAATCATCATCAGCAGCAGCAGCTTCTTCTGGAACTCTCAGCCTGCAGACTGTAAGAGGGTCAAAAAAGTGGTCAGAATATCACAGGGGTCTCTTTGCTGGCACTGGAGGCAGGACTCTGTTGCTTTGATCATACTGGGAACCAGGTTTCAGTTGTGGGTGGCAAACCCAGAGCAAGAAGGAGAACTGGCATACCAGAGTTTGTGGTGCATTGGAGCAGGACTCTCCTCATAGTACCAGGAAAGAAAAAACTTCTTGTGGTTACTCAAAGGCCAGAACACAGGCCACAAGAGTAGTAAATACCTCTCCTTAGATCATACACCTTGTTAGAACTAAAAATTTACAAGTCCCAAGAAGTATTTTTGAAAACAGCTTTACAAAACTGTTGAAACTTGGGACAATGCACCCTCCACTCTGAAGCAGAGCCCTACTTTAGGAAATAATTGAAAGTCAAGTTAATATGCTAGGAAAATGAGCAAACAGAAAAAAAAAATCTGCCCATAGAAAGTTACTATGGAGAAAAAGAAGATCAAAACACACACTGAGAAGAAGATATCAAAGTAGAAGCTCCTACATCCAAAACCTCCAAGAAAAATATAGATTGGTCTCAGACCATGGAAGAACTCAAAAAGAATTTTGAAAATCAAGTAAAAGACGTAGAAAAAAATGGGAAGAGAAGTGAGAGTGATGCAAGAAAATCATGAAAAATGAGTCAAAAAATACTGAGGAAGTGACCCAGTAATACCACTTCTAGGGTTGTATCCCAAAGAAATCACGCAAGTGGGAAAAGGACCCATATGTACAAGAATATTTATAGCAGCTCTCTTTGTGGTAGCCAAGAATTGGAAAGCAAAGGGATGCCCATCAATTGGGGAATGGATGAACAAGCTGTGGTATATGAAGGTGATGGAATACTATTGTGCCATAAGAAATGGGGATGATGCAGACTACATAACAACCTGGAAAAACCTACACGACATAATGCTGAGTGAGCGGAGCAGAGCCAGGAGAACGTTGTGCACAGCCACAGATATGTGGATTCCGTGAGGACCAACCCTGACATACTGCGCTTTTCTCAGCAACCTAAAGGGCAAGGACAACTCCAGGGGACTCACGATGGAGAATGCTATCTTCATTCAGAGAAAGAACTGCGAAGTTTGAATACAGACTGAGGCACATTACATGCTCGCCTTTTCTGCTTCTCTTTTGTTTTTGTTTTTGGGTTTTTTTTTTTTTTTGGTTCTGTTTCTTCTTTCTCATGATTCATTCCATTGGTCAAAATTCTTCTCCACGACCTGACTAGAGCATAAATTAATTCAATGCGAAGTTATACATGACAGTTATATGGGACTTCATGCCGTCTTGGGGAGGGAGGGGGGAGGGAGGGGAGAAAAACTGGAACTCAAAACTATGTAGAACCGTGTGTGGTAAACTAAAAATAAATAAAGAAATTTATTTAATTTAAAAAAAAATACTGAGGAAGATAACACCTCAAAAAACAGACAAATCCAAATGGTAAAAGAGGTCCAAAAAGCCAGTGAGGACAACAATGCATTGAAAACCAGAATTGAATAAATAGAAAAAGAGCCCCTAAAATAACTGAAGAAAATAACTTCTTAAAAAGGTAGAATTAGCCAAATTGAAAAAGAGGTACAAAAGCTCCCTGAAGAAAACAATTCCTTAAAAATTAGAATTGAGTAAATAGAAGTTAATGAAATTAGGAGAAATCAAGAAACAATAAAACAAAACCAAAACAATGAAAAAAAAATAGAAGATAATGTGGAATATCTCATTGGAAAAACAACTGACCTGGAACATAGATCCAGGAGAGATAATTTAAAAATTATAGGACTACCTGAAAGCCATGATCAAAAATAAAAAAGACCCTAGACATCATCTTTTTATAAATTATTAAAGAAATGTGCCTTGATATTCTAGAAATGGAGGGTAAAATAGAAATTGAAGGAATCCACTGATAACCTCCCAGGGATATAATAAGCAAATGCCAGAGTTCCCAGGTCAAAGAGAAAATATTTCAAGCAGTCAGAAAGAAACAATTCAAGTATTGTGGAGCTACAGTCAGGATAACACAAGATTTAGAGGCTGCTACATTAAAAGATCAGAGGGCTTGTGATACGATATTCTGGAGGGCAAAGGAGCTAGGATTACCATCAAGAATTACCGATCCTGAAAAACTGAGTATGATCCCTCAGGGATAAAAATGGACATTCAATGATATATAGGACTTGCAAGCATTTTTGGATGAAAAGACCAGAGCTGAATAGAAAATTTGAATTTCAAGTACAAGACTCAAGAGAAGCACAAAAAGGTAAATGAGAAAGGGAATTCATAAGGGATTTAATAAGGTTAAACATTTTTACACCCCTACATGAGAATGTTGTACTTGTAACTCTTAAGTACTTTTTTATTATTAGGGCAGTTCGAAGGAGTATATATATACAGGGGCACAGGAGTGAACTGAATGTGAAGGGATGATATCAAAAAAAGAAGGGATGAGAGAGGAATATTCTTGGTGAAAGGGAAAAGGAGAGGTAGGATGGGGTAAATTATCTCACATAAAAAAGCAAGAAAAAGTTTTTACAGTGGGGGCAGGGAGGAAGAGGGGGACATGAGGAGGAATGGATAAACCTTACACTCATCAGAACTGGCTCAAAGAGGGAATAACATACACACTCAATTTGCTGTGGAAATCCATCTTACCCTACAGGAAAGGAAGACAAGAGAATGGGGGAATTAGAAGGGAAAGCAGATTGGGTGAGGTGTAATCAGAGGCAAACAGGATGAAAGGAGAGAGAGAATAGAATGAACGAAGAGGAAATAGGGTAGAGAGAAATACAGTTAGCAATGGTAACTATGAAAAAAATTGAAGCAAATTTCTCTGACAAAGGCCTCACTTCTCAAACACATAGTGAATTCTATCATTAAGGCAAAATTCATTACCTCGAAGAGGACCATAAGCATTCCCGAATGGTTTGGAATTGCGGAATATAATGAATTCTCTAGGTAGAAGGCAGAGGAAGTATAACATTTATTTAGACTCCAAAGCATCATACCCAAGGACCAATGCTCTCAATTCAATATCGTGGCAACAACTTTCCAAAACCAATAAGGCCACCTCACTATAGTAACAAGGAGGCTACAACAAAATATTATAGCAGCAAGCCAGGACATACTTGTGCTTCCCCTCAATGCTAGGGCCCTCCTATAAGAAGATCACTCACAAATCCTAAGTCCCTGCTCAGCACTCTCTTTCCTGTGGCTCTGCTGACTCCAAGTTCTGAAACTCCCTCTTGTGTTCAGCAGTCTCCACTCTACATGCTGGGGAATCTGGCCCTTGGCTTCTGAATCAATTTGCTCTCCGTTTCTCAGTTTCTTCAGCTTCTTGCTTCTAGTCCTCCATTTCTTGGTTTCTGCAGCTTCTGCAGTTTCAAGCTCTGTTCTCTCTTTTTATATGGTCCTTAGACTTTGTCTGATTGACTAGAGGCACATACCATTAGCTCTGGTGTTAGCAATGCCCCTTAGGGCCCTGAGGGCTTTCCACCCCTCAAACTAGCAGACTAGTTTGCTAACCAGCCAGGGGCCTCACATCTAATTAGTGAAAGGGTGTGGGCCTCTCTCTAATCAGACTTCCCTTTGTTGGCCCCACCTGAAGTCCCACCTGAAGCTTATTCAATGGGGGAGAAAGATCTTTTCACTTACTGATTGGCTTTACATGAATTGAATCAAATTTATAAAAAAAAATTAAATATCTTGATCATATCATGTATCTTAAGTAGGCTAAACATTTTCTTTTCAGTCTTCTTCTATACAATTACTTTGTTTCAAAAACTTTGTTGTTCTCCCCATTGTTTTATTCCAAGGAGAATAGAAGGCAATGCCACCCAAGCATGATGGACATGGTTATTTTATTTAGTTAATAGTTAATACAGACTAAGATGCCATTTTTCTGAATTTTGGCCTGATCAGTGCATAATTTGTTACGTACTAAATGTCAGCCAAAACCCAATCCTCAGGAAAGCCAAACCCAAAGGTCAATTTTTGTGTCCCAAGTTAACTCATGGGATTCCAATGTGAAGTCCTATTGTGATTGATTGGTTGAGGGAAGTATAAGAGGAACAAGATGTGATCCATGTTTAACACCAGAAGTTCTAGCTGTAACATAAACAATGGCTCTCCCATGCCTAGCTCATGGCATTGCTGGGTTTCTTTCTTATCTCTGAAACTTTGTCTACCTGTTGATGTCATCACATAGTTTGCTTGGGACCATCCTAAGAAGGGAGTTTGCCTAGTAATTTTTCTTTTCAATGTGCACATTTTCCTCCCAAAAATATCACCACCCAAGGGTGCTTGTTTCTTTGATTTTTCTTTTAAATAAACACATCAGACAAAATCACAGGAAAACCATGTTATTCTAAACAATTTATGATGGTGTCTGCATGATGGGATTTCTCTGTAGCAAGGACTCAGCTCTGTTCTACGAATGATTCATTACTGTTTTCTTCAGTAGGCACCAGTAGACCAGACAGAAAAATCAAAGTTGCTTGAATGCTTCTGTATGTGTGTATATGTATATCTCTATGTGTATGTGTATACGTTCATGTATGTGTATGTATATATGTATATATTTGTGTGTATATATGTATATGTACACACATATTCTTTTAAAGGTATGTATGTTGATATGCATATATGAACTAAACACACACATACATATATATGCATTGCATATATACAATACATAAATATGTATTACATATGGATAGTATATGCATTGTGTACATATGTATATATGTACATATATCCGTATAAATGCATATATGAATATATCTATATTTCTGTCTATGTGTATATATTCACTTTTAAACACTTGGGATATTTAGCCTTTCATATTTGAAGATGTAGTTATAAAAGGTATGGAATGGATAATAAGACTTCTTGCTAAATATGCCCAATGCAGGACATCTGAAAGAAATTAGTCAGAATTTCAGAAGAACTTTTCCACTCTGTGCCTGTGCCCTCAGGCCATTAAAAAACCCAACATGTTCTTTCAATGCTGGAGGCAGGTTTGAAAAAGGCTGCCAGATATGCAGGGCAGGGCCAAAGCATAAAGTTCAACACTTCAAGACTGATCAGCTTCATCAGGAGACCTCTCAGGGATATCTTCCCTGGATCTAGTCAGCCAGTAAATTGTCCTATCCCTACAAAGGGAGAGAGAGATAGGATCTGGAGAGGCACTTCCCAAAGTTAATTCTTTTCTGACTCTAGGCTATTACAAAGTAGAATTACAGGATTGGCTAGAGGCAAAACTAAAGCTTTCAGCATTTTTTTCTTGCTGCTGCCAGTCTCCCTCTTCAGTTACCCTCTGCTCCTGTTAATGTATCTTTTCTTGCCACTCTTTTAAATACTCTGCCCAATGTCCCAATTCTGGCACTTGTTCTCAACTCTATCCCAAAAAAGGTAACAGAAAAGAGTGGTTTAAGAGGACTTAAGGAGCTACTCACACTAGAAAGCTTTACATTTAAAAATCAGTTCTTAAATATCAAATAGAAAGAAACTCTGATAGAAAGATTTCCATTTGTTTATTTATTCATTCATTTATTTATTTTTATCAGAGGACTCAGATCAGAATGTATACAAGTGGTTACTCACTCTGTCTACTAACAAGGCTCCATCACTCTTCACTACCATTTCAACACTGCTGCCTCTCCTCCTGAAGGAGTAGTGGCTAGGAACTGCCTCCTCACCTCTTGCAGGTGAGCAATAGCTAGCTATTCAAAGCTCTATCTCATACAGATCACAGCTGTGGTATTAATTGCCACTATGCTAGCTTCAAAAACTGTAGGTGAAACTTGCTCACTCACCACGACCAATTATAAAACATTCTTTACTTGAGCATAGGATCTTCTTTTGACTTTCCTATCAGATAGTTTAGCTAATTCTTAAAAAACAAATATTCATTCTCTTCACTAAGTTAAATATTATGTTTGTAACACTGCTTATACTTTTGAGAAATGTGGTCATTTAATCTCAGAATCAGGCTCAATCTGAATTACATGATGTTAGACCCTGAAGGATCTTTAAAAATCACCTATTCTATATCATTTCCCTAATAAATGATAAAAAAAACTGACCCTGAAAGAAAGGAAGTAACTTTTCTAAACTCAGAAAAATAGTGACTGGCAGAAGTGGAGTCAAAACTGAAAACTCCAGGTTCCTAGTTCAAACATCTTTCCTCCACATATTGATTATTCCATATGAATGAATGTTCACTATACAGTCAAATCCCAACATTTGCATATTTAATTTTTATGACTTCAAACATTGGCATGATTTTATTTGCAACCCTGCTTTCACTTTCTCATTGGCCACCATTTACATTGATGGCTATGCATAGTAAAGAAAATAAAAAAGAGAAGCCTGAGGCACACAAGTTTTTGAAGTGCCTGGTATCCTGCTAGGTGCTTCACTGATCTTGTTTGCCCTACCATTGTAAAGAACTCCCTGTGTATTCCATGCATATTTTCATTGTTTGCCTTTTAAAACTAAAGTTCTATTCTGCAATTATGTCCCAAAAGGATAGTACAAGTCCTTTGGGCTCTAATACAAAGAATGAAAAGTCAGTGATGCGGCTTAATGAGAAAATAAAAGTATTGGATAAACTTTGTGTTGGAATATCTGCAGCAACCATTGGCCCCAAGTTTGTTATTAATGCATCCATGTTCATTATACCCACAAAAAAGGAGGAAGGTATTGTCAATTTCATGTGTTATTAAAAGTGAATATTGTCTGAAATCAATCTTTTTTATTTATTTTATTAATTGAGATGTTAGCAAAAAAAAGTCAGAGAAATCTAGGGAATTACTAATGATAAAAAATGTTTTGCAAGTTATCAAATTTATTTTGTGTATTCCATGTTATGGATTATTTCATGGTTACTGTGTTAGGAAAAGTATACATTATAAGAACTAATGTTTAGTTGTAAAGAATTATAGGGAGAAAAGTGTATTTTCAGCAACCCCTAGGAAAAGATTACAGGTTTTAGTGGTCATGGGAACATAATCCTTTATTTCTTGTAGTTTCAATGTGTCAAGATTCATATTTTTCTTAACTTTCATGTCATTTTCTAGAAACATTACCCTTGCAAAAGTTAAGGATTGACTATATTTAATTTTCTCTTCAGGGGATTAAATAGCCACTGCACAATGTGATGTCACTTACTCTTAAACTCCTGTTAGAATTAAGAACAAAAACTAATCATTTCTGTAATTCAAGTAGGGAAAATAAGCCCTACTCCCACACAAAAAGCAATATTTTTTACTCTTTCTTTTTTGAGGTAATTAGGATAAGTGACTTGCCCAGAGTCACACGTCTATTAAATGTCTGAGGCTGGATTTAAACTCAAATCCTCCCAACTCCAGCACTGGTGATCAATCTACTGCACAACCTAGCTGCCCCAGTGGCATATTTTTTAAAATAAATTTATTATTTATTTATTCTTAATATTCTTGTATTTTAATTTTCAGTTCCAAATTCTCTCCCTTATTCCCATACCTCCCCAACCAACTGAGAAGCCAAGTAAAAGGATAGTAATTATATATGTGAAATTACGTAAAACATTTCCATATTAGCCGTATCTCAAAAACAAACAAAAAAAATAAAGTCGTATATCAATTCACAATCAGAGTTCATACATTCTCTCTCTGGAGATGGATAATATTTTTTCATCATGAGATCTTTAGAATTGACTTGGTTCATTATATTGATAATAGTAGCCAAATCTTTCAAAGTTGGTCTCACTACAATATTGCTGTTACTGTGGACAACCATCTCTCAGTTCTTTTCTCTTCACATAGCTCATCTAGGATATTTTTTTTTTCTGAAATCACCACCTTGTCACTTCTTAGAGCATAATTGTACTCCATCACAATTGTATGCTACAATTTTTTCAGCCATTCCCCAATTGATAAGCATCCCCTCATTTCCTAATATATTACCATCAAAAAAGAGTGGCAATAATTATATATATACATATATAGTTATTTTACTTTTTTTTTTCCTTTGACCTCCTTGGGGTATAGATCTAAGTAGCGGTATTGCTGGGTCAAAGATTATGAACATTTTTATAACACTTTGGGCATAGTTTCCAATTGTTCCCCAGAATTATTGGACACATTCATAATACCACTAAGAGTTTATTATTTTATCTATTTTACCTCAAGCCCTTTAGCATGTGAGGTGGAAACACAGAGTTGTTTTAATTTGAACTTCTTTAATTAATAGTGATTTAGATCATTTTTTGTATGACTATAGACAGTTTTGATTTTCTTTTTCTGAAAACTGTCTATTCATATATTTTAACGATTAACTAGCTGGGCAATGGTTATTATTTTCATAAATTTGACTGAGTTCCCTATGTATTTGAGAAAGAAGGCCTTTACTAAATAAACTCATATTTTTATATTACTTTATTTTCTATGGTAGCTTTTAGTATAATATAGTTTCTCTGATTATCTTTTAATTACATATATTTTTGCTTTTTGCTTTCAGATCATGATTACTACCCCTCCCTTTTTACTCAGCTCAAATGTCTGTTTTGCTTCTGCTCATTGTATTCCTTAATATGTCTTCCTTTTTATCATCCATCCTACAACCCTGATCCTCTTCCACTCCTATTTCCTCTTGAGTCAGATTTCTATATCCAACAGAGTACATGTATATACACATACGCATATATGTATTTTTCATCTTTAAGCAATTTTTTGAGACAGAGGTTTACGTATTAGCTGCCACTCTCTCAGTTTCCTCTCTACTACAAAAGCAGTATGACAAAAATGTAGCCATTCCTTCCTTTTTATCCCACTCCATCCCTCTTTCTTTTGATTTAATTTTTTTTAGCTGATCCAAACATAATCGACTCCCATTCATGCCATCTATCTATTGAGACCCTTCTAACTGAACTAATAATAATAGTGATTAGTGATTACAAGTATCATCTTTTCATTTAGGAATGTAAAAATTTAACATTATTGAGTCCCTTATGATTTCTCTGTCATGTTTATCTTTTTATGATTCCCTTGAGTCTAGTGTTGGAATGTATAATTTTTTATTGAGCTCTGTTTTTTCCCCCAATCAGGAATGCTTGAAAGACCTCTATTTCATTGAATATCCATTTTTCCCTGGAAGAATTATACTTATTTGTACTGGATAGGTGATTCTTTGTTGTAGCTCCTTTGCCTTCTAGAATATCATATTCCATGCCAGTTGATCCTTTAGTGTAAAAGCTGCTAAATCCTGTGTGATCCTGACTACAGCTCCACAACTTTTGAATTGTTTTTTTTCTGGTTGTTTGCAATATTAACTCCTTAACCTAGGAGCCCTGGAATCTGGAGGGAATATTCTTGAGATTTTTCATTTTGGGATCACTTTCAGGAGGTGATAAGTAAATTCTTTCAATTTCTAATTTACCCACTGGATCCAAGATATTGGACCAGTTTTCCTTAATACATCCTTGAAATGTGATAGATACTTTTTTTTAAATCATGCCTTTCAAGTAGTCCAATGATTCTTCTTTTTTAAAAAGCATTTTTCCAAATATGTGTAAAAACGATTGTAAACTCGTTTTTATTTTTAAATTTGTATTCGAAATTTTCTCCCTCCTTCTCACACCTTCCTCCTCCCTAAAAGATTAAGCAATTTGATATAGGTTGTGCAACCATATAAAACATATTTCCATATTACTCATGTTGTGAAAGAAAAGAGAAAAAAAATAAAGTGAAAATAGTAAGCTTCAATCTGCATTGAGACTCCATCACTTGTTTCTTTAAATGTGGATAGCATTTTCTGTTACAGGTCCTTTGGAATCATCTTGGATCATTGTATCACTGAGAAGAGGTTAGTCATTCATAGTTGATCACCACACGATGTTACTTATATTGTGTACCATGTTCTCTTGGTTCTTCTGACTTCACTCAGCATCAGTTCATGTAAGGCCTTCCAGGTTTTTTTCTGAAATCTACCAGCTCATCATTTCTTACAGCAAAACAGTATTCCATTATATTCATATACCAAAACTTGTTCAGCCATTCTCTAATTGATAGGGATCCCCTCAATTTCCAAACCTTTTCCACTACCAAAAGAACTACTACAAATATTTTTGTATATTTAGATCTTTTTTTTCCTTTTTCTGTAACCTATGGGATACAGACCTGGTAGTGGTATTGCTGGATCAAAGGGTATGCATTAGTGAGATAGGCCTTTGGCATAATTCCAAATTGTTCTCAAGAATGTTTGGATTAGGTCAAAACGCCACCAATAACACATCAGTGTGGTGATTTTTCTCAAATTCTCTCTAACATTTATCATTTTACTTTTTTCTTATATTAGCCAACCTGATAGGTGTGAGGTGGTACCTCTGAACTGTTTTAACTTCTATTTATCTAATCAATAATGAATTGGAGCATTTTTTCATATGACTAGAGATAATTTTGATTTCTCCATCTGAAAACTGCCTATACATGTCTTTTGACCATGTATAAATTGGGGAATATCTTACACTTATAAATTTGATTCTGTTCCCTATATATTTGAGAAATGAGGCCTTTATCAGAAATATTTACTGTGCAAAGTATTTCCCAGTTTTGTGCTTTCCTTGATTACATTGGTTTTGTTTCTGCAAAACCTTTGTAATGTAATATAATCAAAATTGTACGTTTTATATTTCATAATGCTCTCTATCTCTTGTTTGGTCATAAATTCTTCCCTTTTCCATAGATTTGACAGACTATTCCTTGCTTTCCTAATTTGCTTAGGGTATCACCTTTTATATCTATATTATGTACCCATTTTGAACTTTTCTGGGTATATTGTGGAAGATGTTGGTCTATACCTAGCTTCTGCCATATTTTTTCTACTTTTCCCAGAATTTTTTTAAAGAGTTCTTCTGGGGGCAGAGCCAAGATTATGGGGTGAAAGCAGGGATTCACCTGAGCTCTCCCTCAAATCCCTTCAAATACCTCTAGAAATGTATCTAGAGCAGCAGAATACGCAAAGAGACTGCGTGTGGCAGATTTCCAGCCCAAGACAACATGGAAAGTCAACAGGAAGGGTCTGTTGCACCAGACTGGGAGAGGAGTACAGTCTAGTGAGGAACCTGCACCAGCATAGACTCAACTACAGCAAAGTTCCCAGGGGACTGAATCACTAACAGCAATGGTGATTCCCAGACCGTTCACTGCAGAAGAGGGGTCTGTTGGAACTAGGTGAGAGAAAAGCACAGTCCTGTGCAGAGCCAGCGAACAGAGGCAACAGTTCTTCCTAGGGCTATCAGCACATAGACTAAATATTTGAAAGTCACCTATTTAAATTTCCAGGAGCCAAGATAGTGGAGTAAGCAGTAAGTCACTCTCACTTTCTTTTATAGACTTTGAAAAAGCCAGAGAATATTGCCCCAGGAAAAATCCTGGAATAGTGGAGCCAGAAGAAAGACAAGATAGAGAAAGTCTTTTAGCTTGGGAGTCTAGGGGGATTAATGGGAAAGTTCCCTCTTGCTGTGGCTGAAGGGTACCAGTACAGGATGGGAGTTATTCCAGCAAGTGAGCAGCAAGCTCCACCCCAGTAGATCAGTGGGAGATCTTGAGCTCCAAGGTGGAGGACCAGACAAGTGCCAATGCCAGACACACACTGGTCACAACCACCAGCTCCAGCTCAGCACCAAGTAAATTACCAGACCACAACAACATACAACTGCCAGCACTTGAGGCCCCAGCAAAGAAAACCAGTAACCAGGCTTTTAGCCCCCAGCAAAAGAAGTCTGGGATAGTACCCTCTGGGCCTTAAAAGTGGAGATCAAATTTAAAAGCCAGAAAGCAAGGCAAAAAATGAGCAAAAAGAATCAGAGAAAAACAATGACCATAGAGAAATATCTTGATGACAGGGAAGAACTAAACACAAATTCAGGAAAGGAAAAGATGGTCAATATACCTACGTCCACAACCTCAAAGAGGAATATGAAATGGTCTCAAGCCCAAGGAGCCTTCTTGGAAGAGCTAAAAAGGATTTTAAAAGTCAAATAAGAGAGGTGAAAGAAAAATTGAACAATTCCTTTAAAAATACAATTGACAAAATTGGGAGGCGGGGAAGTATGCTGAAGGAAACAATTTCATAAAATGTAGAATTGACCAGATGGAAAAGGAGGTACAAAAGCTAACTGAAGAAAACAATTTGTTAAAATAGAGTGGGACAAGTGGATGCTAATGAATCTATGATACATCAAGAATCAGTCAAACAAAATAAAAAGAATGAAAAAATAGAAGAGAACATAAAATACTCCTTTGGAAAAAGAATAGAACTGGAAAATAGATGCAGGAGAGATAATCTAAGAATTATTAGTCTACAAGAAAGCCATGATGAAAAAAAACAGCCTGGACAGGTTCTTTCAAGAAATCATTAAGGAAAACTGAACTGGGGTCCTAGAACCAGAGGGTAAAATAGTCACCAAAAGAATCCACCAATCACCTCCTGAAAGAGATCCCAAATTGAAAATGTCAAGGAATATTATAGCCAAATTCCAGAGTTATCAGATCAAGGACAGAATACTGTAAGCAGCCAGAAAGACATAATTCAATAATCATGGTAGCACAGTAAGGATTACACAGGACCTTGCAGCTTCTATATTAAAAGTTCATAGGGCTTGGAATATAATATTCCATAAACAAAAAAGCTCAGATTACAACGAAGGATAAACTACCCAGTAAAACTGAACATAATCTTTCAGGGGAGGAGATGGATATTCAATGGAATAGGGGACTTCCACACCTTCCTGATGAAAATACCACAGCTCAATGGAAAATTTGAACTTCAAATACAAGACCCAAGAGAGAATAAAAAGGTAAACAAGAAAGGGAAAAAGAAAACATTTTATTCAATAAGGTCAGATTGTTTACATCCCTACATGAGAAGATTATACTGATAACTCTTGAGAACTGTATTTTTACTACATCATATAGAAGGGAAATCCATAGACAAAGGGGGTGGGCTTAAGTTGATTTTGATGCAATGTCAAAAATCATAATTAAGCACTGATAAAAGATTGTAATGGGAGAAGAGAAAAGGAGGAGGCAGAAAAGAGTAACCTATATTGCATGAAGAGGCACAAAGACATAGCGGGAAAGAAGGAAGGAAGACGATCATTGATTGAACTTTACTCTCATTGGATTTGGCTCAAGGAGGGAATAGCATACTCAGTTAGTACAGAAATCTAACTTGCCCATAGGCCATTGGAGGGGAAGGAGAAAGAAACGGGAGGGAGAGATAGAAGGGATAGCAGACTGGGGAAGGCAGTGGCCAAAAGCAAAACTCTAGTGAGGAGAGAAAGGGAGAATGGGGAAAGAAATGCATAAATGGGGGGGGGGATGACACAGATGATAATTATAAATGTGAACGTAAATGTGATGAAGTCTCCTATAAAACAGAAGCAGATAGTAAAATGGATTAAAGATCATAATCCTCCATTATATTGTTTATAAGAAACATATTTGAAACAAAGGGATAAGCACAGGGTAAAGGTAAAAGGCTAGCGTACAATATATTATGCTTCAGCTGAACTGAAAAAAGCAGAGGTAGCAATCTTGATCTCAGACAAAGCCAAAGCAAAAATAGATATAATTAAAAGAGATAAGGACGGAAAGACTATCATGCTGAAAGGCACCATAGACGATGAAGCAGTATCATGACTAAATATATATGCATCAAGCGCTATATTATCCAAATACTTGGAGGAGAGGTTAAGGGAGTTACAGGAAGAAACTCACAGCAAAACTATGCCAGTGGGGGACTTTAACTTCTACCTCTCCAAACTAGATAAATCTAACCACAAAATAAACAAGAAAGAAGTTAAGGAGGTGAAGAGAATTTTAGAAAAGTTAGATATTTTTCACCTCCAGAGAAAATTGAATGGGGATAGAAAGGAATATATCCTTTTCTCACCTACACCAAAATTGACTACGTACGAGGGCACAAAAACCTCACAATCCAATTCATAAAGGCAAAACTATTAAATTCATTTAATGCACTGAAAATCTTTTTCACATCATGATGTGATAAAAATTATATGAAATAAAAGGTCATGGAAAGATAGACAATTTGTCAACTTGGCAGGGAGGGAGGGTAAGGAGGAGAAAAGATTTAGAACTCAAAATCTTATAAAAGTGAATATTGAGAACTAAAACTTAATTAATTAATTAAAAAAGAAAATAACACCTTTAAAGTTAAAAAGAAAAGAATTTTGATGCTTTACTACCTGGTGCATATATGTTTAGTATTGATATTACTTCAGTGTCTATGGTACCTTTTACCAAAATGTAGTTTCTTTGCTTGTGTGTTTTAATTACATCTATTTTGCTTTCGCTTTGTCTGAGATCATGATTACTACTCCTGCTTTTTTCTTTCTTTACTTTACTTTACTTTACAGGTGAAGCATAATAGATTCCATTCCAGTTCCTTACCTTTACTATGTGTGTGTCTCTGTTTCTTGTAAACTACATATTGTAGGATTCTAGTTTTTAGTCCACTCTGCTGTTTCCATTTTATAGGATAGTTCATCCCCTTCACAGTAATGATTGCTAATTGTGTATTTCCCTCCATCCTATTTTTCCTCCTGCTTATCCTTCTTTCTCTTTCCTTTCATCCTTTCCCTTCTCACCAGTGTTTTACTTATGACCATCACCTCCTCCATTCTATTCTCCTTTCTGTCTTAATCTCCTCCCCTTCTTCTTCTCCATAGGGAAAGATAGATTTTTTTTAATTAATTTACTTATTTTTAGTTTTCACCTTTCACTTCTTTAAGATTTTGAGTTCCAAATTTTCTCCCCATCTTTCCCCTCCCCCACCCAAAGACAGCATGCAATTTGATACATGCTCTACATATACATTCATATTAAAATCTACTTTCACATTAATCATGTTGAAAACAAGAATTAGAAGCAATGGGAGAAACCAAGAGGAAGAAAAATAAACTTAAAAAATGAGAAGGGAGCAAATAATATGGTTTGATCTACATTCAGACTCTGTAGGTTTTTTTGTTTTTCTTTTTCTTCTGTTTTCTGTATGTGGACAGCATTTTCCATCATGAGTCCTTTTGAGTTATCTTAGATCCTTGTATTACTAATAAGTCTATCAATCTTAGTCATCACACAGTGTGGCTTTTACTGTGTACAATGTTCTCCTGGTTCTGCTCCCTTCACTCAGCATCAGTTCATGTAAGTCTTTCCATGGTTTTCTGAGGTCCACCTGCTCATCATTTCTTGTAGCTCAATAGTATTCCATTACATTCATATACTACAACTTATTCAGCCATTCTCCAGCTGATGGGCATCCCCTCATTTTCCAATTCTTGGCCACCACAAAAAGAGCTACTATAAATATTTTTGTACAGGGGATCCTTTTCCTATTTGTATGATATCTTTGGGATATAGACCTAGAAGTGTTATTGCTGGGTCAAAGGTCACAGACTTTTTACAGCCCTTTGGGCATAGTTCAAAATTGCTCTCCAGAATGGTTGGATCAGTTCACAACTCCAGCAACCATTCATTAGTGTTCTAATTTTCCCACATCCTCTCCAGCATTTATCATTTTCTTGTTTTGTCTGATAGGTGTGATGTGGAACCTCAAAGTTGTTTTGATTTGCAGGGAAAAATAAGTTACTATGCCAAATTGATTGTGTATGTTATTCCTTCTTTGAGACAATTCCAATGGGAGCAAGGTTCAAGTGATGCCCACTACCCACATTCCCATATTCCCTTCCACTGTAACAGGTCTTTCATTACTCTTCATGTAAGGTAATTTATCCCATTCTACTTCTACTTCTCCCATTTTTCTGCTTCCAGTGTAATCCTCTTCCTCACCATTTAACTTTTTTATATCATTCTCTTGAAGTTATCTTATATTCACTTGTTTTGTCTATGTATACTCTTTCTAACTTCACTAATAGTGATATAGTTCTGAAGAATTGCAGGCATCATCTTCCCATGTAGATGTAAACATGTAAACAGGTTAGCCTTATCGAATCCCGTATGTCTTCTCTTGTCTTTTTATCTTTCTATACTTCTCTTGAGTCTTGAAATTGAAAATCAGATTTTTTGTTCACCTCTACCCTTTCCATCAGGAAATCTTGAAAGCCATCTATTTCACTAAATAACCATTTTTCCCTAAAGGATAAGTTCAGTTTCACCATGTAGGTGATTCTTCATTGTAAACCTAGCTCCTTTGCCTTCTGGAATACACTACATGCCCTCTGATCCTTTAATGTTGAAGCTGCTAAATTTTTTGTAATTCTGATTGTGACTCCCTGATATTTGATTTTTTTTGCGGGTTTTTCTCCCTGACCTGGAAGTTCTGGAATTTGGCTATGCTTTTCCAGATAGTTTTAACTTTGAGATCTCTTTCCAGAGGTTATAGGTCTATTCTTTGAATGTCTATTTCACTCTCTGGTTCTAAGATATCAGGGTAATTTTCTTTGATAATTTGTTGCAGATTGATGTCCATGTCTTTTTTTGATTGTGTCTTTCAGGTGGTAGAATAATTCTTAAATTACCCTCCTGGATCTATTTTCCAGGTCATTTTTTTCCCCATGAGATATTTCACATTTAGTTTTTTTAAAAAAATTCTTTTGATTTTGTTTGATTGAATCTTTATATTCATGAAGTCATTAGCTTCCACTTGTTCAATTCTAATTTTTAAGGAGTTATTTTCTTTGATGAGTTGTTTTTAACCTATTTTTCCATTTGTACAATTCTACCTTTTAGGTAGCTGTTTTTTTCATTACTTTTTTTTTTACATTTTTCTATATTTTTGTGCTCCCTTTATCAAGCTGTTGATTTTGTCCATGATTCTACTGCATCACTCTCATTTCTTTCCCCATTTTCCTTCTCCTTTTCTTATTTGATTTTTAAAAATCTTTTTGAATTCTTCCAGGAGTTTTGTGGGGACTTGAAACCAATTCAATTTTTTCTTTGAGGATTTGAATGTAGATGTTTTGAAATTATTGCCATTTTCTGAGTTTGTTTCTTGATCTTCCCTTATTTGAAGTTGAATATGGGAGAGCTCAGGTGATTTCCTGCTTAATCCAACATCTTGGCTCCCAAAAGTTCCTAGTCTGTTTAATTATATCTCAATGTATTTTCTCTTTCAGTTTTTTTTTCAATGCGATATTTCAAATTTTCTTCAAGTCTGATGTGTGTGTGTTTGTGTGTGTGTGTGTGTATGTGTGTGTATGTGTGTGTGTGATGTTTTCTCTGCTAATTCTGAGGGATCAGCAAATTTTCAGTGTTTCCAAGGTGCTGTGATGTGTGGAGAGGTGTGGGCACTGGTCTTCTGGATTGCATTCTAGTCTTGCCCAAGGAAGTCCCCTCCTCCACTCCCTTGTAGCCAAAAGTGCTAGTGTTTCTCTTGGACCTGGAGCTTTGACCAGGCTTTATATCTTCTCCAGCCACAAGTACTAGCATTCCTCTTGGTCCTGAAATTGGGACCAGAGTTCCCGCTGCCTTGAAACAAAATGCAAGTTCATTTCTCCACCTGGGAACCATGACTCAGATATGTGATTCAGATCTTCATATGGCCAATAGAGTTGCCAAACGTCACCAGCTGCACTCAGTGCCAACAAAGTGTTGCCTATAATCTCTTATTGAACACTTGTCCCATCTTCTAACCATCTGTGGGCTGAGAGCTCCCAAAGCTTCTGCTTGTTTTTACTGCCAACATGTGCATAGACTCTGGTGTCACAGACTCCAGTGTCAGATGTCACACTCCAAAGTCACAGACCTCTTCTATCAACCTCCTAAGCTGTCCTTGCCTAAAACAAAAGAAATTCTCACCCTGACCTTTTGTTGTCTCTGCCACTCCAAATTTTAATTTGAAGCATTATGTTAAAGGTATATAAAGGGAATTTTGGAAGAGTTCAGCTGATTTGCTTCCTGTACTCCACCATCTTGAATCCAGTGCCAAAATAATATTTATCACAAATGTCCCACTCAAGAAACCAAATGCAATTCGAAATTGAATGTTGCCAGATTTCTACTTATTCCAGTTGGTCTAGTAGACAAAGGAGGTGATGGCATAATAAGGGACAGAATATTTCTTATCTGTGCCTAGGATATTTAATCATTCAACTTGCCATGGTATTATTCTTCCTTCCTACTTGGCCTATAATTCCCACCATTAGAATTATGAGAAAGGGATGTACTCAGTGGCTCAAACCTATTATGATATTACTATTTAATCCGATAGATCTAGCACTAGTTTCTCCATTGACTACAAGTTTCACATCAGCAGTTGCCTATTAGCCATCTCCACCTGGATTCACTTCAAGCATCTCAAACTTACCATGTTGAAAATGAAATTGACCTTTCTCCCTAATTAAATTTCATGTCCAAACTTCTCTACTCCTGCTGAAGTTAACACCATCATTCTAAGCACCCCAGCTGAAAATCATCTCTGTTTCTCCTTCCCCACACATCTAATTAGTTGTCATGATTTTTTGTAATTCTTTCTCCCCAATATTTCTTACATACATCCCCTTTGGTTCATTAACATAGACAAAGCCCTATTTCAGGATCTCATTTCCCTTTGCTTGGACTTTCACAACACTTTGTACTGATCTTACTATTTGCAATACTTCCTCTCTCTGATCCATTTTCTGTGTAGCCATCACAATAATCTTCCAATGGAACAGACATGAGCATGTCATTTCCCCCACTCAAAGGTCTTTATAAAATGAAGGTAAGATAATGAAGTCATGCCAATAAAAATTCCAAAATGAAAATGCAAAACTTTCACTTAGAGAATGAAATACAAATTCCTCTGTCTGGCATTTCACACCCTCCAGGACTCCAAACATTTTTTTTTCCATCCATATTTTCTTTGATTCCTTGTCATGCACTCTACTTTCTAGCCAAAACTAGACCACATCAAATTTCCCTAATTTTCTACTGGCTGACTGACGCTATAGTTGAAATTAACTTTCTCTTACTTTTATGTCTCTTATAATCTTGGACTTCCATTAAGGCTCACCTGAATTACCACCTTCTTTTCATAGCCTTTTCAAGTCTACTTCAATGCTCCTCCCTAACCCAGGCCTTCAGAGCTTCTTTTCTAATCAAATTGCATTGAATTTACTTTTCTGTTTACATATTGTATCTCCGCCCCCCCCCCCCCCCCCCACCAAGTTCAATGGAAACTCAGTGAAGGCAGAACTTGTGGTTTGTTACTTTCATATCTTAGGACACAGTGGATAGAGCAGTGGGCCTGGACTCAGGAAGACTTAAGTTCAGATGTGGCCTCAAACGCCAACCGTGTTATCTGGGGCAAATCGGTTAACTCTGTTTGTTTCAGTTTCCTCATCTGCAAAATAAGCTGGAAAAGGAAATTATAAACCTTTCCAGAATCTAACACAACTGAAAAATAACTGAAAAATGAATCTTCTGTGTATTCTGCAATAGGGATTCATGTAGTTGTGCTTATTAAATGTTTCTGACATAGCATCAAATTATACATCCACCAGTCATTTACATAAATATTGGTGTGTGCAATTACACATTGTATTTTCTTTATATTGTCAGGTATTGGCATTCTTTATTATCACTTGATGTATTCTATGCAGTAGGAATTTTAAATTTTCTATGATTCAGGAGTTTCATTAATTTCTATGAGCCTCTCCTTGAATTAGCCCAGAGTGCTAAAATTAGTATGTGCAATTGGTTTAAATGTTTTTTTCTTCTAGGACATCATCATTCTTTCATTTACTTATACTGAACAGTTAAGAGTCATTGTCTATTCTTTCTTCCATTTCACCATGTTCCACCCCTATATCTAATTAGCTGTCAAATTTTGTCAATTCTGCTTCTTTAACATCTCCATGACAGGCCTCCTCTTTCTCTACCCACAGCACAACTGTCTCCTTTAGGTTCTTATCAATTCTCACTACTGCAATGGCTTCCTTGATTTACTAATACACAGTCTCCCCTCTTTCAATCCACACATAGGTTGCAGCTTTTGTTGAGTACTTTCCACACTGTCTGACTAAATTTTCATGACCCCATTAGGGGTTTTCTTGGCCAAGATGCTGGAGTGGCTTGCCATTTCCTTCTCCAGTACATAGGTTGCAAATGTCCTTAGTCTGCTTCATAAACTTCAGTAGTTATGTATTGCCTCCAAATCACAATACATACTCTTATGGTAATTAAAACCCTTCACAATATGACTCTAACACATCTTCTCATGTTTAGTATGTATGATTTTTCTCCTGCCCTTTATTTTCAAACCAAACTAGTCCACTTGGTATTCCTGTCCATAGCATTCTATTTCCCTTTTTGTGTTTTCATGGAACACACTCCTTCCTCACTTCTGCTTCTTGAAACCTCCTCTTTCTTTCAAGTATTAGAACAAAAGTTACTTTCCACAGGGATCTGTTGTGATTACCCTAGCTATTAATTCCCCCTCCAAAATTATCTTGGTTTTATTTTGCATTTACTTATTTGTGTGAACATTGATCATTTCCCCAACAGAATATAATCTCTTTGAAGTTAGAAACTAATTCCTATCTGTATTTGTATCTCAGGAACCTAGCATAGTGCCTGGCAAATAACATACACTTATAATTCTTATTAAATTGAATGAAAGTAAAGTGATAGCATAGGGTGTTAAAATCCCTAGTAGAGGGTTAAGATCCTATATTCTCAGCTCAACTTCACCACTAACTAATCACATTTTTGATACTGGAGATTTACTTAACCTTTCTTTTTCTGTTTTTCTTTCTCACTTAACCATCTCTACTATCTTCACAAATTTATTGTCAGGATGAAATGGGATAATTGGAGAAAACTTTCAGGGTAATTAATATTCTGGATCTAATTCCAGCCAGTTAGGAAGATATATTTCCCTCAAAAAGGAAAGGATGGGAATCTTAGGAAAAATTGATTATTTCACATTTGAAATTGTATTAGTAATAGCTAAGGCATAAAAAGCTATCTACAATCTCATGTATACCTTAGATCTGTGAAGAGATATCAGAATAAGAAAACAGCATTCTATGGTCCAAAATCATAGAGGGCAAAGGTAGTCCAAGAAGATTATGAAAGCTCTCAAGAATAAAATTCTGGTGTAATAAATGCAAAAAAATTAAAATTAACAGAAAAATGAGATCTGTCTGAAAAGACCAATATGGATCAATAGGAAACTTATCAATTAACTTTGACTTTTTAAATAATGTGCACAGAAAATGGAAATAGGGAAAATATCTCAGTTTTCTTTGAGAATTCTTAGAGAAAGAGGAAAGCACTACCAGTTGTGATACAGGAAAATAAGGAGAGCCTCATGTCTTCAAACTACAGCCCAGTAAGCTTTATTTTTATTCTGGGAAATGTTAGAAAATATTTTTATAGGGGTGGTTTGTGGACATAGAGAGAAGGAGAAGGTGATCATTAAGCAGTAACATATATTTCCTTTTTTAAAAGACCATAGCTAACTATTCTTACTTCCTTCTTTGTGTGGCTATACAGGTATAGTAGGGGAATGCCATAAACAGGTGTGTGTGTGTGTATATATATATATACACACACACACACATACATATATGAATTTCATTCACTAAAACAACTGACAACATATCTCATGTTATCCTATGCCAATAAGATTAATACATTAATTATATATTATTGCAGTTCAATAGATTCAGAACTAGCCAAACTGTAGCCAAAGAACACTGATTAACGATTATGAAGGCGTTATCCTTAATCTTGGCCTCCATTCCTCTCCAGGCCACAATCCAGACTATATTTGAAGATTTCTCTGCAACACCTTGGGTTTAATACCTTCATCTCTTTCCCCATTATCCCACCATTTTCAGCTACCTTTTATATGTTTTCCCTCATTAGAATATAAGCTCCTTGAGAGTAGAGGCCTATCTTTATTTTTTTCCCACTATTTGTATTCTCAGAATTTACCACAGTGCCTGACAATAAGAATCACAGTTCATAAATGTTTGTTGACTTGATTTGACTTTGTGTTTTTTTTTAACTTAGTTGGCAATGACTTGGCTGAAGACTATTATAGGAGGGACACTTGTCAAATTGACAGATGACACAAATCTGTTAAGGATAGCTGACACACTATGTCAGAAGCAGTTTCTAAAAAAAATTGACAATCTAGAACAATAGAATGACTTTAATAAGGTGAAATTTACTAACACTTGTGTAATTTGATATTAGATTCATCCCATTGAATAAGTAAATTCAAAGAACTATTAATTGGGTTAAAAATCAATTTGCAGTTACAGAATGGAGGAGGCAGAGATAGATGTGCACCCCAAACATCAATAACTTAAAGTAACAGTGAAATGTTTAGCCTAGAGAAGAAAAAAAATTGGGGGTATAAGGGGAGATTATAGCTGGCTTGAAGTATTTGAAGGGCTTTCACATGGAAGTTGAAACAGGTTGGTTTTCTTTAGTCCTAAAAGTCATAGAAGCAAAGAGTAGTAGTTTCAAAGAGATACATTTAGACTTAAGAGAATGTCTTAAAAGTTCTATCCCAAAAAAGTTCATGGAAATGCCTTGGGAAACCACCCCTTTCCCCTCAGAGATCCCAAAAAAATTATGAATGCTCATTTGCTGGGAAATTTGTAGTGCTGATTCTTTGGCAAGTATGGTTAAGTCACTTCCAACACTGAAATTCTGTGATCCTGCACTATGAAAAATATCAAGCTCTTATTTTCAGCTTACAAGTTCAATATCTTATCAGAGTGACAAACTATGACACATGTCAAATGCAAGGTCAATGTTAATACAAGCAAATCACCCAGAATGAGGAAGGTGAGAGTACTCTGCCTTGATCAGATCAGATCTAAAGTATCACATAAAGTTGTGGGTACCATATTTTAGAAAAGACATTGAAAAACTGGAATGTATCTCATGGAAGGGAAATAAAATAGTCAGAGGCCTGGGCATATTCTTTATATTTATTTGAGAGGTATTTAGATAGGAAAACAGAAAAAATATTCAGGGGGGGCGCAGAAATGGCATAACTACTGCTTTTATGTATTGGAAGTAAAGAGATTAGCCTTTTTTTGGCTTAAAGCCAGAGAAAAGAGGTAGGAACAATGACTAACATTTGAATAAAAACAGATTTAAGCTTAATTATAATTTTAAAATTCCTTTAAAACAGAGCTGACTGAATGGGGAAAGATTTGGGAAGTAATGGATTCACCATCTCTGGATATCAGGTGACCATAAGGTATTTTTTAAAGATAATTTTTGTTTATATATAGATTTAAGTATGTCTTTTAGGTTTAGTCAGATTCTGATATCCTCTCATTCTGTTTCACCATCTAATATGCCCTTTCAGAGGACAGATTTAAATTGCTCCATCCCTACATATATCTTTCATGTTTCTCTAACTTTATGAAAATATTTAATTTTACATACTTAATGCAAAATCTTAAATAGTGCACTTTAGAATCGTAGTACTTATGTTCCAATTCAGGTTTTGCCACCTAGAGGAACTATGGAATACAGGATCATAGGATCTCAGATTTAGAATCAGAAGGGAACCCAGAGACTTTCTAGTACAATCTTTTTTTTTCATATTATGTTTGAGAAAACTAGGGCTCAGGGAGATTAAATTACTTGGCCAAGATCATGCAGATAGTGTCAGATTTAGAATTTGAACAGAGATTGCCTGACTCAAGAGGCAGTAATATTTTCACTTTACCATGCTTCCTTGGAATCAGGAAAACATAGCTCTAAATTTCTCCTTTTATGCTAGCTGTGTGACCTGAGTCAAGTGACATAAATCTCGTAAGCTCAGCTTTCTCATCTATTAAATAGGAATAGTAATAGTATGTCATCATCAACATAGTAATGGGTTATCATTAGGGTGAAGTGAGAATGCAAAAATTAAAACTTTGTGAGCATTAAAAAGGCACAGAAGTGCAAGCTTTCAGTATAAAAATATTAGGATTAGTATTTTTATATTTGGGACTTTGGCCACTGGCCCTTTACTTATCCTAGCCTCATTTTCCTAATCTATACAATAATAGACTTGGAATTAATTAGCTTTAGAAATCCTTTAAAGCTATAATGCATTATAATCCTATGATGGTTTCTCATTTCAGAGAGTATTTGGAAAATAAGAATAATACAAAAATCTCTCAACTGAAAGGAAAGGGGGCCTTTCTCTAATTTTCATCCCAAAGGTGAAGAGTTCCAGGAGATTCAAACATGATTAGTGGTGTATCCAAATACATAGCACATACCCATACATATGTGCATATTGCTTCTCCTGACACTATTTAAACTCCTTGAGGGAAGAGCACTGTTTTTACTTTCTTTGCTGCTTAGCACAGTCCCTTTTAGCTTTAAATCTATGAACATTTTATCACAATTCATGCTTTCAAAGATTTGCTAATGTTGCAGAATTCATCATCAAATAGACAACCTGGTGATTAGCCTCTGACAACAAGATAAGCAGTCTCCAAATGCTCCCATGTGTTATATTTTCCCACCTTGATAGGCTTCACTAGAATCTTTTCTTGGCTCTTATAATCTTCAAAGACCCAAAGTTACCACCTATATTTTCAATAGGTATTAGAATGTGACTTCAGTTAAATGACGTTAACAATAGCAATAGCTCCCATTTTGAAAGCACTTAAACATTTACAAAATTATTTTCTTGAAATGATTTTGTGAGGTCAGTAGTATAAATAGGAATATCCCTATTTGAAAAATAGAGAAACTGGGGCTGAGAGAGGCAAAGTAATTTTCTAAGGTTTGTGCTTCGCTGCTGTAATCTCCCAGAAACTGGGGTCAGAACTCATCAAAACACAGTTTTGTTTTAGCCCAAACTTTGGCTTGAACAACTTCGAATTGAACTGGAGACAAAGGAAGACTTCTGGTCCCTCTTTTTCCCAATCATTTCCGTATGGTGAATCCAAATCTATGAGATTAGCTGGCTACATGCTGAATAGACATTATTATCATCCCGCTCAAAATGATTCAACATATGGACATCATCAAAACCCAACTGACTTTATGCACCACATTTCTAGCAAACAATTAGAGAAATCTAATTGAGCCATATCACTATGTCAAGGGCTAAGAAATTCAGCATTAAATGTTCTGTAGCATTGTGCATAGAGCTAGCTAGCAAGACATTGGAAATTCATTTTAATTTTACAGAGATAAATTGAAAGACCCAAGCATTTTCATCAGGGTGCAGCTTTCATAAAATAAATAAATTAAAAAGGAAGGACATAACAACAAAAGTTATAATAGAAAACAGAAGTGACATCATCAAATCACACACATATTGGCATCTCACAACTGTAGCCTGATTGTATTGTTAATTAATTCTCCAAATGCACAATAAGCCAAAGGGACAATTTGGGAAGAGTACTTGTCATTTAATTAGTAAATTAACTTTTTATCTCAAATGTTTCTCCATTTAATTAGCACATACTCTAGGCCAAGATCACACACCAGCTGGATTTTTTTTTTCAGGATAAATGGCTTTGTTTATTTCTTCATTTATCAAGTTGGTAACTTTGAGGAGTGGGGCTGTGGGTGGGGGAGGGATATGGGTACCGGAAAGGGGCAGAGATTTCATATTGGGGAATGAAGGCCATGTAAAGACTGGTGCTTGTGTGGGTAGAAGAGTAAATATACCTGGATGGCACTAACCCAATTTCACGGGGCTGTTTGAGGAAGCCTCCAATGAAGCCCAATTTAATTTATCATCATAATATTGAAGAAAGTGAGTCTGTGTTCTGGAAAGCTATGGTATTAGATTAACAAATTGGCTAGGTTTTATGAAGCTGAAAAGATGCTGAGGATAGTTCAGCAATGGACCATATGTACATCTTCCAAAGTCCAGCCTAGATTATTGCAGAAAGGCTCAACACCAATTTGACCACAGAAAGCTGCATTTTTGGATGCAACATTTTACAAAGAAAATCTACTACTGGTTGATTTAATAATAGATAACATTTATATCACACTTTAAGATTTGCAAAGCATACATAAATTATTTTATCTTATCCTCACAACAACCTTGTAAGACAGGTACCAGTGTTATATCACCTATTTTACAGGAGAGAAAAGAAACCATAGGATTATAGAAAGCTATAGTTAGAAAAATTTTGAGACCATCTAGTCCAATCCCTCCACCTTCTTTGCAGATGAGGACACTGAAGTTCAGGCAAATTACATGTCAGAAATGAGAAAGTGGCAGAGTAGAAGCAAGGACCTGCTAGAGCTCTCCCCCCAAAGTCCTCACGGTACCTATAAAAAATGACTTGAAACAAATTCTAGAGCAGCAAAACCAACAAAATGACAGTGAAATAGATTTCCAGCCCAGCACAATCCAGAAGGGCAACAGGAAGGGTCTATTGCACCATGCTCAGAACTGAGTGCAGCCCAGGATGGGCTGCCAGCATAGAGGGGACTAGAGCAGGTCTCAGAACACTGAATCACTTTTCAGCTGAGGTGGTTTCTGTTTCCAGACTTCTCAAACCACAGATGCCAAAGACAGCTTCAAAGGTCAACGGGAAAGTTCTCTCACCTGGATGAGAGAGGAGAATGATCCAGCCACAGCCCAAGCCCCAGGGCAGTGGCAGCCTCTGGCCCAGCAGTGGTTGCTTCTGGAGCTCTTAGCCTACAGATGGTAGGAGAATATAGCAGCTGATTTGGGTCCCAGTCCTTGGTGGCAGTCCTGGGGTGAGAAGGAGCACTGGCATGGTGAAGCTGGTGGTGGCTGTGGAGACGGAACCCTCCTCACAGTTCCAGGGCATAAAAGAGTGCTTATGGTTGCTCATGGACCAGAGCACAGACCAGGAGAGGAGTAAGCACCTCTCTTTTGATCATACATCTTTGGAGGAACTGAGAATTTACAAGTCCCTAGAGATATCTCTGAAAATAACTGCACAAAACTCCTGGGAATTTGGGGCAGTAAACCTTCCACTTAACAAACAGCTCAAAAGTCAAATAATTGACTGAGAAAATGAGCAAACAGGAGAAAAAGAAAAAGACTATAGAAGGTTATTTTCTTGTTGAAATAATGTTTTCTTATATCCTTGGTGGCAAGGAAGATCAAAGCATACAACTGGAAGAAGATAAAATCAGACAATTGGAGAAAGGCAGCAAGGTCAAGGCTTCTATATCCAGACCCTCCAAGAAAGATATGAAATGGTCTTAGGCCATGGCAGAGCTCAAAAAGAATTTTGAAAAGCAAGTAAAAGAAGTAGAGGAAAAATTGGGAAGAGAAATGAGAGAGGAGAGCATTCTGGGAAGATGGTGGAGTAGGTCAGAACAATCCAATATCTCAAGATATTCCCCCACAAAAGAGTTAAAATAACACCCTAGGGCAAACAAAGTGTGGATGGAGACAAAGGAGAATAGGGGCACAACCAGTATCTTCCTGGGACAATTTAAGAAGATCCTAAGAACAATCCCTGGACTAGGTTTGGTCCCAGCAAGAAGTAAATACCTCCAGACTAGTTTCCCTTTTAACAAGCAGAGATAAGCCTCTTAAATAACTAGTGGCAAGCCCTGGGGTTAATTGATTTGAGAGGCTTCTTCAGCCCCAGGCACAGGAACATTTCACCCTGGGATAGTGAGGGGAGTTAAGCATTTGAGCCCCAGAAGATTGAGGGAACCTCTGCTTATGAGGAATGCCAGACCCAGCTGAGCTGCAAAGAGGCTGGGGTGGGGCAGGAGGAAGGGCGAGAAGGAACCAGCACAGCCTGGTGAGAGTAGAAGCAGTGAGGTGGAAAGCCCCTAGATGCGGGCACTTATAGGAGGTTGGAAGTTTGGCTTTGGTTCCAGGCTAGAGGGGAGAACTGAAGATCTGGAGAAAGAGGCACCATTTCCCATACCCCAGGGCTAGAGGTGATTACAACAATTAAGTTAATACCACAAAAAATGCACAGGCAAAGGAGCAAGAATCCAATCATAGAAAGCTATTTCAGGAATAGAGATGACTGGGGTTCATCTTCAGAGGAGGATATTGAAGTAAAGAAACCCCTAAAGAGTAATTTCAAATGGTCACCAGAACAAAAAGAATTTATAGAAGATCTTAAAAAAACACTTTAAAAATCAAATGACAGAGATGGAGGAAAAACTGAATGAATAAATAAGTAGATAGACAATAAATAAATAAATTTTAAAAAATAATCCAAGACAAAAACAAGGAGGCTATGAAAGGACAGTCGACCAATTTGAAAAGGAGATCCAGAATCTTAAGGAGAAAAATGACATCATGAAAATTACAATTGGGCAAAGTGAAGCCAGTGACATTGTAAGAGATGAAGAAATAATTAAACAAAACATGAATAATGAAAAAATAGAAGAGAAAGTGAAACATCTTATAAGAAAAACAAAAGATTTGGAGAATAGATCTAAAGAGAAAATATAAAAATAATCAGACTAATTGAAAGTTATGATCAAAAAAAATCTTTATCTAACAATACAAAAAATAATTAAAGAAAATTGTCCTGAAGCATTAGAACAAGGCAAAAAAGTAGAAATAGAAAAAATTCATCGAACACCACTTAAAAGAGATCCTATGAGGAAAACTCATAAGAATGTCATAGTCAAATTCAGAAACCTCTAGCTCAAAGACAAAATATTAAAAACATCAAGATTAAAACAATTTAAATATGTTGGTGCCACAATTAGAATTACACAAGACCTAGCAGGTCTTGGAACACAACATATCAAAGAGAAAAAAACCTTGGGGTCCGTCTGAAAATATCATACCATGAAAATTTAAGTATTATCTTGAATGAAAAAAGGGATATTTGATAAATTCTCAGACTTTCAAGGGTGTTTAAAAAAATCCTCAACTTAATAGAAGATATGAAATATGAGACCAATAGAAATATAAGATACATACCAAAGACTGACCATATGGGATTCATAAGGACAGACTGTTTACCTTTTATATAACATAAAATGTAAAATACATGTTTAAGATTCTTATTAATAATTGGCAAGCTCATAAGAAAGAAGAGGGTAAACCTGACTATGATATGAATTTAAAAAGCAAAACCATTTAGAAACACCTTAAAATAGTAACAATTTTATACAAATGAGGTGCAAGAGGAAGAAAGGATACAGAGGAATTGGATGGAGGAGGCAGGTTGGTAGTTCTGGTAACCTACTTTCATTAGGAATGGGTTTAAGAGGGAACTATATGTATATATGTATACATATGTGTGTGTGTATACACATATACATATATATGTATGTATATATATTTAGAAGAAGATAAAAGTCTTCTAAATTTAGAAGAAATAAAATGGTAAGGGTATAGAGGACAAGGGAGGGATTTTTAGAGGGGCAAATGAGGGAATAGGTAAAAGGGGTCATATATAAAGGTGTTTAGATTAATGGGAATGTGAGGGTCAGGGAGGGATCCTTGGAGGGGGGGTAGACAAGTAATAGGAGGGCAAGGTAGTAGGTAGAAGTAAAGTAGAGGAACCAGGAGAGAGGTGAAACAAGAGATATGCACAAATATGAAAACAAGATCAGGAGTAGAGTATGTTTCTGAAAGTGTATGTCTATATATGCATGTATATATGTATATGTATATATCTATAGCTATTGGGAAACATATCTAAATTTTATTGTAGCCTTCTGGGGGAGGGTTTGGAGGGAGGGGAAAAAAGAACAAAGTAAAAAAGTGCACAGCAGAGAGCAAAAGAAAACTGATAGGGGGCAGCTAGGTGGCATAGTGAGTAGAGCACTGGCCCTGGAGTAAGGAGGACCTGAGTTCAAATCCGGCCTCAGGCACTTGACACATGTACTAGCTATGTGATCTTGGGCAAGTCACTTAACCCCAATTGCCCTGCTCCCCAAAAAACTGATAAGGAAGCAGAGAAAATATGCACAATTCTCAAAACGTGTTATTTATTATATAGGCTTTCTTGAAAGGAAAATCCATTGTTATAAATTTTGAATCCTGTCTTATGTTCTGCTATGCACGTGACATTTTTTTCCTTTCTTTGTATTTAAGTTTATGATATGTTTTGTTTCTTTTTTGTATTTGTGTTCTATCCCTTGAGTCTGAAATGAAATTTAAAAAAAAATTATATACGCACCAAATTGTACAGCATCTAAATTCTTTGTTTCACATTTTCTTTTTTTAAACTTTATTCATTTATTTATTTTTAGTTTGCAATACTCACTTTCATAAGATTTTAAGCCTATTTTTCCCTCCCTCCATTCTCTCCTCTCCAAGACAGCCTGCAATCTTATGCAGGTTTCAAATGAAACATTTCCAAATTAGTCATGTTGTAAGGAAGAATCAGAACAAAAGGGGAAAACAACAAGAAAGAAAAAAAAGAGAGAAAATAGTATGCTGTGATCTTCATTCAGATTCCATATATCTCTCTTTGGATATGGATAGCATTTCCTGTCATGAGTCTTGGAATTGTCTAAGATCATTAAATTACTAAGAAGAGCTAATTCTATTAAAGGTGGGCATCGCACAGTGTTGCTGTTACTGTGTAAAACTTTTTCCTGATTCTGTTCACCTCATTCAGCATCAGTTCTTGTAAGTCAAAAACACTGGAGAGCATAGGAATAAATTGAGTTTTTCTTAAAATGATAAATATTATCTATTTAAAACCACCAGCAAACATTATATGTAATGGAGATAAGCTCGATGCATTTCCAAAAAGATCAAGGGTGAAACAAGGATGTCCATTATCACGACTGTTGTTCCATATAATTCTAGAAATGTTAGTTTTAGCAATAAGAAAAGAAAAAGAAATTGAAGGAATTAGAATAGGCAATGAAGAAACAAAGCTATCACTCTTTACAGAGGATATGATGTTATAATTAGAGAATCCTAGAGAATCACTTAAAAAAACTACTTGAAATAATTAACAACTGTAGTAAAGTTATGAGATATAAAATGATGTCCAGTAGCAAGAGATAGAAATAAAAGTTCTGTTTGAGTTAACTGCTGACAATATCAAACATTTGAGCATCTACCTGCCAAAACAAACCCAGAAACTATATGAAAACAATTATGAAAAACTTTTCACACAAATAAAGTGAGTAATATCTAAATAATTGGAAAAATATCAGTTGCTTATTGGTTGGCAAAACTAATATAATAAGAATGACATTGCTACCTAAATTATTTTACTCATTCAACACCATGCCAGTAAAACTACAAAAAAATTTTTTATAGAACTAGAAACATGAAGAATGTGCATCTGGCCAGTGGACAATGCCTGTCCACCTGGGACTATGTTAAAGCACATGCTGGTTCTATGATCTGGAGTTTGCTGGTTCCCCTGGCTATGCTAAAGTATGTGGAATCTTTTGGTATTGGCATTTGCCTGTTTCACCATACTGGGGTTTGGGATCTCCCATTGTTTTGCTAAGGTTGGGCTTGCTGCCGCATTGTTGGGATGCTTCCTGTCCCCAAATGTGTTCCCCATTTACTTGAATGAAATTGACCTTTCTTGCTGATCCTCCAAGTTCCCTGAGTTAAAAAACTGCTCCAACCCCATCTTTCTGGCTGCCTCTGCTCTTCTAGGATTTTTCCTGGTGCACTATTTTTCTGGTTTTTCAGAGGTCAATATGAGACAGTAATAGCAACTTACTGCTTATTCTACCATCATGGCTCCTGGAAGTCCAAAATTGGCTCCTAAATTCTTAAAGGAAAAGTAAAAAGAGTTACAGAAGGAAATGTAAAATGTATGCTAATCAGGGACCTCAACTTTCCCCTCTCACAACTAGAAAAATCTAACCAAAAATAAAAATGAAAGAAGTAAATGAATAGAATTTTGGAAAAGTTAGATATGACATACCTCTGGGGGAAAAAATTGAATGGGAATAGGAAGAAATATACCATTTTCTCATGGCATTTACATAAAACCTAACCTCATAAATGTACAGAAAACCTGAAATATTAAATACTTCATTTTCAGATAACAAGGTAATAAAAATTCCATTCAATAAAGCTTAGTGGGAACATAGATTAAAATTAATAAGAAATAATCCAATCCTGAGAAATGAGTAATCAAAGAAGAAATCATAGAAACAATAAATAATTACATTAAAGAGAATTACAACAGTGAGATGATATAGCAAAAATTATTTATTGCAGCAAAAGCTGCACTTAGCGATAATTTATATTTCTAAATGTTTACATAAATAAAGTTGAAAAAAGAGATCAATGAATTGGCATTCAACTAAAGAACCTAGAAAAACAGCAAGGTATAAACCCCCAGTTGAAAATCAAATTGGTCATCTTGAAAATCAAAGGTTATGGACATGAGAGATATTATGTAAGTAGAATTTTAAGTACTTGGTAGATGATGAGATAAGAGTAGTCAGAAAGATGGGACAGGCACATTAGGTTTTGAATATCGATATCTGAAAGGTCAAAAAATTAGAGACTTTGGAACATCTTGAATTTCAGGATCACTGAGATTTTATGTACAATGATCTCAAGTTTTCTACTGATCTGATTAACCTGGCCTGTGGTTTTTTTTTCTTTTTTAATTTTATTTTTAGTCTTCAACATTCATTTCCACATGATTTTGAGTTACAAATTTTCTCCCCATCTCTATCCTCCCTGCCACCCCAAGATGTCATGTATGCATTCTGATTGCCCCCTTCTCCAATCTGCCCTCTGTTCTATCACCCCACTCTACCCTCGCTATCCCTTTTCCCCTTACCTTCTTGTAGGCCAAGATAGATTCCTATACCCCATTGCCTACATATCTTATTTCCTAGTTGCATGTAAAAACATTTTTTTAAACATTTATTTTTAGAACTTTGAGTTCCAAATTATGTCCCTTCTCTCCCCACTCACCCTCCTTGAGAAGGCAAGCAATTCAATATAGGTTATATATGTATCATTATGAAAAATCACTTCCATAACAATCATGTTGTGAAAGACTAACTATATTGCCCTCCATCCTATCCTCCTTTATTCAAATTTCTCCTTTGATCCTGTCAATTTTCAAAAGTGTTTGCTTTTGACTACCTCCTCCCTCAATCTTCCCTCCCTCCTGTCACCCCCCTCTTATCCTCTTCCCCCTATTTTCCTGTAGGAAAGATATCCAATTGGGTGTGTATGTTATTTCCTCCAAATCCAATGAGAGCAAGATTCATCTGTTCCCATTCACCTAACCCCTCTTCCCTTCCATTATAACAGCTTTTTCCTGCCACTTTTATGTGAGATAATTTACCACATTCTAGCTCTCCCATTATCCTTCTCCCAATATATTCCTCTCTTAACCTTTAATTTTGTCCTTTCAGATATCATCCCTATAAATTCAACTCACTGTGGGCCCTCTGTCTATATATACCTAAATTTCTTTCAAGCACCCCAATACTGAGAAAGGTCTCATGAGTTACAAATATCATCTTTCCATGTAGGATTGTAAACAAAACAGTTCAACTTTAGTAAGTCCCTTATGATTTCCCATTGCTGTTTGCCTTTTCATGATACTCTTGATTCTTTCATTTGAAAGTCAAATTTTCTATTCAACTCTGGTTTTTTTCATCAAGAAAGCTTGAAAGTCCTCTATTTTATTGAAAATCCATATTTTGTCCTGGAGCATTATACTCAGTTTTGCTGGGTAGGTGATTCTTGGTTTTAATACTAGCTCTTTGACCTACAGAATATCATATTCCGAGCCCTTCAATCCCTTAATCTAGGTGCTGCTAGATCTTTTGTTATCCTGATTGTGCTTCCCAAATGCTCAAATTGTTTCTTTCTGGCTGCTTACAATAATTTCTTCTTGATCTGGGAACTCTGGAATTTGGTGACAATATTCCTAAGAGTTTTCTTTTTGGGATTTTTTTCAAGAT
The DNA here is from genome assembly GCF_011100635.1 of Trichosurus vulpecula. Taxonomy (NCBI): domain Eukaryota; kingdom Metazoa; phylum Chordata; class Mammalia; order Diprotodontia; family Phalangeridae; genus Trichosurus; species Trichosurus vulpecula. The sequence continues at coordinate 374,445,040 of NC_050573.1, forward strand.
GCTATTGGTAGATTCTTTCAATTTCTATTTTACCCTCTGGTTCTACAATATCAGGGAAGTTTTCTTTGATAATTTCTTGAAAGATCATGTCTAGGCTCTTTTTGTGATCATGGCTTTCAGGTAGTCCAATAAGTTTTAAATTATCTCTCCTGCATCTATTTTCTAGGTCAGTGGTTTGTACAATGAGATACTTTACATTGTCTTCCTTTTGTTCATTCCTTTGGTTCTGTTTTATAATTTCTTGATTTCTCATAAAGTCACTAGCTTCCACTTGCTCCATTCTAATTTTTAAGGTAGTATTTTCTTCAGTGGTCTTTTGGTCCTTCTTTTCCATTTCGCTAATTCTGCCTTTGAAGGCATTCTTCTCCTCATTAGCTTTTTGGATCTCTTTTGCTATTTGGGTTAGTATATTTTAAGGTGTTATTTTCTTCAGGATTTTTGGGGTCTCCTTTATCAAGTCATTGACTTGTTTTTCATGATTTCCTTGCATCACTCTCATTTCCCTTCCCAATTTTTCCTGTAGTTCTCTTACTTTATTTTCCAAATCTTTTTTGAGCTCTTCCATGGCCTGAGACCAATTCATATTTTTCTTAGAGGCTTTTGATGTAGGCTGTTTGACTTTGTTGACTTCTTCTGGCTGTATGTTTTGATTTTCTTTGTTACCAAAGAAAGATTCTATAGTCTGAGTTCTTTTACACTGCCTGCTCATTTTCCCAGTCAATTACTTGACCTTTGAACTCTTTGTCAGGGTGTCACTGCTTCCAGAGTGGAGAGTGCTTTGTCCAAAACTTCAGGGATTTTATGCTGCTGTTTTCAGAGATACTTCTATTCTGAGGATGTATGATACTCCTCTCCCCAACTGTGCTCTGGTCTGTGAGCGCAAGTACTCCTTTCTGCCATGTAATTACCAGGAGGACTCCCTCTCCACAGTCACCACAAACTCTGTCATACCAGTGCTCCTCCTTCCCCAAGGACCACAAACCAGTACTGCAACCCAGATCCAAGCAGGGCAAAGTGAGAGAATGCTGCCTTAGTGCCAGCAAAGAGATCCCTGGAGTCCCGCTCTGATCAGTTGCCTGGTTCCCCCGACCGAATGTAGACCAGGAGTCAGAAACATCTGTTTCAGCCACAGCTAGAGCCACCTCCACTGCCCTGGGGCTGGGGCCATACCATGCACTTCTCTCATCCAGGTCCTACAGTTTTCCCACTGACCTAGTCAGTTGTCTTTGGTATTTGTAGGTTGAGAAGTCTGGAAACTGTCACAGCCCAGTGATTCAGGGCCCTGACGCCTGCTCCACCTGGTCTACTCAGGCCTGCTTTCTTCCTGCTCAGCCCAAGTTTGGCTGCGCTCAACTGACAGCATGGTGCAATAGATCTTTCTCTGTGACTGTCCAGGCCATCTTGGCCTGGAGACATTTCATTATGTCAGTTTGTGGTTTCTGTAGCTCTAGAATTTGTATAGAGTCATTTTTTACTGGTGGTTGGAGGGATTTGGTGGAGAGGTCAAGCAAGTCCCGGTTTTCAAGGAGCCATCTTGGCTCTGCCCCTGATGTTCTCTGTTAAACATCAATGTTATTATTGAAATGTGTTACCCCAACTGAAACACAATATTTCAGATGTTGCCTGATTATGTCAGAATACAATAGGATAATCATCTCTAAAATCCTTGTCATTTGACTTTTATTTTCAAATTTAGTGTTAAACTAATGTTTGATTGTTTTTACTATGATATCACAAAATTTAAAAAAAAATCACTCTCTTGACTCATATTGAGAGTTTAGTTCAGAAAGACTCCAAGACACTTTCATATGAATTTCTGCCTAGCCACACTTTCTCTACTTTGTACTTGTGAAATTTATTTTTTGAATGCAAGCATAAGGCTTCATATCTTAATAAATTTATTCTACCTGGATGTGACCAAGTCTTTCCAAGTGCTTTTTGGACCCTGAAACTGTCATTCAATGCTCTCCTGACTTTCTATCATTTGAATATGTAATAGGCATGACATTCATACATTTTCCCAAGTCATACTCAAAAATATAAGTAGCACAGAATCAAGTACATATCTCTGAGGAACTACATCAAAATATTTCTTACTTCTTTTGCATCTACATCTTCATTTACTTCTGAATTCTTTTACCTATACAGCCAACTATGCCATATTTTTTTTTTCATTTTCCCCACAAAAAATGATTTTCCATAGCATTTCTAAAAACTTTGGTAAACTGTATTTATATCATCCCCCAATCTATCATAATATTAATATAGTCAAAAAGACATATGATTAGTCTATATGAACTCTCTTGATGAAGTCATGCTAATTCTTTGTGATAACTGCTTATTGTTTCTAAATCTTCATTGAAATTCCTATCACTAATATGTTCTAAAATTTCCCCTTCTAAAGTAACTCAAGTTCATTAGCACATAGAATACAAAACTCAATCCTTTTTTAAGAATAACAACTTCACCTCAATAATCCTGTGGTACCATGCCCATTTTCCATTTTTTTTAAAGATCATTGAAAGTGAATCAGCAATAACAATTTTCAATTGAAGGAATTGCTTTAAAACATAAGTTTCAGAGGTTAGAGAGTCCTCAGACATCACCTAGTTCAGACTTCTCATTTGGAAGATGAGGAAATCCAGAAGTAAAGTTACTTGCATTAAGTTAAATTTAGAAAATAACACAGTTGATTTGTACACATTGAGGGAAGCTGTATATTCCCTTTAATATCTCAGGTATCCTATACATAAATTCATTGTCCATTTTCTAATAGCTTTCTTCTTCTAAAGATCATTCATCTTGGCCTCCATTTCTCCCATTACTTCCAAAGAAAGTAAATTTCATTCACAGAACTCCACCTATACTTTCCCTGAAATTTTTACATCATCTTGGATATAATACAGACTATCAACATTTTTTCCCTCTTTTAGTTAATTCTAAGGTGGAGGAGGTGACAGCTTTCCTTACAAAGCTCATATCACTTTCACTCTAGCAAATGATTTCTTCTTTTTATTAAGACTAAAAGGCACAATACACATTACTCTATTGGTCCCTTCACCTTTCGGAATATTAAATTATAAATAGGCCAATTCATGAAAGTATTAGCTACTCTCTTTTGAAGAACTAGAGAACTTTACCAGATCCCCACATAGTTAAAGTCCTCTATGACTTGGATATAATATTTTTAGGACTGAGATTCTTTACCTGAGTTTCTCATTTTTGTTTTGGTTTTCTCCTCTTCGGTGGTCTTATTGTTTATTCTGATAACAATACCACTTCTATTCTTCTTTCCATTGCTCTGCACCCAGATGTTCTCCATCATATTTCTCTCCTCTGGTTCTGATGTTTCCTTGTAAGATTAAGTGCAAATATTCTAATGTGTCTGTGTTATCATAGGTATGGACAGTCCCTCCAATGATTCTGCTTATAGCCCATTCATGCTAGTTCATTCATAGACTCCTGTACATATTTCAAAACAAAACAATAATCTCAAACTTATTGGTACATTAAAATTAAGAAATGCCTGATGTTTAGATAAATCACAAGCAGATGCTAACTTGCTTTATAAAATATCAAAAAATACTAACATTTGTTATTATATGATCAGATACAACTATGCCTCTGCTCATAATTTATTACTATTTAGATCTTTGTAATGTGTATCACCTTTATCACATCATAGAGTCCTTGAAGCAGTTTGTTACAGACTCTTATGATCTAATACCAAAAAGGTATATTCAATTTGTTTTTCCTTTCAACAAAGATAGATACTTTATTCTTGTTTTGCAATTTTAATACAAACCTTGTAATTGAAGGTCAATTCTAGTACCTTTTTTAAATATCTCCATAGGGATATTTAAGACCTCATAATTCTTATGCCAAAGTAGCACACTTGGCTTGTAGAGAGATTTCTATGTCAGACAATGCTTCCCAGAACATCTGCTTGACATAATTAATAAAATGTTTTTCAAATAGATCTGATCACTAAACACAACAGTGGGTGATTCAATTTTTCTCCTTCACAATGTTGTCCCATAAATTGGCTACAAGAGCTAATTGTTGGCCATGGGAAAAAAACGTTCTGATTGATTTTTCATTCTCTTAATTTCAATGGATACTGTGGCAATGTAGGAGCTTTTCATCGATTACCTCTCACTCCTGACATATGACTAACCTTTATCTTTTTATCGTCATATAACTCTCTTATGAGATTACTCATTTTGCACCAATTGTATCATTCCATTTTTGTAAAATGTTTCCTCCTACTTATAATTACCCTTTCCATTGGCCATTATGTGATCCTTCACTTAAATTCTTCAGATACTCTAGTAACCTATGATTCACAGATAGACAATATTACCAAAAGCATACTGATTTAAAAAAAATAGATGGACCTTTGTTTCAAGGCAAAGCTTTGTCATCACTACAAATTGTATGAAAATTAATTCAGTACATTCTTCTGTGAATTCTTGTCTTGAATCATTGTCCATTTGTAGTGTCTTTCCAAGATACATGCATTGAGAGACGAAAACCAGGAGTTATGCATACAATCCAATTGTATATCATACTCAGATGAAAAAACCCTGCTCATCTAGCTGTTTTTGTTTGCTATCATTGGTATTGCTTTCTGTGGGGGTAATGTCAACATTCTATGGGATTGTGGATTTGTTTAAATAACTCTGAGGTGATATTGGGATTGATGTAATTGTCACAATGCATCTGCAAACTCACCATCACATGTTCATTTTGGCTTTTGTTTAGGACATCCTCCACGAATGTGGAGAATATTTTTTGTTAGCACATATTTTTTTTCTATTCACATCTCATTTTATATTACTGATCAAGTGAGTATGAAAGAAGTTGGCCTTTGTTGTTTCAAGGATTCTCATAAGATTTTGATATATGTGTGAGAGACACCTTGTAAGAAGGGAACATTTAAGATGATGTTTTGCATCAACTGTTATTTTAAATATAACCAACAGTAAGCACAGTAGAATTTTGTATTCTTTCTAACTTCTAGCAAACCATATGTCTTAAAAATATAATTAATTTCATAAGATTTCTATGATAGAAGAAGTCATGTATGTTGGTAATTTATTAATATTCTGCTAGGGGTCTCTTTTTCCATTAAGAAATAATGATGGCAGGGGGGTGGAGAGCTAAGATGGCAGCAGGAAAGCAGGGACTTTCCTAGGGCTCTCCCCGAGGACCCTCCAAACACCACAAAAAAATTGCTCTGAACATATTCTAGAACTGCGGAACCCACAAAATAGCAGAGGGAAGCAGAGATCCACCCAGGACAGCCTGAATGGAGTGGTGCAGAGCAGAGCCCAGTGTGGGCTGTGCCCAAACCAACCAGACTGGGATCCAGGCGGAACAGGCCTTAGCACCCTGAATCAGTGAGCTGTGGCAGTTACCAGACTTCTCAACCCACAAACACCAAAGACAACAGAGAAGGTTACTGGGAAAAGCTGTTGGGACAGAGAGAAAGGAGTTTCCAGTTCAGCCACCATCCTGGGGTCAGCGAGGGGGTACAGCTACAGAACTATAGCTGCAGTTGCTCTGGCCCCAGGCCCACCTAGTGGGAGGAATTAAGTGGCGGATCACAACAGGAGTGCAGAACCTGCTTCAGATCTGAGTCAGGTTCAGGTTGGCAGTTCTTGGTGGAGGAGATGTGCTGGTGTGGCAGAACTTGCTCTGAGAAATACCTCTGAAAACAATAGCACATCCCGTCAAGCTTGGAACAAAGTACTCTCTACTCTACAAGCAGTCATACCACCACAAAAAACTCAAGGGTCAAGTAGTTGGCTGGGAACATGGCCAGGCAGCGAAAATGGACTCAGATTCAGTCTAAGACTTTTGAATCTTTCTTGGGGACAAAGAAGATCAAAACATACAGCTGGAAGAAGCCAACAAAATCAAACAGTGTACATCAAAAGCTTCCAAGAAAAACATGAATGGTTCTCAGGCCATGGAAGAGCTCAAAAAGGAGTTGGAAAAGCAAGTTAGAAAAGTAGAGGAAAAATTGGGAAGGGAAATGAGAATGATGCAGAAAACAATGGAAAACAAGTCAATGACTTGATAAAGAGACCCAAAAAATACTGATGAAAATAACACCTTAAAAAATAGACGAACTCAAATGGCAAAAGAGCTCCAAAAAGCCAATGAGGAGAAGAATGCCTTGAAAGGCAAAATTAGCCAAATGAAAAAGGAGGTCCAAAAGCCCACTGAAGAAAATACAACCTTCAAAATTAGATTGGAGCAAGTGGAAGCTAGTGACTTGATGAGAAATCAAGATATTATAAAACAGAACCAAAGGAATGAAAATAAAAATGGAAGACAATGTGAAATATCTCATTGGAAAAACCACTAACCAGGAAAATAGATCCAGAAGAGATAATTTAAAAATTATTGGACTACCAGAAAACCATGATCACAAAAAGAGCCTAGATATCATCTTTCAAGAAATTATAAAGGAGAACTGCCCTGATATTCCAGAGCCAGAGGGTAAAATAGAAATGGAAATAATCCACCGATTACCTCCTGAAAAGGATTCCAAAAAGAAAACTCCTAGGATTATTGTCACCAACTTCCAGAGCTCCCAGGTAAAGGGGAAAATACTGCAAGCAGCCAGAAAGAAACAATTTGAGCATTGTGGAAACATAATCAAGATAATACAAGATTTAGCAGCTTCTACATTAAGGGATCAAAGGGCTTGGAATATGATATTCCACAGGTCAATGGAGCTAGTATTAAAACCAAGAATCACCTACGCAGCAAAACTGAGTATCATGCCCCAAGGCAAAATATTGATTTTCAATAAAATAGAGGACTTTCAAGCTTTCTCAGTGAAAAGACCAGAGCTGAATAGAAAATTCGATTTTCAAACACAACAATCAAGAGAAGCATGGAAAGGTAAACAAGAAAGTGAAATCACAAGGGCCTTAAGTTGAACCGTTTTTTTTAAATTCCTACCTAGAAAGATGATGTGTATAATTCATGAGACCTCAGTATTAGAGTAGCTGAAGGGAATACACACACACACACACACACACACACATATAGACAGAGGGCACAGGGTGAGTTGAATATGAAGGGATTATATCTAAGAAAAAAAAATCAAATAAAGGGATGAGAGAGGAATATATTGAGAGAGGGAGAAAAGGAGAGATAGAATGTGGTAAATTTTCTCATAACAAAGTGGAAAGAAATAGCAGTTCTGTTGGGAGGGAAGAGGGGGCAGGTGAGGGGGAATGAGTGAATCTTGCTCTCATCAGATTTGACCTAAGTAGGGAATAACATACCCTCTCAATTGGGTATCTTACCCCAGAGGAAGGAAGGAGGAAAGAGATAAAAAAGGTGGGATGATAGAAGGGATGGTAGATATGGGGAGGAGGTAATCAAAAGCAAACACTTTTGAAAAGGGACAGGGGCAAGGGAGAAAATTGAATAAAGGGATAAGATAGGAAGGAGCAAAATATATTTAGTGTTTCACAACATGAGTATTGTGGAAGGGTTTTACATAATGTTACACATGTGGCCTATGTTGAATTGCTTGCCTTCTTAGGGAGGGTGGGTGGGGAGGGAAGAGGGGAGAGAATTTGAAACTCAAAGTTTTAAAGAAGATGTTCAAAAAAAGTTTTTGCATGCAACTAGGAAATAGGATATACAGGCAATGGGGCATAAACATCTATCTTGCGCCATAAGAAAGTAAGGGAAAAGGGGATGGGGGGAGTGGGGTGACAGAAGGGAGGGCTGATGGGGAAACAGGGCAATCAGAAGATATGCCATCTTGGAGTGGGGGGGAGGGTAGAAATGGGGAGAAAATTTGTAATTTAAACTCTTGTGAAAATTAATGCTGAAAACTAAAAATATTAAATAAATAAATAATGATTTAAACTAAAAAAAATAGAAGAAATAATGATTAGGGAAGAATTCATGTCCCAGAAAGAGATATAGAGCATTGAAAAAATGGAAAATGGATAATTTTGATATGTTAAACTGAAAAGTTTTTGTACAAACAAAGCCAAGCCAACAAAGATTAAGAGGGAAGCAGAAAATTGGGAAAGAATCTTTACAACCAGTGTCTCTGATAAAGGACTCATATCTAAAATATTCAGGGAAATGGCCCAAATTTATAGGAATACAAGTCATTCCCCAATTTAGAATGGTCAAAGGATATGAACAGGCAGTTTTCAGAGGAAGAAATTAAAGCTATCTATAGGCATATGAAAAAAATGCTCTAAATCATTATTGATTAGACAAATGTAAATCAAGACAACTCAGGTACCCCATCTCTCCTGTCAGATTGGCCAACATGACAAAACAGGAAAATGATAATTTCTGGAGAGGATGTGGGAAAATTGGAACATTATTACATTGTTGGTGGAGTTGTGAACTGAACCAGCCGTTCTGTAGAGTAATTTGGAACTACACCTAAAAGGTTATTAAAAAGTGCCTACCCTTTGACCCAGCAATACCATTTCTAGGACTGTATCCCAAAGATCTCACACAAGTGGGAAATGTACCAGTATGTACAAAAATATTTATTGCAGTTCTTTTTGTGGTGGCAAAGAATTGGAGATCAAGGGGATGCACATCAATTGGGGAATGGCTAAAAAAGTTGAGTTATCTGAATGTAATGGAATGGTATTGTGCTATAAGAAATGAGGAGCAGACAGACTTCATTATAACCTGGAAAGTCTTATCTGAAATCATGCTGAGTAATGGAAGCAGAACCAGGAGATCATTATGCATGATTACAGACACACGGTATCCGTAAGGACTAACTTTGATACACTTTACTCTTCTCATCAATGGTAGGTTCAAAGACAGCTCCAACAGACTCATGATGGAAAAAGCTATGCACATCCAGACAAAGAATTTTTGAGTCTGAATGCAGATTGAGGCAACTATTTGCTGTCTTTTTATTTCCTTTTTTTTTTGGTTTTGTTTCTTCTTTCTCATGATTCATTCCATTCTATATAATTTTTCTTTACACCTGGACTATTATGTAAATAATTTCAATGTGAAAATATATGTAGAACCTACATTGGATTACGTGCCATCTTGGTGGGGGGTGTTTCACCAATTTGGCTAGTAGCTGTTATAGGGTTAAAAGACCAACACAAGCCCAACAAGAACTCTGCCAGTACAGGTTCTTCTGATATGCTTTACTAAGAAAAGCAACATTAAGGGGCTAACAATCTTACTTTAATCCAACATATACATATATCATTCACTTAGTTCAGGGGAAATGCCAGCACCCTGAACTTCAGAGCAAATACAAACAAATACAAACATGCATTTATAAACAGACAGAATAAAATTCATAGTTACCAAGAAACCAATATCTGAGTTGAGGAGCCAGGGATCTCATAACAATGGCTGGCCCAGTTTCATGCACCACTCTTCTGTGGCTCAGAGTCCCCAGCAAATAGCTGTGCTCTCTCTTTTTATACAGTCTTTAGCCATCAACAAACAACATCTGAGTGACCAGAACTTAGGCTCCTACTATTGGCTCTGGTCTTAGCAAATCCCCTTGGGACCCTGAGAGCTTCATGCCCACACAGTCTTAGCACCTAGTAATTAGGGGTTTGGGCCTGGGGTTTTGCACCTAGTAAGGCTCAATCAAAGACACTTAATTAATTTATCATTCTAAAATAGTAAGAAAGTTCCACCTTAGTTACCAATGCAGAGGGAGGAGGAGAGAGAGGAAGAGAAAATTTGCGACCCAAAAAATTGCACAAGTGTTGTAAACTAAAAATAAAAAAATAAATTCATAATTAAAAAAAGAAATAATGACTGTTTCACCCACACACACTTGTTATTTTACTATTGTAAAAGACATCTCTAGAATTAAACTATTTATTCAGTCAAAATGGTTTTGATTCCAGCTTGTGTCTCCTTGGTATATCCTTTGATTTTTCCAAATTATATTCCTATCCCTCTCCACCCACCTGGTGATATTTTCATTTCTAATGAACCACATTCAGGAATATTCTGGCAGATTCCAGATGTGATGGTTCCAGGACTCTTTAAGGTGATGCTATTTGCTATAAAATTCTTCTAAGAGATTTCACAATTTTTATTTATTTGTATTCCTTCCAATTCTATCTCAAAACATCCCTAAGAATGACTTTGTATAATTTAGATTTTCTTTTTTTTCATTCTCTGCTTCTTGTTATTTAAAAGTTGATACTGGACTTAATCTTCACCATTTTCCTCATTAGATTATAAAAATGAGTTTATATTCTAAACCAATGCTGACTCTGGCCTCTGCCTACCCCTGTGTGAGAAGGAAATGAAGTGTTTATTAGCTGAGGTAGTTTTTAAACTTCTTAATTTTGTATGCTTATGGATTTTGTTATGCCTTGGTTAAATTTGCATATGCAATTTTACGTGCTGCTAATTTAATTTGCTCCAATAATTTCAAAATTGTAATATCAAAATTTTTTGAATATATTATATTAAAATTTTAAAATGCCTATCATATTTTTCATTTTATTTTTTACTTTGCTTTGCATGACTTCTTTTGTTTTTCACTAATTAGTTGGAGCTCTGATTATATATAACTGATCAAAGAATGACTCCCACATCAATAATGAGCTGTTTCCTGTCCATTAAAATGTCATGTTTTTCCTATTGGTTTTTGATTGCCATTTCCTTTTAAAGATTTTCCAGAAAAGAATTATGATGTACATATCCCTGGAGCTGATTGTACTGCCTATCAGGGGTCAGGGCAAAATACTATTTTTGGAACATTTCATGAGGGAGGAAAAACAAAGGTGATTTTAAAGAGAATATTGGGGGGGGGTTGCACATGATAGAGAAAATGAACTGGTACTAGATAAAATATTATTTGAGGGGTGCAGAGCCAAGATGATGGCTTAGAAGCAGGGACTTGCTTAAGCTCTCCCCAAAAACCCTCCAAACTCTTGTAAAAATGGCTCTGAAGAAATACTAGAGCTGTGAAATGCATGAAATAGCAGAGGAAATCAGGTCTCCAAACCAGGGCAGTCTGGATGGTTTCTGGGAAGGGTCTATCACTGCTGGGAGGAGAGTGTGGCCCAGCATAGGCCATGTCAGGACCAACCAGACAGGGAGTCAGGCAGAGCAGGCTGTAGGGCCATGAATCAATGAGCTGTGGCAGTTACCAGACTTCTCAACCCACAAACGCCAAAGACCACTGAGCAGGTTAGTGGGAAAACAGCTGGATCCAGGTGAGAGTGGTCTGGCCCCAGCCCTAGGGTGGTGGAGGTGGCACGGTAGTGACACTGGCAGCAGCAAGAATCTCCTGCAGCTGCTTCCAGAGGTTCAGCGTCCACTGCTTCTGGAGTCCCTGGCTCACATGATAGGAGGAATCAAGTGGTGGATCACAGTGGGAGTGCAAGGAATGCTTTGCTGGCACACAGGCAGGTTCTCTTGCTGTGCCCTGCTTGGATCTTGGTCCTGGTTGGTGGTTCTTAGGGGAGAAGGAGCACTGCTGTGGCAGAGTTTGTGGTGACAGTGCAGAAGAAGAAGCTCTGAAAACAGCAGCACAGCCCCTAAAGCACGGGACAAAGTACTCCCTACTCTGCAAGCAGTCATACGCTGACAAAAAGCTCAAAAGTCAACTAGTTGGCTGGGAAAATGAACAAGTAGTGAAAAAGGACTCAGACTCATATTCAAACTATAGAATCTTTTTTTGGTGACAAACAAGATCAAAACATACAGCCAGAAGAAGCCTATATCAAAACCTCCAAGAAAAACATGAATTGGTCTGAGGCCATGGAAGAGCTCAAACATGATTTTGTAAAGCAAATAAGAAAAGTAGAGAAATAATGGAAAAGAAATGATAATGATGCAAGAAAACCATGAAAAACAAGTCAATGACTTGCTAAAGGAGACCAAAAGAAAAACTGAAGAAAATTACACTTTAAAAATTGACTAACTCAAATGGCAAAAGAACTCCAAAAAGCCAATAAGGAGAAGAATGCCTTCAAAGGCAGAATTAGCCAAATGGAAATGGAGATCCAAAAGACAACTGAAGAAAATACTATCTTAAAAATTAGATTGAAGCAAGTGGAAGTAGTGACTTTATGAGAAACCAAGATATTATGAAACAGAAACAAAGGAATGTAAAAATGGAAGACAATGTGAACTATCTCACTGAAAAAATCAATTACCTAGAGAATAGATCCAGGAGAGATAATTTAAAAATTATTGGACTCCCTGAAAGCCATGATCAGGAAAAGAGCCTACACATCATCTTTAAAGAAATTATCAAAGAAAACTGCCCTGATATTCTAGAACCAGAGGGTAAAATAGAAATTGAAAAAATCTTGCCTCTTGAAAAAGATCCCAAAAAGAAAACTCCTAGGAATATTGTCACCAAATTCTAGACTTCCCAGGTAAAGGGGAAAATACTGCAAGCAGCCAGAAAGAAACAATTTGAGTATTCTGGAAACACAAAATCAGGATAACACAATATCTAGCAGCTTCAACATTAAGAGATCGAAGGGCTTGGAATATGATATTCTGTAGGTCAAAGGAACTAGGATTAAAACCAAGAATCACCTACCCGGCAAAACTGAGTATAATGCTCCAAGGCAAAACATGGATTTTCAATAAAATAGAGGACGTTTAAGCTTTCTCAAAGAAAAGACCAGAGCTGAATAGAAAATTTGACTTTCAATTATGAGAGTGTAAAGAAGCATGAAAAGGTAAACAAGAAAGAGAAACCATAAGGGACTTCCTAAAGTTGAACTGTTTTGTTCACGTTCCTACAAGGACAGATAATGTCTGTAATTCATGAGACCCTTCTCAGTATTAGGGTAGTTGAAAGGAATATACATATACATATATATATATATAGATATAGATATATAGATAGATAGATAGATAGATAGATAGATAGATAGATAGGCAGAGGGTGCAGGGTGAGTTGCATATGAAGGGATACATAAAAAAACATAAAATTAAATTATACGGTATGAGAGGAATATATTGAGAGAGGTAGAAAGGGAGAGATAGAATGGGGTAAATTATCTCACACATAAGGGGCAAGAAAAAGCAGTTCTGTTAGAAGGGAAGAGGGGGCAGGGGTGGGGGAATAAGTGAATCTTGCTCTCATCAAATTTGACTTGAAGAGGGAATAACATACACACTCAATTAGGTATCTTACCCCACAGGAAAGTAGAGGGAGGGGGATAAAAAATGGGGGATGATGGAAGGGAGGGCAGATAGGGGAAGGAGGGACGTGGTCATGGGAGAAAACTGAATAAAGGGGGACAGGATAGGATAGAGGAAAATATAATTAGTCTTTCACAACATGATTATTGTGGAAGTGTTTTGCTTAATAATATGTGTGGCCTATGTTGAAGTGCTTGCCTTCTTAGGGAGCGTGAGCGAGAAGGGAAGAGGGGAGAGAATTTGGAACTCAAAGTTTTGAAAGCAGATGGGAAATAAGTTATACAGGCAATGGGGTGTGGAAATCTATCCTGCCCTACAAGAAAGTAAGGGGAAAGGGAATGGGGCAGGGAGTGTGGGGTGAAAGAAAGGAAGGCTGACTGGGGAACAGTGCAAACAGAATATATGCCATCTTGGAGTGGGGGGAGGGTAGAAATGGGGAGAAAATTTGTAACTCAAAATCTTGTTGAAATCAATGTTGAAAACTAAAATATTAAATAATTAAATATGAAAAAATATTATTTAGGGGGTACAGCTACACCAACCTTAAAAAAACATTATTGATTATTCTTCCATTAGTATGTTCTATAAGCTTACAGCTTCCCTTAAGGGTAGATTGTCATGGTGGCATCAAGACCATCAGGCCCAGTCTTATATCAACTTTCAAACAATCAGTACATGTAATGATTACAATATATACATTAAAATAGTAAGATTCTACATGAAATAATTCCCTTCTGTTACATACTATTTGCTTTCAATGTAAGTTAAACTTAAAATCATAGTAACCCAATTGCACTGCTTATCCATTTCCCCATCTAAACCTACTTCTGCCATTTTCTGTGTTTCGTTAATGCTTTTTTAAAATTTTTTCTCCTCTTTACAATTCATCAGTTTTCCTTTAACAACTCCTTAGTCCCCAATAGGAACTATCTCTTTTAACAAATAAATAGAGTCCATATCTCAATTTGCAATCTTAATCTGCCCAAATCAGTTACCTATTCTAAGAAGTGGGAAGCATATTTCATCAGCTTTATTGTCTTTGATACTGACCTTAGTTGTTAAGCCTCTCAATTTATTTTCTTTTACATTAGCATAGTCACTGTGAAATTTCTGCCCTTGTCTCACCCCAATTCTACTCATTTCACAGTGTATTAGTTCATAAATTTTTCTAGGTTTCTTTGAATCTTTCCTTTTTATGGTCTTTTATCATAATAATATTTAATTGCATTTATGTATCATATTATTTCACCCTTTCCCCAACTGATGAGTAAAGCTTGAGTTTCAGTTCTTTGCTATACCAAAATGTCCTTCTATAAATATTTGTGCATAGATAGTACCTTCTCCTCTGTCTTCATCCTCTTAAAGGTATATATATACCAAGTAATACTATTACTGCCTCAAAGAGTATACACAGTCTGGAGAATTTTGGTGTATGTTTCTAATTTGCTTCCCACTTCACAATTATACCAAAAATATGTTAGTATCTATCATCCTATAAATCAACCAACAATCTCAACTTACTTTTTTTTGTACATTGCTGGTCTAACGAGTACAAGGTAAAACATTGGCATTATTTTGATTTGCATTTCTCTTGCTATTAGTGATTTGCAACTTTTTCCCCTCAAAGTTGTTAATATCTTCCATTTATTTTTAAAACCATCTGCTCTTATTATTTGTCCATTTAGTTTCTGGGGGATTACTCCCTTATATATGGGCCAATTCCCTTTGTTTTTTGGATATCAGATCTTAATCGGAAATATTTGTTACAAAAATTTCCACCCAACTAACTATTTTCCTTCTAATTCTAACTCAATTGTGTTTGTGGAGGTTGTTTTGATTTTATGTACTCAAACCCTCCAGGCTATCTTTTGAAATTATTTCTGTCTCATTTGACCAAGATCTATCCCCTATGCATGTGATGTGGAAGGTATAGCCTTCCCTTGTGATAGAATTTTTCAAGTTTATACCTGTTGAAATTTTTTCTTTGTTTTTGTCCCAGCTCAGAGACTTTTTCCCTAATCTTCTTAGAGAAGAAAAAATATTTACTTTTCCCCTAAATTTCATACATTTTCTTTGACTCCTGCTATGCACATATTCATAGTCTAAATTGCATTACAATTACTTGTACTCTTTCCTTACTTGATTTTAGGCATGTCTTTGTTCAACAGTAAACATTGGTTTAAATTCCTTATATTTTTAATCAAGATGATGAGGCATTTTAAATTGTGGCAAGTTCAATAATTATCTTCAAAAATATAAGATTTCTTTATAATTATATGCCTAGGGAAAAACCCTAAGTCATAAGACCTGAGTATATTGTGTTTGAGAGGCAGCATGATGTCATGCACGTAGGGCTGGTCACAAAAAAAGGAAGAGGCAGATACAAGTTCTATCTCTGACACAGTCTAGCAGTCTGACTATATTAAGTCATTTAATATCTCAGAATAGTATGAGACATAACAATAATTAAGTTGCCTCAATTGTACTCAAATGGTTAATCTACATTAATGGATGGAATTTCAATACCGTGGTTTTCCTGCAACATGAATTCAGAGGCATGCATAACATTCTTTAACCAAAAGACAATTTAAAATACATTAAAATGATATGTAAATTTCTTCATTATCATCTTAAGTATAGATTCACTTCTGTGGCATGATGGGGGTGGGAGAAGAATAGAAAGAGAAACTCAGAACAAGGAGAACTATGTGGAGGGGCAGGTGTCTGTAGACAACACAACATTTTGTCCTAACTATATGAGAAGGGTCAACAAGGAAATTATCAAGCAACATTTTATTTTTCAGAAGATCACAGAATCAGAAAATTTTAGAGTCAGAAGGACTTTAATCTATCCCACACCTGAAAATAGAGCCCTAATATGGAATACCCAATTGGCGATCATCTAGTCTTTGCTTGAAGGCTATCAAGAAGAAAAAAAATTCTATACCTTCTGAGATATTGCATCTAACTTTGGAAGAAGTATAATTATTAGGGAGTTTTCCTTTATATTACACCTAAATTTACCTGTTTGTTGCAACCATCAATAGATCCTTGTTCTTCCCTGTGGGAAAAATAGAAAAAAAGAAAACTAATCTCTTCAACATAACAGTAATTCAGATACTTGTAAGCAATTATCATGCCCCAACCCCAATCCTGAAACTTTGCTGTGCTTTTCAAAGCTAAAAAAAATATAGTTTACTTCAAATAATCTTCTTGTGACATGATCCCAAAACCTTTTAACTTCCCAGTTAACCTCCTCTGGATTCTCTCCAACTTACCAATAGTATTTCTTCAATGTAATGCTCTGAACTGAAAACGCTATTTTACATATTTTCTTACCAATAAAGAGGACAGAAAAGCTATCACTTCCCTATTCCTGAAATCTATGCCTCTCATTTTGTAACCCAAGATCCTATTAGCTTTAATTAGCTGCCATATAATACTGTTGTCACATATTGAAATCATGACCACCTAAATTTCATTTTTAATAAATTATCTCATATAATTCCAAATAGTTTTTTAAAGAAGAATTGTATAATTTCAATGCTCCAACAATGGTGCATTATTTGCCTGTTTAGCCACAGCTTCTTAAGTATTGGTTGGTTGTCTCTTTTCTAATCTGTTCTAATTTTACAAGAGTAAGGAAAAATCTTAGAAATATAAAATTCAGGCCTTCCGGGGGTGGAGCCAAGATGGTGACTGGAAAGCAGGGACTTGCGTGAGCTCCCCACCATGTCCCTTCAAAAACCTATTAAAAATGGCTCTGAACAAATTCTAGAACTGTGGAACCCACAAAATAGCAGAGGGAAGCAGAGATCCTGCCCAGGACAGCCTGGATGGTCGCTGGATGAGGTCTATCATGCACAGAGTGGAGGGGAGCAGAGCTCAGCGTGGGAGGCAGCAGGACCAACCAGACCAGGAGCTGGGCAGAACAGGCCCTAGCACCCTGAATCAGTGAGCTATGGGAGTTACCAGACTTCTCAACCCACAAACACCAAAGACAACAGAGAAGGTTAGTGAGAAAAGCTTTGAGGGACAGAGTTCGTGGTTCAGCCACCACCCCAGGGGCAGCAGGGGAGGTGCAGATACAGAATTACAGCTGCAGCTACTTCTGGCCCAAGGCCCACGTGGTGGGAGGAATTAAGTGGCAGATCAGAGCAGCAGTGCAGAGCCTGCTGAAGATTTGCATCAGGTCTGGGTTGGTGGTTCTTGAGGAAGGAGGAGTGCTGGTGTCTCAGAGCTGGCTGTATAGAAACAGCTCTGAAATCAATGGTGCACCCCCTCAAGCTTGGAACAAAGTACTCTTTGCTCTACAAGCAGTCATACCCCAATGAAAAACTCAAGGGTCAAGTAAGTTGGCTGGGAACATGGCCAGGCAGCGAAAACACACCCAGATTCAGTCTCACATTTTGGAATCCTTCTTTGGTGACAAAGAAGACCAAAACATACAGCCCAAAGAAGTCAACAAAGTGCAAGAACCCACACCAAAAGCCTCCAAGAAAACCATGAACTGGTCTCAGGCCATGGAGGAGCTCAAAAAGGATTTGGAAAAGCAAGTTAGAGAAGTAGAGGAAAACTTGGGATGAGAAATGAGAATGATGCAAGAAAACCTTGAAAAACAAGTCAATGACTTGCTAAAGGAGACCCAAAAAAATACTGAAAAAAATATTGAAGAAAACAACACTTTAAAAAATAGACTAACTCAAATGTCAAAAGAGCTCCAAAAAGCCAATGCAGAGAAGAATGCCTTGAAAGGGAGAATTAGCCAAATGGAAAAGGAGGTCCAAAAGACCACTGAAGAAAATACTACCTTAAAAATGAGACTGGAGCAAGTGGAAGCTAATGACTTGATGAGAAATCAAGATATTATAAAACAGAACCAAAGGAATGAAAAAATGGAAAACAATGTCAAATATCTCATTGGAAAAACCACTGACCTAGAAAATAGATCCAGGAGAAATAATTTAAAAGTTATTGGACTACCTGAAAGCCATGATCAAAAAAAGAGCCTAGATATCATCTTGCAAGAAATTATCAAGGAGAATTGCCCTGATATTCTAGAGCCAGAGGGCAAAATAGAAATTGAAAGAATCTACAGATTACCTCCTCAAATAGATCCCAAAAAGAAAAGGCCTAGGAACATTGTCACCAAATTCCAGAGCTCCCAGGTCAAGCAGAAAATACTGCAAGCATCCAGAAAGAAACAATTTGAATATTGTGGGAAAACAATCAGGATAACACAGGATCTGGCAGCTTCCACATTAAGGGACCGAAGAGCTTGGAATATGATATTCTGGAGGTCAATGGAGCCAGTATTAAAACCAAGAATCACCTACCCAGCAAAACTGAGTATCAAGCTCCAAGGCAAAATATGGACTTTCAATAAAAAAGGGACTTTCAAACTTTCTCAGTGAAAAGACCAGAGGTGAATAGAAAATTTGACTTTCAAACACAGCAATCAAGAGAAGCATGAAAAGGTAAACAAGAGAAATCAGAAGGGACTTACTAAAGTTGAACTGTTTTGTTTACATTCCTACGTAGAAACATGATGTGTATGATTCATGAGACCTCAATATCATAGTAGCTGAAAGGAATATGCATATATATGTGTATATACATATATATATATATATTTGTGTATACATATATATGTATATATATTTGTGTATACATATATATACACATATTTGAGTGTCTATGTATGTATATATGTAGGTATAGGTGTATATATCTATCTATATATATATATATATATGTGTGTGTGTGTGTGTGTGTGTGTGTGTATACACACACACACATACACAAAGGGCACAGGGTGAGTTGAATATGAAGGGATGATATCTAAAAAAAATAAAATCAATTTAAGGGATAATAGAGGAATAAATTGAGAGAGGGAGAAAGGGAGAGATAGAATGGGGTAAATTATCTCACATAAAAGTGGCAAGAAAAAGTGGTTCTGTAGGAAGAGAAGAGGGGACAGGTGAGGGGGAATGAGTAAATCTTGCTCTCATCGGATTTGACCTGAGGAAGGAATACCATACACATTCAATTGGGTGTCTTGCCCCACAGGAAAGAAGGAGGAAGAAGATAAAATGGGGGGATGATAGAAGGGAGGGCAGACAGGGGGAGGAGGTAATCAAAAACAAACATTTTTGAAAAGGGACAGGGTCAAGGGAGAAAATTCAATAAAGGGGGATAGGTTAGGAAGGAGCAAAACATAGTTAATCTTTCACAACATGAGTATTGTGGAAGGGTTTTACACAATGATATGCATGTGGCCTATGTTGAATTGTTTGACTTCTTAGGGAGGCTGGGTAGGGAGGGTGGGTGGGGAGGGAAGAGGGGAGAGAATTTGGAACTCAAAGTTGTAAAAACAGATGTTCAAAAACAACAACAACAACAAAAAAGTTTTTTTCATGCAACTAGGAAATAAAATACACAGGCAATGGAGCATAGAAATTTATCTTGCCCTACAAGAAGGGAAAGGGGGATGGGAGGGGAGTGGGGTGACAGATGGGAGGGCTGACTGGGGAACAGGGCAACCAGAAAATATGCCATCTTGGAGTGGGGGAATGGTAGAAATGGGGAAAAATTTGTATTTCAAATTTTTTGTCAAAATCATTGCTGAAAACTAAATATATTAAATAAATTAAAATGTAAAAAAATAAATATAAAGTTCACATTTCCCTTATTTATAGAGAATTGGGACATTTGATATGGATGTTGATATTTTAATTCTTTTGAAATATCTTTGTTTATATCCTTTGATCACTTCTCTATGTGGAGGATGATCGGCCCTTAGTTTAATTTTCTTTTATTTCCTTTATATAAGAGATATAAAACTTTCATTAAAGATAGTTTAACAATATTTCCCAGTTGTCAATATACTGTATTATTCTGTGTGCATTGATTTTGTTTCTGTAAAAGGATTTTGCCTTTTATATAATGAAGATTTCTTCTTTTTTGTGTTTTCTTCTATTTATTATTTAATTATGGGTTCCTACCCTCAGTATAGTTCTGAAAATTACCACCTTCTATTCTTTTCAAGTTTACATTCATGGAAATTAATAAATTTATCATGTATTTATTATGATGTGACTTTAAATTGAGTAGTCATTCTGTAACTTGTTTTTGCACATGGTGCAAGCAAATGGCCAAAATCATTTTTTTTGCAAACATTTCCAGTTTTTACCAAACTTTTCAATCAAATATGGAGTCCTTCCTTCAGTAACCTCTGTGTCAGGGTTTTCCAAGCATTGGGTTACTGTGTTTAGTACAGAGTTTCACTTTTCTATTTTATTCCACATAATTAATTTTCTATTTTTAAACAGTACTACTTATTATTTTTGAGAATTACTACTTCATAAAATAATTTGACATCTGCTATGTTGTGAATAAATAATTGTTGGAATTATGCATGCACATATTAAATACATATTTGATGTATATTTTAGAATGAATAAGGAAAATTTCTAGAAATGATTTTATAAAAGAGACAACAACTTCACAATCAAGCAATTGATTAAGAGACATAGAAAATGCAAGGCCCTACTTTTTTCATTTGTATTTTAAGTATTTAAGTTTTCCTCCAACAGTTTCCTCCAAACATAACATAAAAAGAAATGTGCATTAAGGCAGCTAGGTGGATCAGTTGAAAACACTTGACCTAGAGTCAGGAAGACCCTGAATTCAAATCTGGCCTCAGAAAATTACAAACTGTGTGACCCTGGACACTTAACGTCTGTTTGCCATAGTCCACTAAAGAAGGAAATGGCAAACCACTCCATTATCTTTGCTAAGAAAACCTGATAGACAATAAGGTTCATGGAGTCATAAAAAGTCAAATGTGACTGAATAATTGAACAACAAGAATGCGTTCCAAAGGCGTTCAGAATTGTTACAAAAGATGTCCTGTATAGAATCCAAATAGAAGATAAATATAGATATATGAAAATAATGAAGCCCTTCCTAATAAGTAATGTAGTCCTCCACATGTACATTTTTATAGATAATATTGTACAATTTTTAAAGCCCAAGAGTACAATACAACCTCAATAGTAAGCTTGGTAACTACTCAAAAATGATTCATTTGAAATTTATATAGAAAAAAATAATTGATAAATAATACACACTTTTTTGTATTGGTAGAATGTTGACTTTTCCCATTCGTATATAAATCTTGGAAAGACACTCAAGACAGACAATGGACTGGAATCAGATTTGAAAAAGACAAAGAGCATGACCTAATGTGCTTTTGGCAAAAAGCATTTTAAAGATCCCAACTGCTTCTTAACACAAAATTCATCTTTATCACTGCAAGTCATGAAACACCACCATTTCCTAATTATCTAAATGATAGGTGACCAAAAAGGAAAAATAAAAACTTGTTTTAACAGAAAGCCCAGGAAAAAATTTGCTAGAAAAAAAACTGTAAAAAAAATTTCAGCATATATTAAATTCTATATGGAGGATTTATGGGAAGCCTTAGACAATCTGCAGTGATTGAAAGCATGCTACTTCAATGAGCACATATATGTATTGAGGTATATTAAAACAATTAAGAATAACATTTGCAAGCGTTCTTCAGAGATTTCTGTGGGCTGGTAAGATTTTAGAGAACTGGAAGATTTTGTTTTGTTTCATTTTTCAAAATCAATTCACAAGACCTTCCCCCCAAAAGCTTCCCCTTTCAAAAAAAAGTTTTCATTTATTGTTCTTCACTTAAGGTCAGAAGAGCAAAGACAGTTCCATTTACCATGTACAACACCCAGCATTAGAGGATTTTGCTTTTGAGAAACGATTAATCAATCAACATTGAAGAAAAGCACTGGATTGAGAGTGAGAGAATTTGATGGCCAGCTAAAATGACGATGTGGAAAAACAGGATTTGGATTTCTGGGTATTAGCTAAAAGACTTTTGGACAAGGGTGGAGTTAATCTAACAAGAACAGAGAAGAATGTGTTTGTCTGGAGACTTGTAGTTGTCATCAAGGACATTAAACTGAAAATGGAGAGGGAAGGAAAAAAAAACTACCTGCATAAACTTTTAATTCACATTCTGTAGAGAATAGCAGGGATTGTATCGAAAGTATAAGTGGGTACACTTTCATTAAGAGACAAAATTTGTCAATGAATGAATCAGCAAATAAATAGAAAACAAAGGAAAAATGATGGAGATACAAATGTAAAAGGCAAGAAAGTCCTTGCCCACAAGAACCTTGAATTCAAATAGGGGAAGATAACAAAAATAAGGGAAGTCATTTTGATCTGGAAATTATGGTGAGTAATTAAATGAAGCATCCTTTCCAGAAGTGATATTATTACTATTGCCTAAGGAAGAAGAGGGTCCACAGGATGGCAGGAAAATGACTGGATTACATCCTGATGGGTATGGTTTCACCTAGATATAAGGACTTCTCACCAGTCAGGAATTCAGGGTTCCAGAGAAGAATTTGGAATATTTCATCTGGATTATAGTCAGCATGGTCAGAAAAGAAACTCAGAAGTGATATTCATGGTCATATGACTTTAATACAAAGTCTATTGCAACAAAAGAAATAGAAGACATGAACAGATCCTCAAAGATCGCATTAAGCAGTGGTAGGATATATCTGAAATTAGCCAATGGAAACAATTTCCATATTCAAAAGTAACAAGCCAAATTAAAGGGACAAAGCATTGCATATCATGCTTAAGGGATAATTAGTACAATGGAAAACAAATTGTATCTGGAATTAGAGAATCTGAGTGTTAATGTTTGTTTTCTTATTATTTGATTAACCAGCATGCTGTAAGAATTGAAAGTATTCAATAACCTTGCTGATGAGAGGAACTAAAGACATTTTGTATTGATAAGGTAAGGTTAAAGGGATTTTCTTAGAACTATTCAATTATTTGTTCTTGTTGTTATTTAATTTCCTTATTAGTAATGTCATGAAAGAAAACACAGATCAAAAAGAAAAGAAAGAAAAGAAAAGTAAAAAGAAATTTTTTAAAAATATGCTTCGATCTGCATTCAGATTCTATCAGTTCTTCCTCTGGAGGTTGATAGCATTTTTCATCATGAATCCTTTAAATATGTCTTGGATCATTATGCTAAGAATAGCTATACAATAGCTAAATCATTTACAATTAATTATCATACAGTATTGCTGTTACTGTGTAGAATTTTCTCCTGGTTCTGCTCATTTCATTTTGCATCAGTGAATGCAAGTCTTTCCAGGCTTTTCTAACAGCATCCTGCTCATCATGTCTTTTGGAAAAAACCTATTTAATTACTTAGTTTTAATTTTCAACATTCACTTTTATAAAATTTTGAGTATTAAATATTTTCCCCCTTCTTTTCCCTCCACTTCCCCCTCCCCAAGATGGTGTATAATCTGATATAGACTATACATGTTCAATCATATTAAACATTTTTCCACATTATTCATGTTATACAGAAGAATTAGAACCAAAGGGAAAAACCATTAGAATGAATAAAAAAGAGAAAGAAAATAGTATGCTTCAGTTTGCATTCAGATCAAATAGTTTTTGTTTTATTTTTTTCTCTGCATATAGATAGCATTTTCCCTCAAGAGTCTTCTGAGATTGTCTTAGTTCTTTGCATTGCTGAGAAGAGCTAAGTCTACCAAAGCTGGTTATTGCACAATGTTGCTGTTACTATATACAGTATTTTCCTGGTTCTGCTTACTTCACTCAGCATTACTTCATGCAACTCTTTCCAGGTTCTTCTGAAGTCGCGTACTCGTCATTTCTAATGAAAGAGTAGCACTCCATTACATTCATATGCTACAACTTTTTCAGTCATTCCCCAATTGATGGGCATCCTCTCAATTTCCAATTCTTGACCACCACAAAAAACTGTTTATTATTTCTTATAGCACAGTAGTATTCCACCATAATCATATACCACAGCTTTTTCAGCCATTGCCCAATTAGTTGGGCATCCCCTCAATTTCCATTTTTTTGCCACCACAAAAACACCTACTATAAAGATCTTCATGAAGACAGGTTCTTTTGTTTTCTCTTTGCTCTCTGGGACACAGAGCAATTAGTGATATTTCTTGGTCAAAGTGTTTTAAAGCCCTTTGGGCATAGTTTTGCATTATTATCCAGAATGGTTGAATCAGTTTACAAGTCCATTAACAGTACATTAGTGTCTCTGTTTTCCCACATGCCCTCCAAAACTTGTAATTTTCCTTTTCTGTCATATTACACAATCCGAAAGGTGTGGAGTGGTAGCTCAGAGTTGTTTTAATTTTCACTACTCTAATCAGAAGTGAATTAGACAAATTTTATATAACTATAACTACGTTTGATCACTTCATCTGAAAACTGTTCATATCATTTGAACACTTATCAATTGAAGAATGTCTGATTTCTATAAATTTCACTCACTTATCATCATATTTTAGAAATAAGGCCTTATCAGAGGAAAAATGTATTTTTTCAGTTATGATTAGTATTTACTTCCCTCTATTCTATTTTCCCCTATTTATCACACTCTATCTCCTTTAAGCCTGTCGATACTTAAAACTGTTTTGCTTCTAACTACAGCCTCTCTCAATTCACCATCCTTTGTATCAGTCAATGTGTCCCTTCTCTTACTTCCTTCTCCTCCTAATTTCCTGAATGATTAGATTTCTCTACACAACTGAGTATATATGTTAATTCCTCTTTAAGCCAATTCCAATGAGAGTAAGGTTCACCCACTCTCTCCACTTCCCCTATCTTCCTGCCCCCATTGTGAAAGCTCTTTCACACCTCTTTTACAACAGGTAACTTACCTTTGGCTTTTGCCTTCTCCCGTTGCATCCCTCTCTCTCACCTTTAATTTTATCTTTTTAGATAACTATGCCATTATATTCAATTCATACCCATGCCCTCTGTATAGGTATACTATACTGCCCTAGAGGAGAAAGTTTTTAGGAGTTACAAGTATCATTTTCCCATGTGGAAATATAAATTGTTTAAATGTATTGAACCCCTTGTGATTTTTCTTTCCTATTTACTTTTTTATGTTTGTTTTGAGTCTTAAATTGGAAAGTCAAATTTTGTATTCAGCTCCAGTGTTTTTGTCAGGAATACTTGAAAGTCCTCTATTTCATTGAATATTCATTTTTCCCTGAAGAATTACACTCAGTTTAGCTCAGTAAGTAATTATTTGCTATAATGCTACCATTTTTGCCCTCTGAGATATCATCTTTGAAGCCCTTTGATTTTTTAAAGATAAAAGCTGCCAAATCTTTGGTTATCCTGCTGTGTCTCCATGATATTTGAACTGTTTCTTTTCGACTTTCTATTATCTCCATGACCTGGGAGCTGTGGATTTTGGCTATAATATTCCAGGGAATTATCATTTTGGGATCTCGTTCAGGATGTGATTAGTAGATTATTTCAATTTCTATTTTACCTTTTGTTTCTAGTATATCAGGGCTGTTTTCTTGGTAATTTCTTGAAAGTTGATGTCTAAACTCCTTTTTCAATGATGGCTTTCATTGAAAAGTCCAATAATTTTAAAATTATCTCCCTTGACTCTATTTCCCAGGTAAATTGTTTTTCCAGTAAGATATTTCAAATTTCCTTCTATTTTTTCCTTTTCTTTTCATTTGATTGCTTCTTAACATCTCATAAAATTATTGTCTTCCACTTGCCCAATTCTAATTTTGAAGGAATTGTGTTTTTTAGTGAGATTTTTACCTCCTTTTCCATTTGTCCAAATCTAGTTTTTAAGGAGTTCTTCAGTGAATTTTTATACCTCTTTTTCCCATTTGGCCAATTCTGTTTTTTTTTTAAAGTTTGTCTCTTCAGTGAATTTTTTTATATCTTTTATCATTTGGCTTATTCTGTTTTTAAGGTGTCATTTTCTTCAGTATTATTTTGTGATTTCGTTACCAAGCTATTGACTCTTTTTCATGATTTTGTTGTATCAGTATCATTTCTCTGCTCATTTTTTTCTCTACCTCTCTTGAGGTTTCAAATACTTTTTGAGCACTTCTATGAAATGAAAAGAAGTCATATTTTTTTTCTTTGAGGCCTTGGATGTTGCAGTTTTGATTTTTTGTTTTCTGAGTTTGTGTTCTGATATTTCCTGTCACCATGATTGATAACTTTCTATAGTCAGAATCTTTTCTGTTCTTTGCTCATTTTTTCTAGCTATTTCTTGACTCTTAACTCTATGCTATGGTGGAAATCTGCTTCTGGAGTGAAGGGGATACCAGTCCAAATTTCATGCTTTTTTGTGCAGCTGTTTTCACAGATAATTTTCGGGACCTGTAACTTTTTGGTTCTCCTAAGTTGGCATGATTTAGGGAGTGGTGTGTTTACTTTTTCTCCAGCCTGTGCTGTGGTTTGTGAGTGACCACGATCACTCTTTTCTGCTCCAGAACTGTGACCAGAGTCCCAGCTCCCCTGCAACTGCAAGCTGTGGTGTGCTGGTGTTCCTGCTCATCATGAGACTGAAACCTAGGACTGGGACCCAGAACCAAATATGGGCAGTCATCTTATTGCCTTGACCTATTTATCATCTGGGGCTGAGAGGTCCAGAGATGTCATTGCAGCTACTTATTCAGTCACCTCCAAGGCCTCCTGGTGGTTAAGTTGGGCATAGCCTGTGCTGGATTGCTCTCCATTCTCACCCTGATGCGACAGATATTTCCTGCTTACCTTCTAAATTATCTTGAGCTGGAAAATTCCTTTATCCTATCCTTTTGTGGGTTCTGAAACCCCAGAATTTATTTTGAGGCATTATTTAATATTGATTAAGTAGGGTTTTTGGTGAGCTAAGGCAAGTCTTTGCCTTTTATCTTCAATCTTGTCTCTGCCCACTGATAATTCCACATTTTAAAGAGTTTTTTTCAGTGAATTTTTGTACCTTTTTTTCTGATTTGGCCAATTCTGCTTTTGAGGAGTTTTTTTTCAGTGAATTTTTGTGTCTCTTTTGCCATTTTGTCTACTTTGGGTTTTTTTAAGAGATATTTTCTTAAGTATTTTTTCCTCCTTTAACAACCTATGGGCTCTTTTTCTCCCCATAATTTTCTTCCATTACTCATCTCTTTTCTTAATTTTTCCTTCTCCTATTTTCTTTGATTTTCAAAATCCTTTTTGAACTGCTCCAGGAATTATTTGGGGGCTTGAAACCAATTCACATTTTTCTTTGAGGCATTAAATGTATCAATTTTCACATGGTTTTCATCTGAAAAACTTTTTATGGAAAGTGTCTTTTCTCTTTTTTGCTCATTTTTTCCATTCTATTTCTTGAATTTTCATTTTATTTTAAAGTTGTGCTCTCCTAGGGAGGAGGGGCACTGTACCAAGTTTCAGTTTTTTTTTTTTTAATATAGCTCTTTTCAAAGCAAGTAATGAGAAGGATCTATAAACTTTTAGTTCTTCCAACATAGCACAATATAAGGAGAGGTGTGTTTTTCACTCTTCTGTCCTGTGCTTTATGTGAGTCACAAGCACCTTTTCCCCCTGGAACATTTAACAACTAAATCTTTAAAAAAAAAAAAGCATAACTTTAAGTTTTATTGGCATTGTTAACAATTATGAAAAAACTTAAAAATCTAGAGAATCAACAAAAAATAAAGTATTAGTTGATATTTTGTGATTTCTAAAGGGTAAGGGTATAAATGTTTATGCTGAAAATTTAACAATCAGCTCTCCTAAACCAGATGAGCTGGCTCCAGAATAGCACTGCTTCTGGCCAGCACTATCTCCATTAGATCTGTTCCCTTTTTAGTCTTGATACCACTTCCTAAACCTCTCTTCCCCATGCTGCATGCACACCGGTAATCATTCTTATCTCTGTCCCTCCTTTCCCACTGGAACTTTGGACTCTACTCCTGCCAGCCCAAGATGTAACAAATACAAGCAAAAAATTAACTATATTAAAAAATGCATTTAGAAGAACTGGAGGAGGAGCTGTAAAGCAAGCTGGGATAACTTAGAGAGATTTTTTCGGTTCTTCAATGTGCACTGTATATTGCCTTGAAATTACTGATCAATGACATGTAAATACTCAGAAACTCACAAGGCAATGTCTTCTCACCCCTCTATTTCATCCTCATATTGTCATTGTTCAACTAGATATAGGCTCATTAGGGCCAAATTTTATCAATGACCTTTCAGTTCTCTCCTAAGTCAATGATTCTAAGTATGATAGAGGTCTGTTCAGTTATTTCCCCTCCTTTATTCTCCAACATCTGTTTGCAGTATTGTCACATCCTAATAGTTGTTTATATACCATTCATAAAGATATGTCTCTTCTCTTCTTACCTCCTTTTAGTACCATCCTTTACCCACTTTACCACTTTTTCAAGGCATGTGGAAGTGAAATTTAGAGCTATAAATTCCATACCAAGATTTCCTCATATGTGCAATAATTAATGGAAACACTATGTCTCAAAGTACTGGCAAAATGAGGTAGAGCCATATGGTGTGTACTGTGAGAATAAACATAAAGTAATAATAGTTTCCATTCAGAGTCTGGATCACTGGATCCAGATCCAATGGAAAGGTATTGGGGGGGGTTGGGGATAAAATAAGAATTGGAGATGATTTTAAATATTGCAGATATAGGTTGAGGAGGAAAGTGAGCTATGGACTCAAACAATCTAAAATGTTTGGCCACTGAAATAAAACTCTTTTGAAGTGGGGTAAGAATGCTTAAAAATAATGTGATTGTAACAATGTAAGGAACAACTTTCTAGAATTCAGATTTTTAACAATTGTACTGATGCCCTGTTGTGGTAAGTAAGGAGTACCATAAATAGAAGCATGTTAATGGAAACAGAGCTCCATCTTTCAGATGCTGTAGAAAGGATTCTTGAATGTTTGGAAGGTTGAGCTAGTTGACTCTTTAGACAACAAAATTTAAGAATCCAGGACTTCTTTTTTCAGTCCCTGGGGTTTACAGTGACTTTTAATATTAATCATATTTGTCATATACTAATATAAATATGGTAAAATCTGACTATTCGATAGGGTACTTTGCCGTTATTTAATAGCTAATGGTAGTATGGCTGATCTACCACTAATGAGATATTTACCTTTTGTAATTGTTTATAAAGAATTATCTATATCAATAGTGTCATACTCAAAACAAATGATGACCACAAAATTGTACATAAAGATCCCTGTGGGCCATATATAGGCTTAGTTTTAAAACATAATGCTACCTGTGTTTTATTACACATCCATTTTGTTAAATGTACTCCAAGTATACTTTACTCTGGTTCTGGTCACACTCAGGAGTGGCCACATGTTTGTCCATCTCTCTGTGACCAATGGTTTACATTATTTAGGTGTTTGACTAAGGCTCAGACTTTATCCTGGACTTTTAGTTTGAATGTCTTCTACTTCCCCTGGTATAGTTTTTGATATATTTATCTATTGTCCTGTTTTGGTGGTAAGCTCCTAGAGAGCAGATCTGTCTATCTTTGCATCACATAAGTTAAATCTGCAATAAGGAGAGAGTTCAAAACTAAATGCCTGACAGAGAGATCAGATCCTTAACCTTGTCCTCATTAATGACATCCTCTAACTAATCTGACCACAGAAATTCTTTTCACCTACAAGACAAGTTCCCTATTTCCAGGCATCCTTGAGCTGCAAGATGTTTCCCAGAATCACCCCCTCCTCCCAGAAAACCTCTTTTTGGAAGCCACAGTCAAGCTTAATGCATTTCTATTTAGGGAACTAATGTCTGGTGAAAAATAATTTCTTTATCATTTATTTAATATGTAGATGTTGCTTTATCCATTCTGATGCCCTGTAGCTTTGCAAACTACAGTAGATACTGCCCATTAATCAATTTATCTACTGCTGAAAGGCAGTCATCTAGTCTAGGATGTATTTGGGGGCCCTATTTAGAGAGCCACATGGCCAGACTACAATTTAGTTTGAAGGTGAAACACAGCATTATAGACAGAAGCCTCTAAAGGTACCAGTGATGTAGGGAAATCAGCAGGGAATACTTTTTTTTGTCCTAGCTTCAAAAGTAAATTATTAATGTAGAAAAATGCGTGGAGTACACACAAGTTCTATTGAAAAGCTAGACCTCAGTGCCCAGAGGTTAGCACAATGTCATGCAGGAGACAATAAATGCATGTAGACTTGACTTCGGGCTTACATATTTCAGGCTCTTTTCCTTGCCATCATTGATGAAATGTAAAGTATTAAAAGAGATTATGCTTTTACTTCAACTCATAACAACTCAAACGGAACTCATTATCTTCCCCAAATGAACTCTTCCTTCCAACTTCACCCTCTCTGGTACTAGAATTAAAGACTCATAGAATTTATACACAGAAGAGACCTCTGAGATCATCTGCTCCAACCTTCTCATTTTATAGATGAGGGAACTGAATGATTTTTGAAGGAACCTGAAGGATATGTTTGTTTTCAAGTAGATGAAATTTCTGCTGTTTTCTGGCAGTTCAAATTGTACAGATACTTCAAGGTTTCATCTAATCCCTGCCTCTTCAATGAAGCTTTCTTTGACTACCCTAGCCAAAACCAGGATGTATTTTTTTTCGAGTTACAAAGGTAGCACAGTGGATAGAGTTCTGGGGCTTGGAATCAAGAAGATATGAATTCATATCTCATCTCAGATACTTACTAGTTGTATGAAACTGGACAATTCATTTAATCTCTGTCTGCATCAGTCTTCCTAACTGTAAAGCAGGAATAATAACAGCACCTGCCTTCCAGGATTGTGAGAATAACATGAGATAATATTTGAAAAGATATTATTTGTAAATTTAGATCTGGAAGGGACCATATAGAGCAAGAAACAGAACAAAGAATTGTTGATTTTTGTTAAAATTCATAATGACAGAAATGTACCCCTCTTTATTTCTGCCAATTCAAACCTTTATCTTTCATTAATGTTCAACTTTGTTGCCATTTTCCGCAGTGATTCAGTTGCTAGAATGCTCTACTTCCTCAAGCTACTTTGTTTTAACTTGAATGTGTTGTATTAATGGTAGGAGAATGAAATTTCTTTGGGGAATGAAACTGGTTTCTTTTTTCTTTTTGTATTCTCAGCACCTAGCACAGGTCCTTGCATGGAATAGGACCATAATAAATGCTATTTCTTTTTATCAATCACCAAACATTTAAGCATCTATTAGGAGTCAGACTCTGGAATATGTCCTAGTGACACAAAGAAAATCCAAAGATAATCTCTGCCCTCCAGGAGCATCTCTTTCAGATGACAGAATCAACTTATCCAATTATAGGTTTATTATATAAAGCACAAATAAAATGTATGGGAGGTAACCTTAAAGCAGAATATCTTCACCTTTGTTGTCATAGACCCCCTTGACAGTGAAATGAAGCCTCATGATATCTTTTAAGAGTGATATTTTCAAATGCATAGGATAACAAAGAAAGACGATTATATTAAAATAGTGATATATATATATATAATATACACACATATATTACATAGTATACCACATATGTGTACATTTCATAGATGTATATATTATGTACATATAGTGTATATTTGTCTTAATATAGCATATGATTTCTATAGAGGTATACACACATGTATATATACATATAACATTATATATGTGTACATGTATGCTTACACACATATATCCAGGGATCTCTGTCTATCTAAGATCTCTTGCAGACAGAAAAGTACCAAGGCGGTTGAGAGGAGTGAGCTACCGAGACATGCTTCCTGCAGAAATTACCCTTTGAGCTGAGCCTTATAAAAATCCAGAGATTCCAAAAGGTAGATTTGAGGCGGGATAGCATTCCAGGACTGAGGCACAGTCAGACAGGGAGACAGGACATGGGACTTCTGCATATTGAATAATAAATAGTCCAGTATTACTGTATTGTAGTGATAGATGAGGGAAATAAAGTGTGTGAAGTCTGGAAAGCTATAGAGGGGAAATGTTGATAAGAATTCCAAATGCCAAAGGAGTTCATATTTGATCCTAGTCATAAAATGGTTTATTGAGTAGGGTGATGATGTGGTTAGACCTGTCATTAGGAAAATCATCTTGGCAGTTGCATGTAAGATAAATTGGAGTACAATGAGACTTGAAACAGGAAGATCAATTAGGAAATTATTGAAATATCCCAAGCTATGGATAGTGGATATCAAATAAAAAATATGTTGTGGAGATATAAATGACAAGACAATGCACCTGATTGGATATGTGAAGTGAAAGCGCGGATTTTACAATGTTCATTTTAATAGATTAGAGTGTGAACATGGATAAGTCACTTAATTCTCAGAGCCTCAAGCAGCCCTCCAGGACAATAATTTAGAGACAAACTATAGGCCTAGTGACTATTTAACCTGGTTCTTTTGTGGGCACCATCCATCCTTCTAGTCATTATGGATGGCAACCTTAGAGGCACTTTTGACTTTTCCCTATCCATCATCAACCCACTAGCTGTTCTACTTCCAGAACATCTCTCACAAATATCCACTTTTCTCCACTCATGCCTACCCTACTTCACTCCTTCATCCCTTTTCACTTGGACTACCTGCAATATTTTCTAATTGGTTTTCTTATTCCCAGGCATTTATTTGTCTAATCCTTCATCTGCACAGTACCAAAGTGATTTCTTAAATCAAAGTTCTACCACTTCACTCCCATTCTCACAAGACCCCTGTTATCTTAAAGATGAAACAAAATACTTAATTTTGGGGATCTGGGAAGGGCTTAAAAGAAAGAGAGAGGGTCAGATGTAGTATAGGCAGGGAGAGAGGCAGGGGTCAGAAGAAAAACAGAATTTTTGAGGAGGCACAGGGTAAAAAACAAGAAGAATAAATAGAGCATGAAATTAAAGCAATTATCAGGATCTTTTTTGTCTTATTATACACCAATAAACTGGACAATCAAAATGAAATCAAGGAATATTTGCCAAATAAATATTTACCAAAAAACTTACCCAGATTACCAGAATATGAAATAAAATATCAAATAGCCCTGTCATAAGAATAAATTGAACAAACCACAAATGAGATCCCTAAGGAAATAAAAGAAAAAGAAAACCTTGAGACCAAGCAATTTCTACCAAATATTTAAAAACAATAAAAATTGTTTGAAAAAATCAGTAAATGAGTTCTACTAAATTCTTTCTATGACAAAATATGACTTGATACCAAAACAAAGGAGAAAAAAAAACAGAGAAAAGGAACTATCAACCAATTTCCTTAAGAAATATCAGTTCAAAAATTTTAAGTAAAATACTAACAAGGAGATTACACCAATATATAACATAGATCATAAACGGTGATCAGGCTATATTTCTACGAGGAATTGATCTTTGATTGAATCTTAGGAAATTTATAAATATAATTGACCCTATCAATAACAAGAAAACAATCAAAATAATTTTATTATTTTAATACATACAGAAAAAGCTTTAAAAAAAACTCAACACCCATTCCTTAAAAATGAATGGTAGAAAGCATAGGAACAAAGGTAGCTTCTCTTAAAATGCTAAGTACTATCTATTTAAAGCCAAGAGTGAACATTACATCTTATGAGGATAGATTAGAAGACTTTCCAATTAGATCAATTATAAAATAAAAATATATTCATTTTTACCATTATTTATCAATATTAAATCAGATTTTCTAGCCAAAACAATGACAATAAAAATAAATTGAATAAATAAGAATAAGTATTGAGGAAAAAAATAACTATCAGTTTTTGCAAATGATATGATGGTTTGCTTGGAGAAGGCAAGAAAAGCAACTAAAGTTAGTCAAAATAATCAACAACTTTAAAAAATTTGAAAAATATAAAATAAAACTAAAAAGCATAAATACTTCTGTATATTGCCAACAAAACAGAGTAGAGAGAAAATGAAATTACATTTAAAATAACTACTTAGAGAGAAGATTCTAGGATGATGGTGGAGTAGGCCACACAATTTCAATCTCAAAATGTTCCTCCACGAAAGAGATAAAATAGAACTTCAGGGTAAACATGGAGCTGTCCAAATAAATTAGAGTAGGGGCAGAACAGGGGTTTTCTTGGGACAACCTGAGAAGATGTGAAGACAAATCCAAGGACAAGGTCTGTCCCCTGTGAAGAGTAAATACCTCCAGGCTAGGGATTTCTTAAACAAGCAGCAAACCCAGGGGTTAATGGGTTGGGAGGCTGCCTTGGCCCCAGTCACAGGAACTTTTACACCCCTCTGAGGACATTGAGGGGAGTTGTGTGTCTGAGATGGGGAAGGTTTAATGAACCTCTCCTGACAAGTAACGCCAAACTCAGTTGTGCTAAGGAGATGGGGTAGGGGCAAGAAGAAACCAGCACAATCCCAGGTGACTGTAGAAGTAGTGGGGTGGGATGTCTGCTGGCTACAGGCAACTACAGGAGGCTAGAAGTCTTGGTTTGAGTTCAAGGTCAGAGCAGAGAACCGAAGAGGATATAAGGCCAGAAGCACCATCCCCCAAACCCCAGGACTACAGGTGATTATAAAAACTAAATTATTACAAAAATGTTTCTGGGGTTGTGGTTTTTGTCAGTCACACACACACACACAAAACACAGGCAAAAGAAGAAGAATCCAACCATAGAGAGCTACTATGGGAATAGAAAAGATAAAGATTCATCTTCAGAGGAGAATACTGAAGCAAAGAAATTCTCTTTTACCCCAAAGAATAATGTCAAATGGTCACCTGACCCAAAAGAATTCATTGAAAAACTTTAAAAAGACTAAAAATCAAATGTGAGAGATTGAGGGAAAAAAATCTAAAAACAAAAATAAGTATAATCCAAGAAAAAAAAAGATTATGAAAAGAAAGGCAAACAATTAGAAAAGGAGATCCAGAATTTTAAGGAAGAAAATGACTCCTTGAAAATCAGAATTGGGCAAGGGAGAAACAGCAAAGTTATAAGAGGTCAAGAAGTAAAAACAAAATACAAAAAATGAAAAACATAGAAAAGAATGTGAAACATAAAGAAAGCAACTGATCTGGAGAACAGATCAAGAAGAGAGAAAATAAGAATAATTCAACTACATGAAAGCTATGATCTAAAAAAAAAGAATCTGGATACAATAATACAAGAAATAATTAAAGAAAATTGTCCTGAAGCATTAGAACAACCTGGGAAAGTGGAAATAAAAAAAATCCAATCACCACCTGAAAGAGGTCATAAGAGGAAAACACCTAGGAATATTATAGTCAAATTCTGAAACTCTCAGATCAAGGACAAAATATTATGAGCAACCAGAAAAAACAATTTACATATGGTGGTACCACAATTAATATCACACTATACTTAGCAGTGGCAACACTAAAAGGTAACAGGTCTTGGAACACTATATATGGAAGAGCAAAAGAACTGGGCTTCAGGTCTAAATATCATACTCAACAAAGCTAAGCATAATTCTGATTTTTTTAAATGGACATTTAAGGAATTGTCAGAATTTTAAAACTTTCTTTTAAAAAACTGAACTCAATAGAAGATACAAGAGCCAGGAGAAATATAAAGTGCATAGCAATGACCAATTACAAGTGCCTCAATAAAAATTAACTCTTTTTCTTTTATGTATGTAAAATACAAAACCTACCTCTAAAATTGTTATTAGTAATTAGGTAGCTTAAAAGAAAGATTGGAGTAGACCTGACCATTATATTACTTCAAAAAGTAAAAACATTAAAAAAAAAACAGCTACAAGAATAAATATCTCATGCAAATGAAGTACCAGAGGAAGAACCAATACAGAGCAATTAGATGGGGGAGAGGGGCTATTAGTTCTAGAAACCTACTTTAATCAGAAATGATTTCAAAAGAGAAAAAATACATATACAACTAGAAGTATATGAAAGTCTTCTAAATTTAGAAAGAAATAAAACTCTAAGTGGATAGGGAGAGGCAAGAGGATAAATAGGGATCTTTAGAGGGAAGGATGAGGGAATAGGTTAAAGAGGAATGTAAGAGGGTGTTTAGATCAATGGGAATGGGAAGATAAGGGAGGAACTGCTGGAGATGGGTTAGGTTAAGTAATAGGGGGCAAGATACAGAAATAAGTCAAAATGCATAACCTTGGAGAAGATGATGGGCATGCTGAATGGTTCAGAATCAGGAAGTATAAGAAATTCTCTAGGTAGAAGGCAGAGGAAGTATAACATTTATTTAGACTCCAAAGGATCAGATTCAAAGACCAATGCCACCAATTTGATATTGTGGCAATAGTATTCCAAAACCAATAAGCCCACCTTACTGTAGTAAGAAGGAAATTATAGCAAAATATTGTAGCAAGTAACCAAGCCATATTTCCCCTCTCTGCTAAGGCCTTCCTATAAAAGATCACTCACAAATCCTAACTCTCTTCTCAGCACTTTTCACCTTTCCTCAACTCTCTCTTGTTCAGCACTCTCTGCTCCACACTCTCTCTCCCTCAGTACTGGCTCTCTGCTTCTGAATCCTGCTATTCTCCAGTTCACTGCTTCCAGTTCTGCTGCTCCCAGTCCTGGGCTCTCTTTTTATACAGTCATAGCTGTCATCTGATTGACTAGAACTCAGCTCAAATACCATTGGCTCTGATCTTAGCAACTCCCCTTAGGGCCCTGAGGGCTTCATGCCCATATTGGCTTAAGCGCCTAGTAAGTAAGGGCTTTAGGAACAAAGATATAATCATGTTTTCACAAGCAGACCCACCAGAGCCCTATTGAATGGGTGGGGAAGATCATTGATCAGATTAATACTACACAAGGTAGTGGGTAGATACAAAGTAGATGAGTTAGGAGAGATAGGAGAAAAGAGATAGGCAAAAACATAAAAACAAAAATTAATATTAGAATCTATTGTGGAAACTATATTTTTATATATGTTTATAGGTATGTATGTATGTAAATATCAATATCTATATATATAAATAAATCCACATTTAATTGTACCCTGGGGGGAATAGGGTAGAGAACAAAGTAAAAAGTGCACTGCAGAGAACAAAAGAAAAGCTATAAGGAATCAAAGAAAAGATGGACAACTTTCAACATAATGCATATTATTTAATATATAAGCTTTCTTAAAATGGAAAGTCATTGCTATACATTCTGAGTCCTCTCCTACATTCTGCCATGCACATGTTTTTTTTTTCCTTTTCTTATTTTATATTTTAGTTTATAATATTTCTTTTTCTTTTCTTTATTTAAGTTTTAGCACTAGTCTAAATTAAAAAAAAAAACAAAACAAACAATAAAATTAACTACATGGAGTATAAAATATTTTAATCTTATCTGCCAACAAACTAATAGGCATAAAATTACAAAACAAACACTCTTCACACAAATAAAGAAATGTAAAAATAATTAAAGAAATATTAATTGTTCATGGATAGGCCAAGTCAATAAAAATGACAACACTACCTAAATTAATTTACTTCTTTTGTCTTATACCAATCAAACTACCAAAACTTTCTTTATAGAGCTAGGAAAAACCACAATAATATTGATCTGCAGCAACAAAATGTCAAGAAAAACAATGAAATCAATGTTAAAACAATGGGAAGGGTAGGGACTTAGCAGTCTCAAACTGTATTACAAAGCAGTAATTATCAAAGCACTCTCACACTGCATTAAGAAATAATATGGTTGATCAAAGGAATAGTTTAAATTCACAAAATACAGAAGCAAATTAACACAGTTACCTACTGTTTTGTAAACACAAAGATCCCACCTATTGGGACAAGACTTCATTATGTGACAAAAACTTCTGGAAAAACTAGAAAGTAGTCTGATAAAAACTCTGGATAGACTAATAGCTTTCACTATATACTAAGATAAACTCAAAATGGGAATATGATTTAGACATAAATCATGATTTCATAAGCAAAGTAGGGGAACATGTTACCTATCAGATCTAAGGATAGAAGAAGAGTTCCTGACCAAAAAAGAAACAGAGGTTCACATGAAATAAAATGTATAATTTGGAATACATATTTTTAAAAATATGTACAAGCTTAACAGATTTTTAATATCCTTATATGATTGTAATTTTTTTTCCCTGCTTCATCTACCTTTAATTTCTTCTGCTGCAAGCCAAACTTGGCTTAATATCATACATTAATAATTTATGAAAACATCATTATGAATTACATCATGTTCTAAAAAAGAATCATTACATAAGATTCAAGTATCAAGTAAAAGTAAATGAAATTTAAATGACACTTAAGGGTTTGAAAAAACACTTTACAAATATGAGCGTATTATATCCTTGTGACAGGGACATAAATATTTTAATTTTCCCTATCTTAGGCTAAAGGAACTAAGGTTAAGAAAAGTTAAAGACTAACCCAAGGCCACCCAGCTAGTACCAATTCTGAAAATGCAAGCCTGGGATTTTTTGATTCCAAGCCTAGCAAACTATACAAGATTCCTTGATTGGAGGCAACTAGGTGTCACAGTGAGCAGAGCATGGGCCCTGGAGTCAGGAGGACCTGAGTTCAAATCCGACCCCAGACACTTGACACACTTAATAGCTGTGTGACCTTGGGCAAGTTGCTTAACCCTAATTGCCTTACCTTCCATCTCCAAGAGGGAAAAAAAAGGTTAAAAAAAGAAAGATTCCTTGGTTGAATTGTGTTCTCCAATAAAGACCTATAGGAACATCCTTTAAAAAAAAAGAATGATTTGTAGTTAACATTACTTTCTAAATAAATGTATGTTTTTAAGGTATAAAAAAAATTCACAAATATAGTTGATTGTATTGCTATCTAACCTAACCCACAGACATTTTACTTTAATTTTTGTAGTATTTAACAAGTGTCCAATCATTTATTTATTTCTGATTAGTTAATAATGTACAGATAAACTTTAACACAGCTGCTAATTGAATTAATCACAAATTCCGTATTAGATGTGTATTAATTGGTGAAGCTTTGCTGTAATTTCATTTCCAAAAAGAAGTAAACTCAAAAATGCCTTCTCCCTCAACATAACATGAACACAACAAAAGCTTTGCACATCTGAGAAATATTTAGGCTGTTTCTAGAAATAGACTCAGAAGGTTATTATGACTATGATCCTATTCCTCTTTTCAGTCTGTTCCTCCAACTCTGCTGTGATGGAAACAGAATTCCAGATCAGAAGGAAAAAAAAAATTGTTAAGCCCTACCACGAGTCTAGTAAATGAGAACCACAATGACTCTTCCCTCTAACTTGCCAACATACAGACAAATGACCTGGGATAGTTTCATTTAATGGTTTGTAATTGAGACAAACATACTTTGCTTTAGGTGCCACTCAAGGGTAAAATGTAGGGATTTAGGGTGAAAATGCATGCAGAAATCCATCATTTTGGCTCAGGAGAAAAGTATAGTAACTCATAGAAGACAAAGTCTTTAATCCAAAGTCTCCAAGATCCAAGAAAAATCTTTCATATGGCTGTCAATGCACCAAATTTTGAAGGTCTGTTGCACTGAGGTACCATAGAGACCAGCCTGGAGGGAAAAGGCTATCTTGCAGGTCATATGTAGGATAGGAAAAAATTAAGCTGGCAGAATTGGCTTTATTACCTCCTATTAAACAATCCAGGGCTTTCTCAGACTTCCAAAGGAAGTGAATTTTAAGTGGTCAGTGAGGTCAGTT
Source organism: Trichosurus vulpecula (assembly GCF_011100635.1). Taxonomy (NCBI): domain Eukaryota; kingdom Metazoa; phylum Chordata; class Mammalia; order Diprotodontia; family Phalangeridae; genus Trichosurus; species Trichosurus vulpecula. The sequence goes on from NC_050573.1 coordinate 374,484,800, forward strand.
GTAAGACTAAAAATTTGAGAATGACTACTTTCAATCATCACCATCTTTAATGAAAATTGATTTTTGGACTTGATCCTATTGACAAGGAAAATATTTTCATTCTTTCCCCCTTTCCACCCTCCAAGAGCCTTTCTGTCTGGGCAAGGGAATTTCTTTACCATAGAAATGACCAAAATAACCAAAACCCTTTGAACATTCTGCCTCAAGAGCTGTGAATATATCATCCTTGCAATCTTGTTACCTTCCCTTTGTTCCCTTAGTACCTTTATTAAATCTGTACAGTTGGGCCTTTAGATGCCTTCCAAATGTGTTACAAAGTAATTATTTGTGGTAAAAAGAATTTCTCAGAATATTTGGTCTCTACTCTTGTTCTCGTATCCATGACAAGCTGCCTACATGTGAAGGGAATGCAATCTATGTTTCTAATTCATTTACACTTGGCTCATCAAAATAGTTTTCTAATAGCTCTCTGATGGTCAAAAAGACATGTGAACCACTTTTAAAAACTTTCTAATCTTCTTTTACATTGAAGCTGGAAGACTAATTTTTTTAACATATCCAAATAAGCCTAACAGGCTTAATTTGGGTTGTGAATGTGCCAAAGCCATTCAATCCCCCATTATCACTCATTTTCTTAAATGGTATATGTACCCAGCTTGGGCTTCGCTCTGATTAGAAAAGTGTCTTCTATCTAGGATACTACTTTCAGTGGTATTTGGCACACTTTAGTGTATTCTTGGGCTAAGTGTACTTGGGCAAAGCAAAATGGAAATTTAAGGCAACAAGCCAAGAAACACAAGCCAAAGTGGCCAGCTATTGAGGAAAAGAAAGTTTAGGACTCCATGATTTAGTCTTGACTTTACCTGTAAGAATTTGTTGCATAACTTATTAATGTTCTAATTTACTTTGCCTTTGTAAACATAGGCTTTTTGCTCTAGAAATACATTAGGATTGACTGTTCATCACTTTAATATTCTTCATCATGCTCTTATTTTCTTTTTGTTTCCTGAACTCTTGTTGCACTTAATGTCTCTGTGACATTTCCATTACTGAAAGAGAATATAAATTTCAGTTTCAAGGTAAATCCCATATAAATTATAGGTAGAGATATAGATTTATGCATACATACTACATATACATATACATGATGTATATGTATATGTATTTATACATACATGTGTATATCATCTATCTTCCTATATTTAATTAGTCATATATCTTAGGATTACACCTCATTTAATTCCTACAAGGGTGGCTTCTCTTTAGAGTTATAAATCCTGTTCCTAAGGCAACCTCTTTGAATAGTCTACCATAGTTTTTCATAAGCACATATACATATAAAGAGACACATACATGCATGGAAAAATGCCTTCACAAACTGAGATATAAGTATTGATATAATAAATACAATGTAATTTAATACAAAATAATTAGAGATGGAGGGCATTAATAGCCTGGTTAGGATAAGAATTAACAAGGTATAACTTGAACTACTTTTTAAAAGAAGAGAGAGGTTCTATCAGGTAAAAGGGAAGAGGGAGAACATTCCAGGTATATGGAATAGCCAGTAGAAATGTGATATAGATGGATTATGATATGGATGATGAGCCAACAAGAATCTAAGAAAGAGTAATAAGATAGATAGAAGAACCAGGGCAATGTACTGTCACTAAAACACAAGAGAAAGAATTTCAGAAGTGAAAGTATTTAACAGTTTCAAATGAACTTAAGAGATCCAGAAGAATGAAGAATGATAAAATACCATAAATTTTATATATGAAAAAATCAATAACAACTTTGAAAAGAGTGATTTCAATTGAGTGGTGAGATTATAAACCAGTTTACAAAGGGTTAAGGAGTTAGTAAAAGAGGAAGAGGCAATAAATATAGAGAGTCTTTTTTCTGGAGGGCAAATACCTCTCTACCTTAAGGGGATGGTAGAGTATAGCAATTGATTGATCTTTAAGAATCAGTGGAATGTAATGTGGAACATTTTATACCATTTTATGTCATTTTTAATTTCAACCAGACCCAGAGCCTCAATTAATGAGTAACTGGAAGAAGATCCAGGACCTGGGCTTCTTTGCTCTCTAGAGTTTGCTCAGGGAATACCCTTACCACTGTCAACAAGGCCAGATCAGACTGACCTAAGGATATTCATGATCTTCACTGTATTTCCGTGATATTTGAATTTGATGCTTGCAGAATTTTCTCCTTGACTTTGTAGTTCTGGAATTTGTTTAAAACATTTCTTGTAGTTTTCAATTTGGGATCTTTATCAGGGGGTGATCAATGGAATCTTTCGATGACAATTTTACCCTCTGGTTCTAAGACCCCTGTGCAATTTTCCTTAAGGATTCTCAGACCCAAGCAATATTTAAGTCAAGTTTGCAAAAGTTTATTTTCACGCTTAAAAGCAGGCAAGTGTACTCAGGGAACCTGCAATCCTAGAGGGGTGCAGGGGGAATTTTTATAAAGGGTTAAAAGACAAAACATGTTGGTTTGAGGTTTGGGGTTGGGATTAGGGAGTGTTTTAGCGCATGTTCAAGGGGTGGTTAGTTCTTAAAGTAGCACACACATTTAGTATCTACTGCATAGGCATATTACCCAGAATTGTCTAGGAAATAGCTCACAGCCACCTGGTCTTTATTGTGAAACATCACTAAGTTCCCTCTCAGTTGGGGCTAAAGGGGAATCTCTATGTGGCTTCTTTTTTAGGGTCTTGTTAGGCAAAATACTATCTCTAAAATACATGTTAGCAAGGGCAGTGAATAGAAAATATGGTTATGACTCAGTGTTCACTAAATTATCTGGATCTGGAATTCAATCTATAGGGAATAACATACCCTGATGAGTATAGGTGAAAAAGAGGGATGGGGTGGTCACAAGGGAGGGAACAAGTAGCAAGTGAAAATGGTAAAATAAGGGAGGGGGATCAAGAGGGAGGGTAAACTGAGAAAGGCAGTGGTCAAAAGCAAAACTTTGTTGAGGAGTGGAAGGGGAAAGGGAGAAATAAAAGCATAAATAAGGGGGAAATAGGATGGAGGAAAAGACACAGACAGTAATCTTAACTGTGAATGTGAATGGGATGAAGTCTCTCGTAAAATGGAAATGGATAGCAGAATGGATTAAAAGCCATTATCCTAAAATATGCTGTTTACAAGAAACACATTTGAAAAATGGGGATACATACAGGATAAAGGTAAAAGGCTGGAGTAGAATATATTGTGCTTCAAATAAAGTAAAAAAAGTAGGGGTAGCAATCCTAATCTAAGGCAAAGCAAAAGCAAAGATAGATCTAACTAAAAGAGAAAAGGAAGGACACTACATCCTGCTAAAAGGCACCACAAACAATGAAGCAATATCATTATTTAACATATATGAACCAAGTGATATGGCATGCAAATTCTTAGAGGAGAGGTTAAGGAAGTTACAGGATGAAATAGAGAGCAAAACTTTAATAATGGGAGACCTCAACCTCCTGCTCTCAGAACTTGATAAATCTAATCTCAAAATGAATAAAAAAGAAGCTAAGGAGGTGAACAGAATTTTATAAAAGGCAGATATGATAGATATCTGGAGAAAATTGAATGGGGATAAAAAGACATATACTTTTTTTCTCAGTGGTACATGGCACATACTCAAAAATTGACCATATACTAGGGCATAAAAACCTCACAATCCAGTCCAGAAAGGCAGAAGTAGTCAAAGCATCCTATTTAGATCATGGTGCAATAAAAATTATTTGTAATAAAGAACCGTGGAAAAATAAGCTAAAAATTAATTGAAAACTAAATAATCTGATTCTAAAGAATGAGTAGGCCAAAGAACAAATCAGAGAAACAATTAATAACTTCATTCAAGAGAATGACCTTAAGGAGAAAACATACCAAAACTTACAGGATGCAACAAAAGCAGTTCTTAGGGGAAGTTTTATATCTCTAAATGCTTACATGAATAAAATAGAGAAAAAGGAGATAAATGAATTGGGAATGCAGCTGAAAAGGCTAGAAAAAGAACAAATTGAAAATCCCCAACTAAATACCAAATTAGATATAGTGAAAATCAAAGGAGAGATTAATAAAATTGAAATCAAGAAAACTATTGAATGAATAAATAAAACCAAGAGCTGGTTTTATGAAAAAACCAATAAAATTTGTAAACCTTCAGTCAATTTGATTTCAAAAAAAAGAAAGAAGAAAATGAAATAACCAGTATCAAAAATGAAAAGGGTAAATTCACCTCCAATGAAGAGGAAATTAAAACAATAATTATGAATTATTTTCACCAATTGTATGCCTATAAATTTGATGACCTTAGGTATATGGATGAATATCTACAAAAATATAAATTGCCCAGGTTAACAGAAGAGGAAATTAAATTCCTAAATAACCCCATCTCAGAAAAAGAAATTGAGCAAGCCATCAATGAACTCCCTAGGAAAAAATCTCCAGGGCCAGAAGGTTTTACATGTGAATTTTATCAAACATTTAAAGAAAAAAAATTAGTTCCTATACTTTTTAGACTGTTTGGGAAAATAGGTGAATAAGGAGTGGAGTCCTACCAAATTCTTTTTATGAAACAAATATAATAGTAATACCCAAACCAGGAAGAGTCAAATCAGAGAAAGAAAATTATAGACCAATTTACCTAATGGATATAGATGCAAAAATTTTAAATAAAATATCAGCAAAAAGATTTCAGCAACTTATCACTAGAATAATACACTACGTCCAGGTAGGATTTATTCCAGGAATGTGAGGCTGGTTCAATATTAGGAAAAATATCAGGATAATTGAACATATCAACAACAAAACAAGCAGAAACCATATGATCACCTCAATAGATGCAGAAAAAAAGCTTTATGACAAAGTACAACACCCATTCCTATTAAAAACTCTAGAAAGCATAGGAATGAATGCAGCCATCATTAAAATTATAAATAGCATGTACCTAAAACCACCAACAATCATTATTTGTAAAGGGGATAAGTTAGATGCATTCATAATAAGACCAGGGTGAAACAAGGATGTCCACTATCACCCCTACAATTCAATTTGATACCAGAAATGTTAGCTGTAAGAATAAGAGAAGAAAAAGAAATTGAAGGAATTAGAGTAGGCAAAGAAGAAACTAAATTATCACTTTTTGCAGATGATATGATGATTTACTTAGAGAATCCCAGAGAATCTAGTAAAAAAACTATTGAAATAATAAATAACTTTAGCAAAGTTACAGAATATAAAATAAACCCACATAAATCCTTAGCATTCCTATACATTATTAACAAAGCCCAAAAGCAAGAGATAGAGAAATTCCATTCAAAGTTACTGTAGACACTATAAAATATTTGGGAGTCTATCTGCCAAGACAAATCCAGGGCCTATATGAACATAATTATGAAACACTTTTCATACAAATAATGTCAGATTGAAATAAAGGGAAAAACATCAGTTGCTCATGGTTAGGCCAAGCTAATATAATAAAAATGACAATTTTACCTAATTGGAAAATGATAGGGCAGAAACTGGGCAAAGACCAATATCTTACACAATATACTAAAATAAAGTCAAAATGGGTTCATGATTTAGGAATAAAGGCTGATACTATAAGGAATTTTCAAAGCAAGGAATAGTTTACCTATCAGATTTGTGGAAAAGCAAAGAATTCATTACACAACAAGACATAGAGAGCATTACAAAATGCAAAATGGATAATTTTGATTATGTTAAATTGAAAAGTTTTTGTATAAAAAAAGCCAATGCAACAAAGATTAGGAGGGAAGCAGAAAATTGGAAGAAAATCTATACAACCAGTCTCTCTGATAAAGACCTCATCTCTAAAATACACAGGGAACTGAGCCAAATTTATAGGAATACAAGTCATTCCCCAATTGAGAAATGGTCAAAGGATATGAACAGGCAGTTTTCAGAGGAAGAAATTAAAGATATCTACAGGCATATGAAAAAATGCTCAAGATCACTACTGATTAGAGAAATGCAAATCAAAACAACTCTTATGTACCACATCTCTCCCATCTGATTGACTAAAATGAGAAAAAAGAAAAATGATAAATGCTGGAGAGGATGTGGGAAAATTGGAACATTGTTACACTGCTGGTGGAGTTATGAACTGATCCAGTCATTTTGGAGAGTAATTTGCAACTATGCCCAAAGGGCTATAAAATGTTCATACCCTTTGATCCAGCACTACCACTTCTAGGGTTGTATCCCAAAGAGATCACACAAGTGGGCAAAGGGCCCATATGTACAATAATATTTATAGTGGCTCTTTTTGTAGTAGCAAAGAATTGGAAAGCAAGGGGATGCCCATCAATTGGGGAATGGCTGAACAAGTTGTGGTACATGAAGGTAATGGAATAATATTGTGCTATAAGAAATGGGGAAGATACAGACTTCATAATAACCTTGAAAAACCTACACAATATAATGCTGAGCGAGCGGAGCAGAACCATGAGAACATTATATACAACCAAAGATATATGGATTCTGTGGTGACTAACCCTGATAGACTTTGCTCTTTCCAGCACTACAAAGTACAAAGATAACTCCAAAGGACTCATGATAGAGAGAGCTTTCTACATTGAAAGAAAGAAATATGGAGTCTGAATGCAGATTGAGGCAAACTGTATGCTCTCCATTTTTTCCCTTGGGTTTTTTCTTTTGTTTTGTTTCTTTTTTTGGTTTTGTTTCTTCTTTCTCATGATTCATTCCATTCATCATAATTCTTTTTTACAATGTGACTATTGTGTAAATAAGTTCAATGGGAAGTTATATGTAGAAGATATATCAGATTCCATGCCCGATGGGGATAGGGAAGCAAGAAAATCTGGAACTCAAAATTATGTGGAACTGAGTGTTGTAAACTAAAAATAAATAATCTTAATTATAAAAAAAATGAAAAAATACCCAGATATACAGGTAAAGTTTCTACCATCTTGCCCATAATCCCATGGAGAGTGTTCCACTGTTGGCATGCCTCTAACAGCGTGGGAACATAAATGTTCTGCAATCTGGGCTCAAGAAGAACAATACGACAGCCTTTCAAATAACTAGAGTCCATCATGAAGTCTTCTTTTTTCCTGAGGCTAACATGAAACATTCCTAGTCCCTTTAATCAAATCTCATATGAAGTTTATAGATGGCTGACCACCCTGGTTGCACTCTGGTTTGTAAATGTCATGATCAAATGTACCTACCAGAACACCATGCTCCAGATGTGAGGTGGCCAGGGCAGATAATTGCAGGAAAATCAGCTTTTTCCTGTGTGATGCTACCACCTTTACTGGTGCCTAGAAGAACATCCACTTTTGTTGGATGATTCAGGCTCTGCTTGACCTTCTGATTACATGCTGCTCTTTGTGATTACACTGGCACAAGAAATTCCAATGTGAAGAAGCTCCCTCTACCAACACAGGCTCCTGATACTTGCCTTAAAACCAGCAGAAGAGATTGCTTGAGAAGAGAATTTGCAGGAATATCATTGTATCTTTTCCTTCATATTAGGAAGGAAAACAAAAAGGAACTGAAAAAAATATGTCCTTTATCAACCTCTCTTATCTCAGCTCTCAGTAGGTCTGATAGGTTTTATCAAGATGGACAAATCTGAGGACAAGCAGATGGCAAACTATAAGGATTTCATCTGAGGACTGGCCTAGATGTAAGTTCAGAGAGGCCCATCACCAGAAGGATGATCACCAGCTGAAAATACTGCAAGCAGTCAGAAGGAAACAATTTGAGTATTGTGGAAACACAATCAGGATAACACAAGATCTAGCAGCTTCTACATTAAGGGATCGAAGGACTTGGAATAAGATATTTTGGAGGTCAATGGAGCTAGGATTAAAATCAAGAATCACCTACCCAGAAAAACTGAGTATCATGCTCCAAGGCAAAATATAGATTTTCAATAAAATAGAGTACTTTCAAGCTTTCTCAGTGAAAAGACCAGAGGTGAATAGAAAATTTGAGTTTCAAACATGACAATCAAGAGAAGCATGAAAAAGTAAACAGGAAAGTGAAATCATAAGAGAGTTACTAAAGTTGAACTGTTTTGTTTACATTCCTACAGGGAAGATGATATGTGTAATTCATGAGACCTCAGTATTAGGGTAGCTGAAGGGAATATATATATATATATATATATATATATATATATATATATATATATATACATTTAGACAGAGGGCACAGGGTGAGTTGAATATGAAGGGATGATACCTAAAAAGTAAAAGCAAATTAAGGGATGAGAGAGGAATATATTGAGAGAGGGAGAAAGAGAGAGATAGAATGGAGTAAATTATCTCACACAAAAGTGGCAAGAAAAAGCAGTTCTGTTGGAAGGGAAGAGGGGGCAGGTGAAGGGGAATGAATGAATCTTGCTCTCATTGGATTTGACTTAAGAAGGGAATACCACACACACTTAACTGGGTATCATATCCCACATGAAAGAAGGGGGAAGGAGATAAAAAAGGAGAACAATAGAAGGGAGGGCAGATATGGGGAAGGAAGTAATCAAAAGCAAGCACTTTTGAAAAGGGACAGGGTCAAGGGAGAAAATTGAATAAAGGGGGAGAGGACAGGAGGGAGGAAAATATGGTTAGTTTTTCACAGCATGACTATTTATAGGAGTGTTTTTCATAATGATACATGTGTGGCCTGTGTTGAATCGCTTGCCTTCTTAGGGAGAGCGTATGGGGAGGGAGGAGGCGAGAGAATTTGGAACTCAAAGTTTTAAAAGCAGATGCTCAAAAAAAAGGTTGTTTTTGCATGCAATGGGAAAATAAGATATACAGGTAATGGGGCATAGAAATCTATCTTGCCCTACAAGAAAGTAAGGGAAAAAGGGCTGGCGGGGAGGGGTGGTGGTGGGCAGATGAAGGTGTGTGATAGAAGGGAGAGTTGACTGGAGAACGAGCAATCAGAATATATGCCATCTTGGAGTGGGGGGAGGGTAGAAATGGGGAGAAAACTTGTAACTCAAAACCTTGTGGAAATCAATGCTGAAAACTAAAAACAAATATCAAATAAAGAAAATTATCACAAAAAAGAACACTTGTCAACCAGAGTTCCAGAAGACTGATGATGCAAATGCCTTTTAATACAGAGGTGAAGGATTAAATATATAGAATGAGGCATACATTTGTGGACATGGCTAATATGGAAATTTGTTTTAACTTGACTCTGCATATTTTATTACAAGGGTTTTGTTTTTCTTTCTATTTTTAATTTCCCTAGTGGCAGGGACTGAGGCAGTGGAGGGAAGAAAACAAATGGCTATTAATTGAAAAAACAGATTTTTATTCTTAAAAAATACTGCAAAAAATCAGCCTTCATACTGTAATGCAATATTCTCAATGTGGTGTTAGTACTAGGTGTTAGTACAGCAGAAATGACTCTTTCCTGGTGCTTCTTTTAAAAAACCCTAAGATTTAATTCACTTTCTTAACTGCCATATTATACTATTTACTCATACTGAGCTTGCAGTACACTTACACCACCAGATCTTTTTCAAATTGCTGTCCAGTCACAACAGCCCACAGTCTGTATTGTGAATTTGATTGTTGGAGTGTCAATGTATGACAACAGAGTTCTTATTAAATTGTGTCTTGTTAGATTCAGCCCAATGTTTCACCCTATAGAGGTTTCTTCTAACACCTTATCTGTTTGCTCCTTTGTTCCAGGTATAAATACATTCCACAAATACTATCACTTTTTGTTCCTCAATTGTTCTTCAACTAAATGGTCTCCTAATCTTTTTCCTGGACTTCCTCATGTACACATACATTTTCATTTAGAAAATAAATTTTAATAGATAAAAAAGAAAATCTATTTTGCCATATAGGGAAATAGGAGGGGGGGAAGGAAATAAGAATATGGTAGGCTGATAGAAGGGAGAGTGGATTAGGGGAGATAAAAGTCAGAAGTTAGCACCTTTGAGGATGGTCTGGGTGAAAAGATAGAGATACTAGGATTAAAAGGAAGGAAATAAGACAGAGGGAAATACATAGTAATCATAATAATGAAAAAAAATACAACAACTTTCTCTGATAAAGACTTCATTTTTCAAATATATAGAGAACTGAGCCAAATTTATAGAAATAAGAGACATTCCTCAATTGATAATTGGTCAAAGCCTATGAACAGTCAGTTTTCAGACAAAGTAATCAAAGATATCTATAAGTATATGAAAAAAGTCTTAATCACTATTTATTATAAAAATACAAATAAAAACAACTCTGAGGTACCACCCCACACTTATCAGATTGGTTAATATAACAGAAAAGGTAAATGGAAAATGTTGGAAGGGATATGGGAAAATTAAAACAGTAATGCACTGTTGGTGAAGTTGTATACTGATTGAACCATTCTGTAGAACAAGTTGGAACTATGAGCAAAGAGCTGCATACCCTTTGAACAAACAATTCCACTACTAGGCCTGTGCCCCAAAGAGATTTAAAAAAAATCAAAGACATATATATATACAAAAATATATTTAGCAACTCTTTAAATGGTGGCAAAGAATTAGAAATTGAGGAGATGTCTATCAGCTTGGGAATCCTGAACAAGTTGTTATGTATGATTTTCATGGAATACTATTGTGTTACAAGAAATTACAAGAAGGGTGCTCTCAGTAAAACCTGAAAAACTTCAATGAACTGATGTAAAGTGAATTCAGCAGAACCAGGAGAACACTGAATACAGTAATGGTAATATTGTATGATAATCAACTCTGAATAACTTAGCCATTCTAAGCAATACAATGATCCAAGACAATTCTAAAAGACTTCTGATCAAAATTGTTATTTATCTCCAGGGTAAGAATTATTAGAGTCAGAATACAAATTGAAACATTGTTTAAAAATTTTTTATTTTTCTTCATTTTTGTCTGTTTTCTTTCACAACATGACTTATATGGAAATATGTTTTGCATGACTGCACATGTAGAATTCATTTTGAATTGCTTATCTTCTCAATGCAGGGAGGAGTGGGAATGCAAAGAGGAAGAAAATTTGTAATTCAAAATTTGAAAACAGAGGTTAAAATTGTTTTTTGCCACATAATTGGGAAAATTTAAATAATTTTAAAATGAAATGACAATATATATGTCTGACTGACTGCCCTACATTCTAGCAATACAAGGTGAAAAAAAAAAGGAACTCCCTTAAGGAATTTATTTTCTTTTGTGTGGGAAAAAATCTGGACATTATGCAAAATGTATACAAAGTAATATTGTAGACAATAAAATTTAGAATAATCCTACTAGGCCTCTTATAAGAATTGACAGAAGCTGAGGTTTGATGGAAGCTAAGAATTCTATGTGGTGATGGTAAAGAAGGAATGCATTCCTGCCTTGGAAATTTGACTTTCCAAAGTCATAAAGATGGAAGATGGAATGGCATATGAAGTGAATAGCCAGCAGGACAGTTTGGCTAGAACACACAGTATTAAGAAACCAATACGTAGTCAGCCGACATTTAGGTTGAAATAAGATTGTGAAGGGTTACAAATCTCAAAATGATGAGCCAAAAGAGAGCCCCTAGAGCTTTGTGAAGATTATTTAGAAACAACTAATGAAGAGGAAATGAGAACTCCAAGTCAATAAATAAGTCCAGCAGTCAGTCCACTGAGAATTTCTAACCATATCAGGTCTAGGAATTAAGAAAATGAGGATGTCAGAATTAAAGGAAACAAGTTACAGATTCTCATAATAGTGGGCACCATGGGATTAGCAAGCATCGTTGACTCACAAGGTCCCCTCTTCATTACGGTATATAAATATATTCACACATTGCTTCTTAGTGCATGGCTAATATATCTGCCCTTGAGTAGTCATAATATTTCCACATCAAGCCTACTTCAAAGGGGTTCCCCTCAGCTCCAGAAAATGGGGTTTCCTTGTCTTACATTGTTGATGAAATTCTTGGACCAAGTGAAGAAGATAGATATTTTGGCCCATATATTTAAAAATTAATTCAGTGCAGACAGCATTTGTGTCTTTCACGGGAGTCTATTTTTTTAGATAATGGAAATTCTTTGAGACTATCTCTCAATATTGGTCTGTTCATGGATTTGTCAGTTGCAACATAGGATCTTCCTGGACTTTCTGTAACAGGAACATATCAAAGTGCTGATTACTTCCCATAGAAATGGAGAATTCCAATTTAAAAAAAAAAACACTCAACTTCTTTATTAGACATTCAAGAAGACTCAGATAGTGCTATCACCATCTTCTAAATTTCTCTGGGGTATATAGAAAAATGATTTGGGGTTGAGCTAAGATGGTAGAAGGGTAGGGAGCAATGCATTGAGCTATCTTCAAAAAATTCCATACACATCAAGAAAACATCCCAGACCAAATTGTAATGAAGAAATCAAGAAGAGTCAGTGTCAGTTTATTTTCTGGCCTAGCTCCTCATAGATTAAGACATTTTAAAGACATTGATAATAAGTCTGGAAACTGCTTCACAGGAAACACTTGAGAATACAGGGAGAGGTTTAAACCAGCTTAAGAAAAGGTACTGAGGCACCCCCTAACCAAAACAACAATAACAACCACACATGTGACAAAGATATACCGACTGGAAGTGTTGTCCCCTAGTATTTTGCTCAAGGTCACAGATTCAGTTCTCTGGATCTAAGAAGGGGACCACCCAGAGAGGTGGCATTCCCAAGTAGGGTGACCTTGGCCAATGTACCAAGAAAGTTCAAAAGCAGAAATGTGGTCTGAACTCTAGGTGCAGAGCAGGGGCCAATTCCTAACATTTATCTCTGCCAGCAGAGAAAAAGTGGAAGAAAAACTGAAGATCAAAGGGGAGCCTATAATTCTACTGACTGAGCACAGTTTTCCAGCTTGATGATAGGGAGTAGAATCCATCTGTAGTCTACTCTTGCTCAGACAGAAACTAAAGTCAAGAACTTTCAAGGCTCAAATCAGAGTGGGGGAGCAGCAATCAGATTTAGCCTTGGATCAGACAACTTTGGTAGCACTGAAATCTGCTGGGCTGTCAGCATGTTAGAGATCACAGAATAAGGACATTCAATACTCAAAAAAATGCAGCAAGAAGGCCAGCCTAGATCCTTCCTTCCAAATGTGTTGCAGAATCCAGATCTAATCACAAGCTCTATATTAGGAAGTAAGCTGAAAGAATAAGAAAAAACAAAAAATAAAGTCATCAAAAAGAGCTACTTTCATACCAAGAAATCTCAAGATGCATACCAAGAAGAAAAGAATTACTCAAATGTATCTACAACCAAAGTATTGGAGAAAAACACAGTGAGAGTCCAAAGTCAACAAGTATGCTTGACTGAGATGAATCAAGAGTTTCAAAGTTTAAAAATATTTTATAAATTGGATGAGAGCTCTTGAGGAAAAAGGTAGAAAACAAATAGGAGCTATAAAAGAAAAGTTGGGGGTAAAAAGAAAAGTTGGAAACATAATCAAGAGGTTGGCATGAGATGCAAAATCTTTCCCAAGCAACAAACTCCCTGAAAGTTAGAATGGACCATATAGAAGATAAAGACTCCACAAGCATCCAGAAAGAATTCAAGTACTGAAGATCCAAAGTCAGGGTTGCAAATGACATAGTATCTACTACTGTATAGAATAAATTTTTTAATAAAATATTCCAAAAAGCAAAGGATATTGTGTTACAGCCAAGAATAAGTTTTATAGCATAAATGAGTGTAATGCTACAGAGGGACTTTGGGAGTGAGGTGGAATTTTAAAGAAATAGAGGATTTCTAAGCATTCCTGATGAAAAGATCACAGCTGTGTAGAACCTTCAAAGTTCAAACACAAGTAAAGAGAACTATTAAAGAAATAAACAAATGAAAAAAGATAAAATACTAAACAAGGATAAACTATATTCAAATATGGAAAGATGATGCATTTGTCTCCTCTGAATTCTAAAATTCTCAAGAGTAATAGATGGAGTCTAATTACACAAGACTTGGGAGTGGTTCTGTTATGTCTTGAAAGTTTTATGAATGGAAAGAGAGGGGAAGTTGAATGCACTGTGTAGGAAGTGAATGAATTGTTAACTGAAGTGATTTCAAATAATCAGGATACACAAGTACATATCTATACAAACAAGTAGCAGGTTAAGATGAATAGGGGGTGACATTTGAACCTCACACTCATTTGAACTGGTCAAAAGAAGAAAGAACATATACACATATAGTTGGGAGCATAAATACATATCACTAAAAAGGAAATAGGAAGAAAAAGGAAGGAGCAGGGAGGAGGAATCAGAGAGAATATAGATTAAAGGAGGGATTAATACTAAGCAAATATACACTAATGATTATTATATATATATATATATATATATATATATATATATATATATACATCACTTTTTATTAATTTATTTTAAACTTAAATCCTAAAAGCTAAATATACAATAATAAAAATAAGCATTTTATAAACTTAAATGCCAAATAAGAAAAGAAAAAAATAAAGCATTGTCATGTGCATAGCAGAATGGGAGAGCAATAAATTTCCATTTCAAGAAAGCCTATATAAAAATTACTACACATTGTAGTCATAGCTGTCCATCTCTTCCTTGCTTCCTTGTAATATTTCTTTTGTTCTCTGCTGCGCACATTTTACTATCCTTTTTCCCCCTTACTCTGCCCCTCCTCCAAAAAGGCCATAACTAAGTGTAAATAGATAGACAGACAGACAAATAGAAATAGAGATAGAGATATGTATATTTCTATCTGTTTACACATTTATATTATATATACATTTATGTATATATATACATATATACATACACATGTACATATACACATATATATACTCAAAACATATATATGTACATACACACATACATATATTTAGATGCTATAATCATATTCATATATAGATATATACATTCATATGCATCTATGTAAGACTATAGTGTACTTGTTTGTCCTCTGTTTCTCTGAGGATGGATATAAGTCCAAGTCTTTCCATAATTTTCTAAGTCCACCAACTCACCATTTCTTGACATCACAGCAATATTCCAACTTTGTACTGTCTAGTTATTTTAAATAGTCTAAAACAATATTGATTGATATGGCTGATGTATAGTGTAGTTTCCCTATTTTTTTCTCTTTTGGTTAAATCTACTTTAACTTTAACTTTTTTTGAGATCATGATTACTACCCCTCCATTTTTTTCCCAAAAAATTATAATCCTGATATTTATTTGATGTTTTCTGTGGATCTCTTATTTCCTATCCCTACTGACTACTCTATTTTACTTCTACCGGATGCCTTGCCCTCCAATTATTTAACCTACTCCCCTCCAAAAAACCCTCCCTTATCCTCTTCCCCCACTCTTTACCCTTACCTTCTTGTTTCTATCTTAATTTTGAAGACTTTTATGGCCTTTAAAATATATTTTATTCCCTCTTTATTCCATTCCTGTTAATCTAGATACCCTTCTATACTCGCTCTATATTCCCTCCTCTTACAACCAACAGTGTGCTTGCCCCAGTACTTCTCTCACTGGGTGTGTGCTGATTCCTTCTCACCCAGGGTCATGTATTGACGAAGGCGAAACTATGGATAAAATAATAAGCCTAGAGTCAGAAAGACCTGAAAAAATTCCTAACCTCAGATACTCACAGCATGACACTTGGCAAGTTATGTAACACTTGTTTGCTTCAGTTTCCTGATCAGCGAAATTGGGATAATAATAACACCTACCTCCCAGGGTTGTTGTGAGGATCAAATGGGAAAATAATTGTAAAATGTTTGGGACAGTGCCTAAAACATAGTAACTACGATGTAAATGTTAGTTAAGATTACTCTTGTTGTTATTATTATTTGAACAAGTTATGGTGTATAAATGTAATGAAATTTGATTGTGCTAAATTCTCATCATAATGAAAAAAAAAACATGACTGCTAAGGACAAATACTGAAGCGTGATGATCACTTCATGATAGAGAAGTAGAAACTCATAATTAGAAAAATATCATTTTGGTCAGAGCCAATGTGAAATGTTGTTTTGATTGACTGTAATGTTTGCAATGAATTTATTTTTTCTTTTGTTCTTACTTAAGATGAGGGGTTTGAAGGATGAGAATTCAGATTTTGACTGATTAAAACAAATATTTATATGTGTATTTTTATATACACATTTTACATATATATATATGTATATATATATGTAAGAATTTAATTTGCAGACAGAAGATTCTAGCTCAGCTTCATACTCTCTCACATCTTATGTGGCATGGAAAAAGTCATTTTCAGTTATCTTGTCTTTAAAAATAAAGAATTTAACCTAAATCATTTTGAATAGTATTTTATATTCTCCTATTACATGTAAAAACAATTTTAACATTTGTTGTTTGTTTTATTCTAATTTTGAGTTCCAAATTCTCTTCCTCCCTACTTCTCCTTTCCCCTCCCTGGGATGTCAAGCAATTTGATATAGGTCATATATGCGCAATCATGCAAAATATATTTCTGTATTGGTAATGCTGTAAGAGAAAAAAAACAGAAAAGAAACAAAAAGGGAAAAATATTATACTTTGATCTGTATTCAGACTTTATAAATTCTTTCTTTGGAGGTTGATAGCACTTTTTTCACCACGAGTCCTTTAGAATTGTCTTGGATTATTGTATTGCTGAGAATAGCCAAGTCATTCATGGTTTATCATAGTTTAATATTGCTGTTACCATCTGTAATGTTCTTTTGGTTCTGTTCACTTCACTCTTCACCATTTCATATACATCTTTCCAGGTTTTTCTGAAATCATCTTGTTCACCATTTCACATAGCACAACAATATGCCATTACAATCGTATACCACAACTTGTTCAGCCATTCCCCAATTGATGGGCATCCTCTCAATTTCCAATTTTTTGCTACGACAAGAAAGAGCTGTTATAAATAATTTTTGTACAAATAGGCCCTTTACAATTTATTTTATTTTTTGGTCCTTTTGGAGTATAATATAGTAGTGGTATTGTTATGTTAAAGGGTATGAACATTTTTAAAGCCCTTTTGGCATAGTCCCACCAAATTGCTCTGCAGAATAGTTGGATCCATTCACAATTCCATCAATTGGTATCCCAATTTTTCTATATCCAATCCAATATTTGTCATTCTACTTTTCTATGATATTAGCCAAGCTGATAGATATGAGGTGGTACATCAGAGTTGTTTCAATTTGCATTTCTCTAGTAAGTATTAATTTAGAGCATTTTTTTCATAAGACTATAGATAGCTTCAATTTATGTGAAAACTGTCCATTCATATCCTTTGTCCATTTATCAGTTGGGGAATGACTTGTATTCTTATAAATTTGACTCAATTTTTGTTCTTCCTGGTTTAGGTATCATTACCATATTTGTATCATTAAAAGACTTGGAAGGACTCTGTCTTTGTCTGTTTTTTAAATAGTTTTTGTAGTATTGTGATTAATTGGTTTTGTTTATGTTTGGTAGAATTCACTTGAGGATCTATTTGGTGCTGTCTTTATTTTTTTTTCCTTAAGAACTCATGTATTTTTCTAAGATGGGATTTTTAAGTATTCCATTTACACTTCTTTTAATCTGCACTACTAATATCTTTTGTAAATGTCCATCCACTTCACTAAGATTATTAGATGTATTTGCATATAAATGGGCTAAATATTATTAAATGTTTTAATTTAGTCCTCATTGGTGGTGAATTAACCCTTTTAATTTTTAATACTGATTTTCTTCTTAAATTAAGTTAGCCAATAGCTTATCTCTTTTATTTTTCTTTCATAAAGCCAGCCCTGAATTTTATTAATGCAATGTTTTTTTCTTTCAATTTTATTAATTTCTCCTCAATTATCTCTTCAATCTATTTTTCTAGTTCTGCTGCTTTTCCAATGAGATATTTGATATTTTCTTCCTTTTTTCCTTGTTTAGCTTGGTTAGATTGCTTAATTCTCATGGAATCAATAGGTTCCACTTTTCCAATTTTAATTTTAAAGGAATTATTTTCTGCAGTTGTACCTCCTTTTCCATTTGGCCAATTTGATTTAAGGAACTTTTAATCTTCAGTGAATTTTTGTACCTCTGTTTCTATTTGGTCAATTCTGCTTAATAAGGAGTTCTTCTCTTCATTGGATTTTATGTATTTTTTCTCATTTAGCCTATCTTGTTTTTAAGGTGTCATTTTCTTCAGCATATTTTGTGCTTACTTGACCAAGATCCTGATTCTTTTTCATGATTTTCTTAAATTGTTCTCCTTGTTCTGGTTGCTCATTTTTCTAACTTGTTTCTTGACTCTCCCAGTCTGTGCTCTGGTTGTAAGTGACCACAAACACTCTTTTCCACACTGAAACTGTGACTAGATTTCCAGCTCCCCTGCCCAAGCTCTGATGTATTAGTGCTCCATCTTTCCCTGGGACTGAAACCCAGGACTGTGACCCAGATAAAAATTTAAGCAATGTAACAGAATCTTACCTCTGGAAACCAGCAAAGAGACCATTGGACTCTCCTTCTTGACAGTTGTCTGATACCTTTACCATCTGTGGGCTAAGAGTTCCAGAAACTGACACTGAAGCTACTGATTCATTCACCCCCAAGGCCAACTGTTGGTTCAATGGGGTATGAACTGTGCTGCATTTCACTCGAGTATCACCTTGGTGCAGCAAACCTTTCCTGATGACCTTCTAGGTTGTCTTGGGCTGTAAAATTATTTTACTCTGTTCTTTTGTGAATATTGCTGCTTCATTTGTTTTGATACTTTATTTGCATTATTTAAAGTTGTTTGGAGGAGTTTGGAAAGTTGAGGTTAGTTCCCCCTGCCTTTTCTCTGTCATTTTGCCTCCTGAAATAAGAATTTTCTCACTGTCAAGCAGAAGCAAAATCATTCCATTCCTCAATGGATTAAAATAAAAACTGGAAATAAGATAAGGTACAAGTCAAAAAGGAGATACTAAAAGAAGCCTAGGCTAGGATTATAAAGAATTGCCAGCAAAATGATGCATGTGCTCTAAGTCATATCCAGCTCACAGAATGCTTCAAGCCCAGGTCCTTTTGATATGTTTTACTAAGGAAACGTTAAGGGTTAACAATCTCTATTTAATCCAGCATACAAATGTCATTCACTTAGTTCAGGGAAAAAAGCCAGCACCATGAACTTCAGAGCAAATACAAACAGATTACAAACATCAACAGACCAAATACAATTCATAGTTATCAAGAAAACCATCAACATCTGAGTTCAGCTCGAAGGCCCTTACAGTGGCTGCCCAGAGTCCTGTGCCTCCAGGAGTGAGAGCCTTAAGCAAATAGCCCTGTTCTCCCTTTTTATACCGTTTCAGATATCATCAAGCATCATCTGAGTGACCAGAACTTAGGCTCCTTTGATTGGCTCTGGTGTTATCACCCCCCTTTATTGGCCACACCTGGAGCCCTATTTTAGTTACCAATTCATACATACATAGGCTTAGCACCTAATAAGGGTTTGGTCCTGTGGCTTAGCACCTAGTAAGACTCAATCAAAGAAACTTAATTAATCATTTTCAAACAGTAAGAAAGTCCTAACGTAATTGATATTACATCATACCATCCATTCATTTATCAATCCAGCATGCCATTACCCTAGTAAAAAATAGGCCCTACTGCCCTCCCATTTTGCAAGCTATCTACTAACATGCAGACATTTTTTAAATGCTGTTTTTTTCTTCTGCTTAATATATCCATAGATTGAATTCATGAGTTCCATAATATACACATACATGATATATGTTAAATCATTATCATACACATGTTTATATAGTAATTGTATGTTTTAGGTTTTACTGTAAGAATCAATGTCTATAATAAAAACAAGCTACTCTACTTAACTCAAGAAAATCTGTTCCAAGAATCAAGAGAAGCATGAAAAGGTAAACAAGAAAGAGAAATCATAAAGGGCTTACTAAAGTTGAACTGTTTTGTTTACATTCCTACATGGAAAGATGATGTGTATAACTCATGAGACCTCAGTATTAGGGTAGCTGAAGGGAATGTATATATATATATATATATATATATAGAGAGAGAGAGAGAGAGAGAGAGAGAGAGAGAGAGAGAGAGAGAGAGGTGGGGGGAGGCACAGGGTGAGTTGAATATGAAGGGATGATATCTAAAAAAATCAAATTAAGGGATGAGAGAGGAATATATTGAGAGAGGGAGAAAGGGAGACATAAAATGGGATAAATTATCTCACATAAAAGTAGCAAGAAAAATCAGTTCTGTTGGGAGGGAAGACGGGGCAGGTGAGGGGGAATGAGTGAATCTAGCTCTCATTGTATTTGACTTGAGGAGGGAATAACATACACACTCAATTGGGTATCTTACCCGACAGGAAAGAAAAAGGAAGGAGATAAAAAGGGGGGATGATAGAAGGGAGGGAAGATAGGGGAAAGAGGTAATCAAAAGCAAACACTTTTGAAAAGGGACAGGGTCAAGGGAGAAAATTGGATAAAGGGGGATAGGATAGGAAGGAGAAAAATATAGTGAGTCTTTTACAACATGAATATTTTGGAAGGGTTTTGCATAATGATACACGTGTGACCTATGTTGAATTGCTTGCATTCTTAGGGAGGGTAGGTGGGGAGGGAAGAAGGGAGAGAATGTGGAATTCAAAGTTTTAAAAGAAGATGTTCAAAAAAAAGTTTTTGCATGCAACTAGGAAATAAGATATACAGGCAATGGGGCATAAACATCTATCTTGCACTATAAGAAATTAAGGGAAAAGGGGATGGGGGCGGGGAGTGGGGTGACAGAAGGGAGGGCTGACTGGGGAACAGTGCAATCAGAATATATGCCATCTTGGAGTGGGGGAGAGGGTAGAAATGGGGAGAAAATTTGTAATTCAAACTCTTGTGAAAATTAATGCTGAAAACTAAAAATATTAAATAAACAATGATTTAAAAATAAAAAAGAAAATCTGTGTTCAAATTATGCCTCTAAGAAGCAATGGAAAACTGTCCTTGGAGTAGATTCCATGTAACCACTTCAACTTTGAGAATGTCTTTTGAAGACTATGTTTTGCTTTATCAGGAACAATTAACAGAAGAGGAAGCACAGGAACTTAAAGAGCCTTGGATATGTTTGCATAGAGTCTCTTTCCTTGCTTTATGCAGACAAGTGGCTTACTGAAGTATAAGTTACAAAGTTCAAATTCTGCATTGGTCTTATGTTAGCTATGTGACTCTAAGCAAATCATGTAACACCTCTTATGTTCAATTTCTTTGACTATAAAATGGGGATAATAATAAAACTTATGTCACAGGGTTGTTGAGAGTCTCAAATGAGAGGACATTTGTAACACATTTTGGAAATTTTAAATTACTATCTAATTGCTGGTGTTTGGTTATTTCTCTTTTTATTTTATACCTTTTCAGTCAAATAAGTATGGGGGGACAGTGAGAGTGAGGATACCATCATTCCTACTTCATGATTACAAATAGGATTCCTCCTCTCCTTATTCTTCATCGTATCCCACTTTATGGATTGAAGCAAAGGGCTATTGTTTTTATCAAATACATATTTCTGAGGAGAAAACATCTATAAAATCACTTCATACAGCTATCAAGGAGTTCAAAGGCCTTTTAGTTCAAATCCCTCTTTCTTACTGGGGAGGAAATGGAGTCCCAGAGAGGTGAAACTGCTTCCCCAAGTTTAACTCACAGCTATTTCACAGCAGAGTCAGAATTAAATAGAACCTGTGTTCTGCCTCTCAGTTCGCTAGCATTCTTTCCACTGGGCCACAAACCAACCTTCTAAATGAGAATTTATTCAATTGAACTCAACAATCAGAGAAATTGCAATTTGAGGACTGAACCCATCTGAAAAAAAACTGAAAAGAAAATAATTTACTTTCAGCCACAGACGGCAAAGATAACAAAGAGAATTTAATACATAAACAGGGTCACATTAATCCTAAACATTTACAAACCCTGATGCTGAGCCTTCATCTGTCATAATGTATATGGTGATCCCATTACCTTGATTGTGTTTGTGATTAGTCTTATGAATAGAAACTGTTCATTTACATATAATAAAAGGTTGATATAACTAATTCGCCAACCAAAGAATGATTCTTACATTAGTGGTTTCTCTTCTTCCTCCAATCCACTTTAAGGTTATTAAAGGAATAGATATGGGTAAGAAACTAAACCAAGATTATAATTTGAGAAAAACAATCAAGTAGTGTCATAAAATATTACATAATAATAGAAAGGGAAATGTTTTACTTTGTCTAGATATAAGCATGTCTGGGTTTCAAACAGCACTTCAGGTATTACATTCCTTGTAATAAGACTAAAAACAGATGAATCTTCTAATTGAGGGAAGAGAATAATTTTATAATAAAAGCTCAAATAAAACTTGATGGGCATCCAAAACTATAAATATGAGGAAACTTGCAGAAGCTAATAACAGGTAGTGTGCATAGCTTTGAAGGTCATTTCCTTAGATGACATGAAAATGAACTACATAGCAAATAAAACAAAAAAAATTCAAGAACCTTATGGAATCATAAATTGCAATGGCATTATAATGAGAAAAACATGGTTTGCCCAGACAAACACAATTATGTTAGAGAGAATAAAGAAAGTTGTGGTTATCATATACATCGTCAATCCAAATCTTGACTTTTGTGCCTGCACACACAAGCTCATCTATTTCAAGTGATTCTTAATGAAAAAAAAAAAATAAAAACACCTGTGACCTACAAAAATACAAGGATACTAGATGAATGGAATAGATCTCCCAACTCTAATAAATGAAAAATCTACCATCACGACCTCTTAAAATGTTTATCATTTTTCTCATTATTTGTTGATTTAAATTATTGCATACATTTATCAATCCATTTATTCATCAAATGACCTTTTTTATCTTCCTATGTCTTAAGTACCTTGCTGGGAATTGGAAGTAGAGAGAAAAATTCAAAAGACAATAAAAACAATTTTAAAAGCCAGTTCTTACTCATTACTTGGAAAATAAAGGATTATTGATTAATTCTCTTCAGGGGAGACATATACACATACAATTCATTTAAAAACACAAATTTGCTCAAAAACATTTAAGCATCTATTTTGTATCAAGGATTGTTCTAGGTCCTTGGGGTATAGAAAGAAAAATGAAACACTCCCTGCCTTCAAGAAGCTTTTATTCTACTGAAAGATATAAAATATATACATAGAAGTAAATATAAAATATAGGCAAAGTGTGGGAAGGTCTCTAGCTATTGGGTAGGATCAGGAAAAGCAGGTATAGGAGATTGAATTTGAGGCAAACTTTGAATTCTAAGAATAAAAATTGGTAGGGAGTTCATTCAAGGCATAGTGAAAGAGGGGAATCTATGCAAAGATGGAAATGGCAGGTGACAGCCCACATACAAGGAGCTGCTAATAAGGCAGTTCAACTGGAACAAAGAGTATGTGAAGGGTAGTAATGTGTAATGAGCCTGGAAAGGAAGGTTGGTCCCATAATTGTGCAGTAACCATTACCGCCATTGCAGCAATCTTTTCTTCCATTTAGAAAGCTAAGAGGCAATCTTCATTTTATAGGTGAAGTAACTGAAGCCTACAGTATTGAAATGACAAACCTGAGTCTCCCTTACGATCAAATATAATACATGACATATCTTATTTCTTTTCTTCTTTTTTACCGTAATGTTTAAAAAAATAAACTCTTTCTCTAGGTGGCATAATGGATACTATGCTGGACCTGGAATCAGGAGAACTTGAGTTCAAATCAAGCCTTTATTATTTACTAGCTATACGATTCTGTACAAGTCATTTAATCTCTGTTTGCTTCAGTTTCCTCATTTACATAATGGGATAGTAATAGCACCTACCTTCAATTTGTTATGAGGATTAAATTAGACAATTTTAAAGTGTTTAGCACAATGCCTGTCACACTGTATATGCTACAAGAATGTTAGTTATTATCATTGTTGTTATTCTTGTTGCCAATGTAGTTGTTGCTCCTCCTCCTCCCCCTCCTCCTCCTATAACTGCCACTACTACTACTACTACTACTACTACTACTACTACTACTACTATTATTACTGCTACTACTATGAATTACTACTCATAGTGGTAGAAGATATGATACAATATGCTCACATTGAAATAACTTTGGTCCTAGAGGGAGAATAATAGCTTGTATTGCCATCCACTTTAAGATCTGTAAAGGGCTTTGCATTTGTTATCTCAGTAAATCCCCACAACAATCCTGGGAGGTAGGTGCTACTGTCATTCTCATTTTACTGATGAAGAAATTGAGGGTAAGGAAGGTTAAGTTACTTGCACAGGGTCATAGAGCTAGTAAGTGACAGAGGCTGAATTTGAATATAAGAATTATTAACTGCATCCTAAATGGTACTGTGCTACATGGGGCAGCTAGGTGGTGCAGTAGATAAAGTGTTGGGCCTAAATTCATGAAGACTCATCTTCCTAAGTTCAAATCTGTCATCAGACATTTACTAGCTGTGTGAACCTAGGCAAGTCACTTAACCCTGTTTGCCTCAGTTTTCTCATCTGTACAATGAGCTAGACAAGGAAGTGCAAACTACTCCAGTATCTCTACCAAGAAAACCCCCCAATGATGTCATAAAGAGTCAGATATGGCTGAAACAACTGAACTACAACAAAAACAAATGGTGCTACATAGCTGCCTGAGAGAAGAATTGGATTTTAATCCAGGTTCTTATCACATACAAGTTTCAAATCTTTGAATCAATACAGAATTTTAAAATAGTTAAGGACTTCAGCTATAATCACTTATAGTTTCCTCATTTTACCAGTGAGGAAATAGCGCAAGAGGAGAGAAAGTGATTTGTCCAAAGTATCAGAACTGTATTTACTCCAAGCCTCTTCTTCATAATGGGGATAATAATATTTAAAATATTTCTTCTTTGTTGGGCAAGAGTGAAAATATTACCTTGTACACCAATAAATGTATTTTAAGAGGCAAAATATTGTTACTTTAAAAGTATCTGAAATATTAATTAGATGTGTGACCTTATTCTCTTTGGTCATCTATTTATCTATAAAATAAATGATTGATTTAAAATAAATATTATCAAAGTTCCATTCCAGCTCTAAAAATTCCTTTATTCTGTAAGTGTGTACTGCTTTTTGCCTTTCAAAATAGTTCCAAAGTTTAAGTTTTGAACCCCAGACGAGCAACTGATCATCTTGCTAGAACTACAAAACCACATAACCCTCATCAATTTCCCCTTATTAATTACCCACTTTGAGCAGTCACATGAGGAAATGTGTTTGTAAAAGGATAATAAATCAATATAATTATACAATTTATATATTTAGTAGCATGTATATTATATGGTATGTGAGATCATTCCAAATAAAGAGTTAGATGAGGAGCAATGAGAAATGCTTTCTTTGAACTGTGTTGATCAGGTAAGATGTTAGAGAGGAGTTGGTATTTGATTTGGACTTTAATGAAAAGGTGAAGAAGGAAAATTTTTCAAGAAGAGACAAAGGTGAGTAAAGACATGGAAGTGGAAGAATATGGCTTATATTTAGCAGGCAGAGAGTAGTCATATCTGACTGACTCCTAAGTGAGAAGGATGTTCAAGGTATCCCACATTCTGACTCCATCCTACATTCTAACACTAAGTTGATGTCATTAACCATGATCCACTATACATTCCAGGCAAACAAGATGAATATATATCCTCTGACTTCATTTTGTCCTCTTCCATATATCCTCATATTTGCAGAATGTACTCCTTCATTTTTACTTACTGAAATTTTTCTCTTCCTTCAAGGACTAACTCCAGATCCACTAAACCAGGGGTGGGGAACCTGTAGCATCGAGGCCACACATGGCCTTCTAGGTCCCAAAGTGTGACCCTTTGACTGAATCCAAACTTCACAGAGCAAATCCCTTTAATAAAAGATTTTGTTCTGTAAAACTTGGACTCAGTCAAAAGGCCTCATCCAAAGACATAGAAGTCCACATTATGTACTGGTATTGAGGCCACAGGTTCTCCACCCCTGCACTAAACTTTTTGCAACTTTGAATATCGTCTTCTAGATACTCTTTTATCTAGGTTTTTGTGAGGCTACACTTCTCAGTCTCCTTTGCTCAATATTCAAGCAGGTCATACACATTATCTGTGAGGGTATACCAAGAATTTGTTCTGTAATTTCTTCTCTTCTCCCTCTATACAATGTTATTTGGTGATTACATCTACTTTTATGGATTCCATTATAATCTTTATGTTGATAATTCTCAGAAATTTTTATCCATGCCTAACTCTTCTAACCTCCAGTATCATGGCTCTGACAGTATATTGGACTTCTTGAAATCAAAGTCCTAGAGACATCTTAAAATTCAACATTTCCAAATCTGAACTCACTAACAAAACCTAGGTTACATTCTCAAGTCCTCACTTTCTTGTACTATTCATCTACAGTTAGTTGACAAAACCTATTCTTTCTAAACTTCTAATTTCTCTTTCTTATACCTATATTTCTCCTTACCACCATCTTGATACAGGTTCAAACCACCTCATACATGGCTATTTGTAATAACCTGCTCACTGGCCTCCCTTCTTTAAGTCTCTACTCACTCAAGTCCATTCCTCACTTTGATGTCAAATTGATCTTACTACACAGGTCTCATAATGTCAAGTTTTTAATCAATAAATTCCAATGACTTCCTATAACCTGCAGGTTCAAATATAAAATCATCTCTTTGGTAATCAAAGCCATTTGTAAACTGTTCCCCTCCAACCTATTCAATCTTCTTACAACTTATTCTCTCCTTAACCTAATATACTCTAAAATCCAGCCACATGGACCTTGTTCCTCTTCCTTGCACAAGACTCCTGCACTCTTCTAACTCTGAGTATTTTAACTGGTTTTCTCCCATGCCTGGAACATTTTTCCCTCCCTATCTCCATCTTCTTTTCTTTCTTGACATCATTCAAGTAGTATATAAAACCCTACTCTCTTCATTAAGCCTTTGCTATGCTCCCTTAGTTCTAGTTGTCTTCCTTATGTGATTAATTCCAATTTATCCCATCTATATCTTAATTGTAAAGTTGTTTATGTGCTGTCTCATCCATTAGATTGTGAGCGAGAGTTGTTTTAGTTTAGGTTTTTGTTGTTGTTTGTTGCTTTTCTTTGTATCCCTAGAGGTTGGCATGGTGGCTGGTACATAGTAAGCACTTAATATTTATTTATTGACTGACTGATTTTTTTCCATGAAGCAATCTTTGATCTCTTATTTTGAAATTTTACTTTAATATTTTATCATGTCCTCCCTTTTGCTTCTATCAAATTCTTTCTTAGTTTATGCTTATTTGGGTAATATTTCAAAATTCTACCTATATGTTTGGCAATTGGGACAATGTCCTCTTCCATTTTTTTTGGTGTGTATACAAATGTATGTGTGTATGTGTATATATGTACAGGTACATTTGAATTTAATTAAACTTATATTGAATTGAATTGAACTTCTATTATCCTGTCTGATTCTCATAAAAATTTCTGTGATATAAAAAGGGTAAGTATAATTAGTTCAATTTAATTAGTGATACAGTTTGAACTATTCTCCCAGTAGTATGGTTATGAAGGTTATGCCTTGTGATCCTGTTTGGGGTCCCATATTGTATGAAATATTCTTCATGAAAAGAAATTAGTTCTTATGGACAAAGTGAAAAGTTAAGGGAGAGAAAAGAGGGATTACAAGACTTGGATTGTAAACAGTATTCTTCTTTGATTCTATGACAGGGCTCATAGTTCTAAATCTTCCTCGTTTACATCCACTATGGAACTTAAAAGGACAGATATTCTTCCCTCAGGAGAAGTCATGACATTTCTGACATTTCTCAATTTATGAGAGGAACAGTGAAAATAAGGATACTCTGTCTTCTTACTCATGTTTTGTTCTTCTGCAAGTTTTATTTTTCCTGTTTTATTTTTACCACAAAAAAAGGAAACAGTATTTTAGAATGCATATATATTTCACATCTCCATAAGCGAATTAAATGGAAATATCTCCCCACATCAGATGTGAATTTACTACAGAACAATTACAGCAAAAACACATGGCTAACAGGGTGTAGACATGGAAATTCTCGGATTCATAACATCCTGAATGTGGTATGGTGAAAACAGAACCCTGCAAAATCCTTGATGTATGAAGCTGTGCTTGATTGTCCAGGACAAAAGTCTTTAAGTATTCGGAACATCCAAAAAAGACTAAAACTTACAATCCAAGGGCTATGGCAGGCTTTATGTCTTTAGGATTTTGCTACCTAGCATGTTGATCTAGTGACTCATTACCAATTAAGATATATGTATTAATGCAAGTAAGATGGAAAGGTAGTGCAAAACGAGATGTCCATAGATTCGCATATACTTGATGTTACTGCTTTGTCTCCTTTTTTTCCCTTTCAACAGAGCCAAGATGTAGATTAGTAGACAGTTGAATGGATAGATAAGTAGATAGATAGATAGATAGATAGATAGATAGATAGACAGATAGATAGATGGAAAGAAAGAAGAAAAGAAAGAGGGAAAAATAAAGGAAAGGGGCATGGAGGAAAGCAAGAAAGGTGGGAAAAAGGAAGGAACAAAACTGGCATTCTACTCAAAAGTTAGCATATAAAGATTCTAATGAGGGTTTCATTAATAATTAAAACAAAATTTTGAAGGAAGAGGATCTGAATCTGTGATTTTATCTGTAAAAGGAACACTCAATGAAAAAAATTTCTGTATCACTGCATGTATGCAAAAATTCTGCAGCACAAAGCCAGAAACCTACTGACATGTTAAATAAATTTTCAAGGATAATTTAACCAAATTGTGTTAAATTTATGATGATTAATTTCTATATTATTTTTCTTTTCCTCTTTATTAAGTTAAATTTTATTTCTTTTTTTAAATTGATAAAAGTATTTTCTTCTCTTCCTTTTGTGAAAGAGGAAGAGCAACATACTATGCAAAAATAAATGTCTCAGTCTATACACTGAATCCATCAGTCCATCTCTGTCAGAAGATAGTACTCAAAATTTACAGGCCCTGAGACTAAACTGTGAAAACAAGCATAAGGATATAAAAAGATGGAGGTTAAGGACATTTCTCCCACTACAGAGAGGTGAGCAGATTACAAGACTAATAAAAAAGCCAAGTTCAAAAAGTCGTCTGCAAAAAGGAGAGAAGAAAAGAAAAGAACAACCATAAAAATCTACTATGGTGAAAGGGAAGCTCAATACAAAAACACAGAAGACAGTGACTTTAAAAAAATTATAAGCAAAGACTCAAAGAACCCTATGGATTAAATGTGAGCCCAACAAGAATTTCAGAGAGAGAGAGAGAGAGAGAAACAGAGAGAACTTTAAAAAAGAGCAAAAAATGACTTTAAAAAATTAAATAAGAATGGTAGAAGAAAAATTGAGGAAATAAATGGATCCATTTAAGAGAATTATGAAGTAAAATCAAAGGTTGATTTAAACAAGGATTATGAAAGAATACTAAAGAAAAACTTAATTTAAAAAATCAGAATTGGCCAAATGGAAGCTAATATTTTTCTTAGTATGACAAATAATAATAAAATAAAGTCAAAAAGCTGAAAAAATTGAAGAAAAGGTGAAATAACTCATAAGATAAACAACTGAATTGTCAAATTGATAAGAAGATGTCATTTAAGAATAATTAAACTCCTTGAAAACCATGGACAAATAAAAGATCCTACATATCCTTTATTTTTTTCAAGAAATTATAAAGAAAAACTTCCCTAAGAGAATAGAAACAGAAGAAAAAGTAAATGCTGAAGGAAACAGGTTACATCTTGAAAGAAATCTCAAAGTGAAAACTCCATGAAATAGTATTGCCAATTCCAGAACACCCAAGTCAAGGAGAAAATATTATGCACAGTCATAATAAAATAATTCAGTACTCCTTAAGCAACAGAAAGGATCACAAGAATTTAGCAGCCACCAGTATAAACAAGGAAGTCTTAGATTATGATTTTGTGGAAGGCAAAGAAACTAGACTTAAAATCAAAAATAATCTCAGAAAACTAAGGATGGAAATGGAAATTTATTAAAATAAGGAACCTTCAAACATCTGTGATGAGCAGACCAGAGCTAAAGAGATCTATTTCACATTCAAGCATAAGACTAAGAGAAGTATAAAAAGGTAAACATAGTTGAGGAGCATAAAGGATTAAACTAAATTCAATGTTGGACTTTCTTATATGGGAAGATGATGCATGTAATTCCTAAGACTTTTATTAACAATAGAGATCTTATAGGGAGCCTTCCCAAATAAGAGCATGAATGTGAGTTTATTATATTGGGGTGATCTCAAAAGAATAATGGAAAAGAGAGAAACAAGGTTGCTCTGGGACAGAGGATAAGAGAGAAAAAGATTGGGGTAATTATCTCACATAACTGGAGGTTGCAAAGAAGAATTTATATAATGGTGGGGAAAATTGGGTAGGGAAGGATCAGGTAACACTTAAAATTTGTTCTCATATGACCTGTCTTAAGTGGGGAAGAAAATATATACATACAGTTGGGTACAGAAATTCATCATTTCTATCAGGGAAGTGTAAGGGAAAGTGTTTTTTTAAAAAGCTGAATGGAATAAGAAGGAGGGTAAATTAAAGGAGGCTGTGGTCAAAAGCAAAACAAATATTTACAGACAGTACAATGTAAAAAACAAAAATGGTTAGTTTAAGAGAATACAATGAAGACAAATACACAGTTATCAATCAAAATTATGAATATGAATGGGATGAAATTCAATCAAAAAAAATGAAAGAGGAGATAGAATGAGTTAGGAAGCATAATCCAACAGTATGTTCTTCACAAAAAAAAATTCAAAAAAGAAATCTACATACAAAGTTAAAATTAAATATTGGAGCAGAATCTATTTTGCTTCAGTAGAAGTAAAAAGGACAGCAGTAGCAGTCATGATCTCACACAAATCAAAATCAAAAATAAATCCAATCTGAATAGATAAAGAGGAAAACTATATCTTGCTAAAAATAATACTGATAATGAAATAATATGAATGCTGAAAATATATGCCACAAATGGCATAGTATCCAAACTCTCGAAGGAAAATTAAAATGAGTCTCAGGAGAAAATATAATAAAATTGTGTTAGGAAAGGATCTCATTTTAGCCCTCTCATATTTCGATAAATTTAACTATAAAATAAACAAGAAAAACATTAAGAATATGAAGAGTTTGTTGGAAAAGTTAGAAAGAATAGATGTCTAGAGACTATCAAATGGGAATAGAAAGGCATATAGAGGGTTCTCAGCTGTGCATGATGACTTCTTTAAAAAATTGATCATGTACCAAAGGATTAAAACCTTTCAAGAAATGTAAAAAAGCAGAAATACTAAATACATCTTTTTCTGACAACAAAGCAATAAAATTATATTCAATAAATGGCTTTCAAAATATGGATGGAATTAATTGGACACTAAACAACTTAATCCTAAGGAATGGGCACATCAAAATACAAATCATACAAATAATTAACACCATATAAATGTTTGAACAAATAGATAAAAGAGTACTACAAAGCTGTTTTCTTTTTCTATGACCCAAATAAGATCTTGGTACCCAATCTGTGGAGAACAAAAGCATAGAAAACTTTAGACTAATTTCTCCAATGAGTCTTGTTACAAAATTTTTAAATAAAGTAGTAGAAAAGAGATTAAAACATTATGTCACAAAGAACTTTAAAAAAATGATCATACTGGGTTTTTGTCATGATTTAGGTCTGGTTCAATACTGGGAAAAATATAAGTAAAATTCACCTTACCAATAACAAAAAATAAAATAATTACAATAATAAATGCAGAAAATGCTTTTTTAACAAATATTTCACATGAATATTAATACTTTAACACAATCAAGTTGCCATTCTTGTTAAAAAAAAAACACTAGAAAGCATAAGAATAAATGGAGCTTTCCTTAAAATAAATACTATCCACTTAAAACCAAGAGAAGCATTATTTGTAATAAAAATAAACTTTTAGGAATACCAGTAAAAGTCAAGAAAGAATTCCCATTATCCATATTATTAGTCAGGACTCTGCTAAGCATGCTAAGTATGCTAATAAGACAAAAAATAAGTGTAAGCAATGAGAAGATAAAATTATCATTTTGTGCATGATATGATTTGTTCAAAGAAGCCTGGAAAAATAAATTAAACAATGAGTCAAAACAACAAACCTCAGAAAAGTTTCAAGGTATAAAATAAACCCATACAAACTATGAACATTTCTATATATTCCCAACAAATTCCAGCAGGAATAGAGAGAAAGATAAATTGCATTTAGATTACTACAAATAACATAAAATTCTTGGGAATCTAGCTGCCAAGAAACATACAAGAATTATATACTCACAGTCACAAAACGATTTTCACAAAAATAAAGACTAATTTAAATGCCTGGAGAAGTAATAATAATCATTATTATAACTAAATACCTGGAGAAATTTTTTTAAAAAAAGATATGTTTAGGCTGACCCATTTGATAAAAATGACAACACTGCCAAAATTTATAATGTCATTTACATCAAACTACCAATGAATTATTTTAGAGAACTCATAAAATGTATAAGTGAATTTACTTAAATTAACAAAAATTTAAAGATATCAAGGGAATGAATGGGAAAAAAAATTGGAAGAAAGGAAGCCTAGTAATACCAGATAACTAAATGGTCTTTTAAAAATGCTGCAATCATCAAAATAATTTGCTGCTGGTTAAGCAATTGTAGTTGAACAAAGAAAAAGTCTAGGTCCACAATATACAGAAACAAATTGCTACAGGAGACTACTGTTTAAAAGCCACAGAGATTCCATCTCTTTAGGTAAGAACTCACACTTTGACAAACACTATTTGCAAAACCACAAAGAAGCCTAGCAGAAACTAGAAACAGATCAACATCTCACACCATATGCCAAGATTGGATCATAATGGACACATAGCTTATACATTAAGGGTGATGTTATAAGCAAGTTAATGAAGAAGGAAAGAAATGACCCATTAAATCTATGGACAGGGTTAGAGCTCATGAACAACAACAACAAAATAGAAAGAGGCAGAGGAGGTAAAATAAATTATTTAATTCAAATAAAGTTGAAAAATCATTGCCCAAACAAGACCAATGAACTGAAAATTAGAAGTGAAACTTGGAAAAATGTAGTTGCAGCAAGTTACTCTAAGAAAGGTCTCATTTTTAAAATGTATAGGGAACCAAGCAAAATTTATAAAAACAAGATCTATTCTACAATTGATAACTGATACAGGGATATGAAAAAAACAATTTTCAGAAGAAGAAAGGAAAGCTACCAATAGTCATGTGAAATATTTTAAATTGCAAAAATTGGAGAAATTTTAAAACAACTCTGAGGTATCACCTCACACCCATCAGTTGACTGACATGACAAAAAAGGAAAATAGCAAATGCTAGATGTGTGGCATGGGAAAAGTTATGTTGATGCACTACTGGTAGAACTGTGAACCAGTCCAATAATTCTGGAGAATAACTCAGAAAAAGGCCTCAA
This sequence comes from Trichosurus vulpecula, assembly GCF_011100635.1. NCBI lineage: Eukaryota > Metazoa > Chordata > Mammalia > Diprotodontia > Phalangeridae > Trichosurus > Trichosurus vulpecula. Next base: position 374,518,380 of record NC_050573.1, read on the forward strand.
AACTTTTTCAGCTTTAATGTAGTTGGACCCAGAAATATCACTGTTAGGTGACAGAGATCAAAGAAAGAGGGAAAAGAACTCAAAACATGAATAACAGCTCTTTTAAGGGTGCCAGTTTTTCTTAAATGAAAATATGTTGATACTCACCAACTGGGAAGTGACTGACATTGTTACAGCATATTAATGTGACAGAACATTATTCTACTATAAGAAATGAAGAAGGTTATTCTCTTTAGGGGTTTTTAAGAAAATCTCATAAGATTTTTGAACTGATACAAAATAAAAGAGTAATTTACATATTAACAGCAATTTTCTAAGGAAAATAACTGTGGAAGTAACACTGATAAACATAGTTATCTATTATAGGTCCAAGGGACTGACATTGAAAAATACTAGACATGGGGGCAGAACCACGGTGGCTGGAAAGCAGGGACTTTCATGAGCTCCCTCCAGGTCACTCCAAGAACCTATAAAATGGCTCTGAACAAATTCTAGAGCTACAGAACCCACAGAATAGCAGAGGAAAGCAGGCTTCCAGCCCAGGAGAGCCTGGATAGTCACTGGGTAAGGTCTATCCCAAGGAGCTGGCAGTGGAGTGGAGCACAGCCCAGCCAACTGGACAAATCAGACAGAGAGCCAGGCAGAACAGGGCCTAGCATCCTGAATCAGTGAGCTATGGCAGTTACCAGATTTCTCAACCCACAAACACCAAAGACAACAGAGAAGGCTAGTGGGAAAAGCTGTAGGGACCAAGTGAAAGGAGTTCATGGTTTGGCCACCACCCCGGGGCAGCAGAGGTGGTGCAGCTCAGAGGACAGAACTACAGCTGCAGTTTCTTTGGACCCCAGGCCCACCTGGTGGGAGGAATTAATTGGCAGATCAGAGCAGGAGTGCAGAGCCTGATTAACATCTGAGTCATGGTCCAGGTTGGCGGTTCTTGGAGGAGGAGAAGGGCTAGTGTGACTGAGCTTGCTGTGAAGAAGTAGCTCTGAAAACAACAGCACAACCTTTCAAGCTTGGGACAAAGTACTCTCTACTCTACAAGCAGTCATACCCCGATGAAAAACTCAAGGGTCAAGTAGTTGGCTGGGAACATGGCCAGGCAGTGAAAATGCACCCAGATTCAGTCTCAGACTCTGGAATCTTTCTTTGGTGACAAAGAAGACCAAAACATACAGCCAGAAGAAGTTAACAAAGTCAAAGAGCCTACATCAAAAGCCTTCAAGAAAAACATGATCTGCTGTCAGGCCATGGAAGAGCTCAAAAAGGATTTGGAAAAGCAAGTTAGAGAAGTAGAGGAAAAATTGGGAAGAGAAATGAGAGTGATGCGAGAAAACCATGAAAAACAAGTCAATGACTTGCTAAAGGAGACCCCAAAAAATACTGAAGAAAATGACATCTTAAAAAATAGACTAGTTCAAATGGCAAAAGAGCTCCAAAAAAGCCAATTAATACAAGAATGCCTTGAAAGGCATAATTACCCAAATTGCAAAGGAGGTCCAAAAGACCACTGAAGAAAATACTACCTTAAAAATTAGATTGAAGCAAGTGGAAACTAGTGACATTATGAGAAATCAAGATGTTATTATACAGAACTAAAGGAATGAAAAAGTGGAAGATGATGTGAAATATCTCATTGGAAAAACCACTGACCTGAAAATAGATCCAGGAGAGATACTGTAAAAATTATTGGGCTACCTGAAAGCCATGATTAAAAAAAGAGCCTAGATATCATCTTTCAAGAAATTATCAAGGAGAACTTCCCTGATATTCTAGAGTCAGAGGGTAAAATAGAAATTGAAAGAATGCACCAATCGCCTCCAGATAAAGATCCCCAAAAGAAAACTCCTAGGAATATTGTCACCAAATTCCAGAGCTTCCAGATCAAGGAGAAAATACTTCAAGCAGCCAGAAAGAAACAATAGGAATATTGTGGAAACACAATCAGGATAAAACAAGATCTAGCAGCTTGTACCTTAAAGGAATGAAGGGCTTGGAATATGATATTCCGGAGGTCAATGGAGCTAGGATTAAAACCAAGTATCACCTACCCAGCAAAACTGAGTATCATGCTCCAAGGGCAAATATGGATTTTCAATAAAATAGAGGACTTTCAAGCTTTCTCAGTGAAAAGACCAGAGCTGAATAGAACATTAGACTTTGAAACACAAGAATCAAGAGAAGCATGAAAAGGTAAAAAGAAAGAGAAATCATAAGGGACTTATTAAAGTTGAACTGTTTTGTTTACATTCTTACATGGAATGATGATGTGTATAATTCATGAGACCTCAGTATTAGGGTAGATGAAGAGAATACATACATATATATATATATGTGTGTGTATATATATATATATATATATATATAGAGAGAGAGAGAGAGAGAGAGAGAGAGAGAGAGAGAGAGAGAGAGAGACAGAGAGACAGAGAGAGGGACAGAGACAGAGAGAGACAGAGACAGAGACAGAGGGCACAGGGTGAGTTGAATATGAAGGGATGATATCTAAAAAATAAAATCAAATAAAGGGATGAGCAAGGAATATATTGAGAGAGGGAGAGCAGAAAGGGAGAGATAGACTGGGGTACATTATCTATCTTAAAAGTCATAAGAAAAAGCAATTATGTTGGGAGGGAAGAGGGGGCAGGTGAAGGGGAATGAGTGAATCTTGATCTCATCGGATTTGACATGAGGAGGGAATAACATACACACTCAATTGGGTATCTCACTCCACAGGAAAGAAGGAGGAAGGAGATAAAAATGGGGGACAATAGAAGGGAGGGAAGATAGGGGGAGGAGGTAATCTAAATCAAAAACTTTCAAAAAGGGATAGGGTCAAGGGAGAAAACTGAATAAAGGGGGATAGGATAGCAAGGAGCAAAATGTAGTTAATCTTTCACAACATGAGTATTGTGGAAGTGTTTTGCATAATGATACACATGTGGGCTATGTTGAATTGCTTGCCTTCTTAGGGAAGGTGGGTGGGGAGGGAAGAGGGGAGAGAATTTGGAACTCAAAGTTTTAAAAGCAGATGTTCAAAAAAAATTTTTTCCGTGCAACTAGGAAGTAAGATATACAGGCAATGGGGCATAGAAATCTATCTTGCCTACAAGAAAGTAAGGGAAAAGGGGATGGGGGGAACGGGGTGACAGAAGGGAGGTTTGAGTGGGGAGTGGGACAATCAGAATATACGACATATTGGTGTGGGGGAGAGGGTAGAAATTGGGAGAAATTTTGTAATTCAAACTCTTGTGAAAATTAATGCTGAAAACTAAAAATATTAAATAAATTAATAATGATTTTAAAAAAAAGAAAAATACTAGACACATGGAGATAGAGAACTGATGGATCCAACAAGAAGATTGACTTTTTTCACTTTCTTGCTTTTGTTTTGCAAAAAGGCTAATGTATAAATTTGTTTTCCATGACTTTATGCTTTTAATGAGTTTTCTCTTTTTTGTCTCAATGGGTGGGGGAAGGGTAAAAAGAAAAGTATTTAGAACAGAAAATAAATTTAAATTAAATTAAATCTTAGAAAAGAAGGGCAATTTATATCTCCATCAACATTGCCTTAGTATGTCCATTTTCCCATAGCACCTCTACTATAATTTTATTCATCTTTTCCATTATGATGCACATGCATTAGAATTTCAGAGTTGCCTAAATTTGTATTTTTCTTTTCACTAGTGACATGAAGGTTTGTTATTTCCCCCATATATGTATTGACAACTTGGGCTTTCTTCCTTGGAAAACTGACTGTTTATGCACTTTAGCCATTTTAACCAATTATGAATTGCTGTATTTTTTAATAAATTTGAACATATTCCCTTCAAATCTTGTATAAAATAACTATCAGAGAAAATTTTGGCTGAGACTTTATTTGTCCTAGTTATCTATTTCCCTTCCAATTTTATCTTCATTGCTTTTGATTTTGCAAAATTTTTTACATAATAAAATGTGTCCTTTTACCTCCCATTTACCACCTTAATCTGTGTTTCATCATGAAATCTTTATCAATAGCTTTGAAAGATAATTTCTTTTGTTCTTCCCTAAATTATTTATGGTGTCAACTTTGATGATTAGTTTATTTATATTTAAAGTATAATTTAGGATATAATATGAGGTCTTGGTCTACAGATAGTTTCTGCCAGACCAATTCCCAAGATTCCCAATCGTTTATTTTTAATAATGAGCCCAAACATCAGAACCTAGAGTGTTTGAGAACAACAAAATAAATCTATTTATATCAATAAATAGGAAAATCAGCTTCTGACAAAATACAACACCAGTCTCTGCTAAAAAACAAACATAGGAAGGAATATATTATTCAACTGCATGTTTAGTAGTATCTGTCTACAACCTAGTGCCATCATTATATGTAATGTGGATAAAGTAGAAACTTTTCCAGTAAGACAAAGGTTTAAGTAAGAATGTCCATAGTTAGCACAAATATTTGACATAGTACTAAAAAGGCTTGTAATAAGACCAGATAAGAAATTGAGTGAAGGTGTACTAAAATTCAATTTATAAACACATCTGATCATTCAGATTTTTTTCTTTTGGAGTACATTTGTGATGTATTCAATTTATTTTTTTTTGTTTCTAAATACTTTAAAATATCTATACATTATTCTATAAATCTGAACATTTTATATTTTGTTTTTATAAATTTTTATACATTACATTAATTTGTTAGTTTTGTTGCCATATTATTGGATAAAAGTATTTCTTCTTTATATCTTTTATTTCTTTTATTCACATATAAAAATATTTATAGCAGCTTTTTTCGGGAGCAAAGAATTGAAAATTGAGGGGATACCCATCAATTGGGTAATGACTGAACAAGTTGTGGTATATGAATGCAATGGAATACTATTGCTCCATAAGAAATGGTGAGCAGGTAAACTTCAGAAAAATCTGGAAAGACTTGGATGAACTGTTGGTGAGTGAGTGAGCAGAACCAAGAGAACACTGTACACAGTAACGGCAACATTGTGTGATGACCAATTTCATTGGGCTTAATATTTCTGAGCAATACTATGATCTAAGACATTTCCAAGAGTCATGATGCAAAATGCTATCCAAATCTAGAGAAAGAACTCTGCAGTTTGAATGCAGATTGAAGCAAACTATTCTCTCTCTCTCTCTCTCTCTCTCTCTCTCTCTCTCTCTCTCTCTCATGTGTGTGTGTGTGTGTGTGTGTGTGTATGTGTGTTTTCTTTCTCATGGTTTTCCCCTTTAGTTCTGATTCCTCTTTAAAACATGATTAATGTGGAATTGTGTTTCATATGATAATACATGTATAGCCTATATCAGATTGCATGCTATCTTGGAGAGGGAGAAGTGGGTGGGGTGGGATTTAGAACTCAAAATCTTATAAAAATGAATATTGAAAACTAAAAATAAATAAATAAATAAAACTGAGATTATTAGGATCTTGTTTGATTTTCAGGATTTGTGTATTAGTATTTTTATTGGGCTACTTTTAATGGGTTGGTTAGTGATCTTTTTGTTGATGTTGTTTTTTACTTGTATGCTCATTTGATTGAGTGTTCATCAATTTCTACATCTAAAGAAAGTATTTAAAGACATAAATTTCCTCTAAAGACCCCTTTAACTGCATCCATTTTTTTATTTTGTCTCATTTTTGTCATTTTTTAAAAAAAGTTATGTATCCTTTATGTCATTTCTTTAATTTGCTTATTTTAATCCTTTATTTAATGGTTTTGACTATAATTTTTATCACATTATGGTTAGTAAAATATGTCTTTAATGTTTCCATTTTCTGGATTTAGGTTTTATGTCTTTATAATGATATCATGCTCAGTTTAATAAAGATACCATTCCCAGCTAAAACTCATAAATACTCTTTTCTATTTTCATTCAATAATCACCAGACATGTACTATATCTAACTTTCCTCAATTCCTATTTAGGACTTTGACTTCTTTATTGTTTATTTTTTTAAATTGTATTCCTCTAATTATGAAGGGAATATATTGAGGTCCTAGCTATTATACTTTCAATGTTTATTTTCCCTGTACTTCACAATTTTTCTTTAAATATTTAGATTCTTTGTCATTTTGTAACTATACATTAAGTCTTAAAATTGATTCACTGTTTATAATACCTTTCAGCAAATGCAGTTTGCCTGTTTATTTCTTTTAATCAATTCTATTTTTAATGACTTTGGTTGAGACCATTATTATTCCTCCACTTCTATACTGCTTTCAAGAGTAGTAACAATTGATAACTTATAATATTTTTAATGAAAATGAATATATCAAGATGGTCATTGTCCATGAGTTAATACCATTTGTCTTCTGGTAATATACTTATACTAAGCTTCTGTTACTTTAAGCATAGCAATAAAACTGGGGGAAAAGTAAGCAATTCAATAAAGCTTTTTAAGTGATTAATTTGTGCCAATTTTAGTATTGGTAACACAAACTCATAAAATTGAATTGGCCCTTGCCCTCCCAAACCATTGATTCTATAAGGAAAACAACACCACTATCTAGCTTCTAAAATTGGCTCTATCAAAGTATCTGTATGATGATAAACAAGTCATTTAAATACTCTAAGTTTCAGTTATTTCATTTTTAATTGGTACTTTTTTAATTGGTACATTTTTAATTACTACTTTCAAGATGAAAAATTTAAATGAATGAAAAATTTAAAGAAATAATTTGGAAGTGAAAACAAAGTCAGGAATTATGGAAACTGGGAAGGGCACAGATGTTATAATTAGCAAAAAAAAATAATACTAACCTAAATATGACATAATGACACTTACTATGTATATTAGTTATAGATAGATCCTGCCAAAATGGTATGTGGCTTAGGTTAGCTGGAATTCCTTATGATGCAATAATGGCAAACATGCTTAAGGAGCTCACACATTTACCAGTAGAAGAAAGGGAACTCAACACAATTCACTCAGATTACTTTACGGTTTCATGTGTTTATATCTTAATGTTAGAAGCTAGAAGAAGGTGACAACTGAGGCAATCTTCAGATTATATCTGCCATTGTCAAATACTGTGAAGAAGGGCAGAGGCAAGATGGCATAGAGAAGCCAAGATGTTGCCTGAGTTTTCCCAAGTTTCCCTTGGAAACAATGCTAAATCAAGCCTCTGAACAGATTCTGCAGTGACAGAACCTACAAAAAGGTTGAGTGAAAGAATTTTCTAGACTAAGATAACTTAGATTTCTGGAAAGGTGTGTTTTACTTGAGTAAAAGGGGAGCATGGCCCAGCACAGGTGGTGTATAGGGAAGATAGTGGGAGGTTCTTAGTGACATTACAGATCAGAAACTGAGGCCCCTTGGTCCTGGATCAGCAAGTGAATGGCACAGAAGTCCAGCTGTGAGACCTCCAGCCTCAGTAAAGGAGACAAATTGTCAACCCCAGAACCCAAACAATAAAATGAGCATATAGGCAGGGCAACACCAGCATAGTAAGCAAACCACCAGCACATGAGGCAACAGGGCATAAAGCCACTGACAAGGTCCCTGGTTCCTGCACAAAAAGCTTGGGACAATGCTCCCTGGGCTCCAGGAGCAAAGTGCAACTTTAATTTTTTTTCTAGCTTTTTTAGTTGCATGACCAATTTTCTTAGAAAAGCTTAAAAAGGAACTTGTACGTCAAATAGAAGATGTAAAGGAAAAATTGGGAAAAGAACTGTGATGGATGCAAGCGAGATTCAACAGCTTGGAAAAGGAAGGACAAAAATTGGTAGAACAAAATAATTCTTTAAAAGAATACAATTGGCAAAACTGGAAAAAAAATTTCGCTGAAGAAAACAACTCCTTAAAAACAGAATTGGTTAAAAGAAGGTGCCAAAGTTCATTGAAGAAAATAATTCCTTAAAAGTTAGAAATGGGCAAGTAAAAGTTGATGACTGCAAGACATCAAGAAATAATCCAATGAAATGAAAATAATGGAAAAAATAAAAGAAAACATAAAATACCTCATGGAAAAAAAAAAACAACTGACCTGGAAAGTAGATACAGGAGAGATAATTCAACAATTATTGAACAACCTGAAAGCCATGATCCAAAAAAAGGAGAATAGACAACATCTTTCAAGAAATCATCAAGAAAAAGGGCCCTGATATCATAGAACCAGAGGGTAACATAGACATCGAAAAAATCCATTGATCACCTCCTGAAAGAGATCCTAAAATGAAAACTCCAAGGAATATGGTAGCCAAATTCCAGAATTATCAGGTCAAGGAGAAAATGCTGTAAGCAGCAAGAAAGAAACAATTTAAATATTATGGAACCACAGTCAGGATTTTTCAGAACTTAGAAGCTTCTACATTAAAGGATCTGAAGGCTTAGAATACAATACTCCAGAAGGCAAAGGAGCTTGGATTACAAACAAAATCAACTACCCAGAAAAATTGAGTATAATCATTCAGCAGAAAAATGTGGTCATTCAATGAAATAGGGGACTTCCAAACTTTTGTGATGAAAACACCAGAGCTGAACATGAAATGAAGAGAAGCATAAAAAGGAATGAAAAAAATTATACGATAAAGTTAAACTGTTTATAGGCCTAGACAGGAATATGATAATTATGACTCTTGAGAACTCTGTCTTTGTTAGGGTAATTATAAGGGGTATACATAGAGAAAGGGTATGTGTTAAGTTGACTTTGATCTGATGCTATAAAAAATTAAGAGGTAAAAAAGAGGATCATACTGATAAAAGAGGAAAGGAGGAGACAGAATAAGGTAAACTACATCATGTAAAAGATTCAAAAGAACTATTACAAGAGAGGGAAAGAATGAGGAGTGAGTATTGTTTGAACATTACTCTCATTGGACTCAGCTCAAAGAGGGAATAACATAAACACTAAGCTAGGTAAAGAAATTTATCTTGCCCCAGAGGGAAAGAAAAGAGCAGAAGATGGTTAGAATGGAGGGAAAAGAGAGGACAGAAGGCAGAAGTGAAAGGGGAAAGTAAAGGGAATGTGGGCTAATAGGAGGGAGGGCAGATGGAGAGAAGTGATAGAAGCAAAACACCGTTAGGAGGGACAGGGTGAAAGGAAAGAGAAAAATATAAACAAGAGGGAAAATAGAATGGAGGAAAAGACACAGTAATCACAACTATGGAGATAAGTGGGATGAATTCTCCCACAAAATGGAATCAGATAGCAGAGTTGATTAAAAACTATAATCCTACAATATGTTGTATACAAGAAAAACATTGGAAGAAAGAGCTTCAGACTGAGTAAAGGTGGCTAGAGCAGAATATATTATACTTCAGCTGAAGTAAAAAAATGGGAAGGTGGGTAGCAATCCTGATCTCAGACAAAGCAAAAGCAAAAATAGTTCTGATGAAAAGAGATGAGGAAGGAAACTACATCTGGATAAAGGTATCATAGACAATGAAGTAATATCAATACTACACACATATTCACCAAGTGGTACAGCATCCAAATTCTTAAAGAAGTTGAGTTACAGCAAAACTATATCAGTGAGGGACCTCAACCACCCACCCTCAGAACTAGATCAATCTAACCACAAAATAAATAAGAAACAAGTCAAGAAAGTTAACAGAATTTTAGAAAAATTTGATATGACATATTTCTGGAGAAAATTGAATGGGCATATAAATAAATATATCTTTTTACTCAGTAGTATATTGCACCTACACATTGACCATTTATTATGGTCACAAAATGACCATTCATTATGGAATAAAAACTTCACAACCAAATGCAGTAAAGCAAAACTACTAAATGCATCATTTTCAGATCATGATACAATAAAAATTATATGTAATAAAGGGCCATGGAAAGACAGACTAAAATTTAATTGGAAACTAAATTATCTAATCCTAAAGAATGAATAGGTCAAACAATAAATCACAGAAACATTCAATATTTTCATCAAAGGGAATGACAATAATGAGACAACATACCAAAACGTATGACATGCACCCAAAGAAGTTCTTGTGGACAATTTTATATCTTTAAAAGCTTAAATAAATAAAATAGAGAAAAAGCAGATTAGGGAATTAGACATGCAACTAAAAAACCAGAATTAAATAACAAATTAGAAATTCTGAAAATCAAAGAAGAGATTAAAGTAGGAAAACTATTAAACTAATAAAACCAAGAGCTGGTTTAATTTTTTTTTAAAAAATAGATAAACATTTGGATAATTGGATTAAAAAGAAAGAAGAAAGCTTAATTACCTGTATCAAAAATGAAAAAGGTGAATTTACCACCAATGTAGAAGAAACTATAACAATTTAATGAAGTTAACTAAAAATAATCATTAGAATATCGAAGGAAAATTTTTGAATAAAATATTAGCAAAGAGAATAAAGCAATATATTCTGAGGATAATACACTATGATCAGTTGGGATTTATACCAGGAATTCAAGGCTGGCTCAGTATTAGGAAAACTATCAGAATAACTGACCATAGCAATAACAAAACTGATAGAAATAATATGACTATCTCAATAGATATAGAAAAAGCTTTTGACAAAATATAGCACCCATTCCTATCAAAAACACTAGAAAGCATATGCATACATGGAGTTTTCTTTAAAATGATAAGTAGTGTTTATCTAAAACCATCAGTAGTCACTATACATTACGAGGATAATCTAGAAGCTTCCTCAACAAGATCAGGGATTAAACAAAGCTTCCCATTATCACCATTATTACTCAATATTGTATTTGAAATGTTAGCTTTATTAATAAGAGAAGAAAAAGAAATTGAAAGAATTAGAACAGACAATGAGGAACACAAAAATCACTCTTTGTAAATGATATGATAGTATCCTTAGCGAATCCTAGTGAATCAACTAAAAAAGTTGAAATAATTAACACATTTAGCAAAGTTTCATGTTATAATATAAACCCACAACATCTGGGAGTGAAGACTGCAGAGGTAAGCAGTAAATCACTGTTACTCTCTCACATTCATCTCCAAACAACTATAAAAAAACAACCCAAAACAAATGCTAGAACAGCAGAGCCAATGAAAAGATAGGGTAGAGCAGTCTTTTAGTCTAGGAGATTTGGAAGATTGGCAAGAAAGGTCGGTCTCACTTGGATAAAAAGGGAGCCAATTCCTGGAAAGGAAGCATCCCAGCAAGCCAGCAGAAATCCCCGCCTCAGCAAACCAGCATGAGATGCTGAGACCCAGGGTAGTGGAGCAGGAAAACATGAAATCCAGGACCTCACATGTGCCTTAGCATAGCCAGGGCAAACAGGCAGCCTCCAAGGCCAGACATCCAGGTGCTTCAGTATAGCCTCAGGTAAATTCATTAAAACCCCACCTGGCCTCAGCACATGCCAGACTCAATTAGTAGGACCCCAGCTGAGTACCAGTAAGTTGTCAGACCCCTACAGCCTTCAGCAGCACCAGCCACCACCCCTTCCCACCCTCTCAAAACAAAACCAGATGAGGGTCACCTAAGGGCCTCAGGACAATTGTCAAGGCAGTTCCATGGCCTGGCACAAGAAGGCTGAGATAGAGCCACTTAAAGCCTAGGATCAGAAATTAAAAGAAAGGGGAAACAACAACAAAAAATAAAGGATGAGCAAAAAACCAAAAAACAAAAAAAAAATAATCTCTTCATAGAAAGTTATTATGGTGACAGGGAAGAGAAAAACAAAAACTCATAGGAGGACAACAATGTCAAAACACCTACGGGTAAAACTCCAAAGGAAAACAGAAAGTGGTCTCAAGCACAGAAATAACTCATAGAAGAGCTCCAAAAGCAGCTTAAAAATCATGGAAGAGGTAGGAGAAAAATGGGGAAAAGAAACAAGAGTGACGTAAGAAAATCATGAAAAACATTCAACAGCTTGGAAAACTGCTTAAAAAGTAGGATTGGCCAAATGGATAAGGAAATAGAAAAATCCACTGAAGAAAACTCCTTTAAAGAGTACAATTGGCTAAATGGAAAAGAAAGTACAAAAGCTAATCAAGGAAAACAACACCTTAAAACTTAGAATTGGGCAAGTGCAAGCTAATGACTCTATAGGACATGATGAATCAATCCAATAAATTCAAAAGATTGAAAAAATGAAAGAAAATGTAAAATGCCTCATGGGAGTTAAAAAAAAAACTGACCTGGAAAATAATTCAGGGGAGACAATGTTAAAATCATTGGACTATCTGAAAGCCATAATTAAAAGGAGGACCTGGAGGGGGGATGGAGCCAAGATGGCCCTATAAAAAGAGCGTCTTACTGGAGCTCTCTCACAAGTTCTGTCAGATACCTCTGAAAAAAAGTGAATCTGAGCTTATTTGAGAGAGTTAGAAGCCACTAGTAGAATGGGTGGGGCAACTTTTCAAGCCAAGTTGACCTGCAAGGTCAACAGGACAAATCTGTAGGCAGGGAGAGCACCTGGCCTGTGGAGCTGCACCAGACTACACCAAAGCAGAAGCAGCTGTGGAAACCAGCCAGCTATCCAGGCTGAGAGAAAGCTGGGCTCACAAAACCAGTGGAAATCCCCAGGCCTCCCAGCACGGGACAGGAGTTTGTCAAAGTGATAGGAGGCAGCAGCACAATTCCTGGGGCCACGAGACATCTATTCCTGAGGCTCGCTGCCCAAAGGTTTGAAATGCACCTTCTTGAACTTCCAGGAGTCATAATGGCCAAGTAAACAGCTCTCATCCCTCCCTCCCTCCCTGACCCAGAGAATACCATGGGAAAAAAAATCTGGAATAGAGGAGCCAGAGGTGGGGCTTCAGGAGCCAAACAGTTGGAATTCCTGAGTCCCAGAAGGGTGGAACCAGTAAGGGTCAACACCAGGAACCCATACATGCCTTTGCACAGCCAGAGGAAGTGGCAGACACCAGCACAGACAATGGCTGAGACCACCCGCGCTGGGGAGCAACCTCAGGGGAAAAGGAGACTTCTGGCAGCCACACAACCTCTCCCCCACATCTCAGGGAACCAGAGGCCATAACACACAAAGCCAGTAACAAGGCTCACAATTACTAGAACAAGAAACCTGGGACAGAGCTCCCTGAGGTCCCAAAGCAGAAATCCACTTTAAAGCCAGGAAAAAGCTAACCAACATGAAGAGCATGAAAAATCCGAGGACCGTTGATTATTTTTATGGAGACGGGGAAGATCAAAATACCAATTCATAAAAGGATAGTATTGATACTATACCCATATCTGATACCTCAAAAGGGAATGTGAACTGGTCTCAAGCCCAAAAAGCATTCCTGGAGGAGCTAAAGGAGGATTATAAAACCCAAATTGGAGAGGTAAAAGAAAAAATGGAAAAAAAATTACTGATGAAAACAAATTTTTAAAAAGTAAAATCAGTGAAATTGGTAAGGAGAGTCAGAATCTAATCAGAGAAAATGACACCCTGAAAGGTAAAATCAACCAACAGGGAAAAGAGACTCAAAAGCAAAATGAAGACAACAATTCATTAAAAATTAGAATTGAGCAAGTGGAAGCTAATGACTCTAAGAGGCATCAAGAAGTAGTCAAACAAAATGTAAAGAGTGAAAAAATAGAAGAAAATGTGAGATATCTTATTGGAAAAACAACTGACCTGGAAAGTAGATCCAGGAGAGAAAATTTAAGAATTATTGGTGTACTAGAAAGCCATGAGAAAAAAAGAGCTTGGACAATATCTTACAAGAAATCCCCAAGCAAAACTGTCCTGAGGTCCTAGAACCAGAGTTGAAAATAGTCATTGAAAGAATCAGCCCATCATCCCCCCGAAAGAGATCCCAAATTGAAAACTCCAAGAAATATTATAGCCAAATTTCAGAATTATCAAGTCAAGGAGAAAATACTGCAAGGAGACAAAAAGGACCAATCCGAATATCATTGAACTACAGTCAGGATGATGCAGGATCTTTGAGTATCTACTTTATATGAAAGGAGAAATTGGAATATGATATTCCAAAAGGCAAAGGAACTTGGACTACAATCAAGGAAACCCAGGAAAATTGAGCATAATTTTTCAGGCAACAAGGCTGACATTCAATGAAATAAGGGAATTCCAGACCTTCCTAAAGAAAAGGCCAGAGCTCAATGGAAAATCTCATCTTCAAATACAAAACTCAAGAAAGACATTAAAAGATAAAAAGATAAATGGGGAAAAAAACCCAGAAACCTTGTTAATCAATAAGGGCAAATTGGTTACATCCCCATATAGGATTATATTGTTTTATATATGTTTATCTATATGTATATATACATATATGTATGTGTGCACGTATCTTGAGAATAATACAGTTGTTATGACAATTGAAAGGGATACATGTAGACTGTGGGTGTCAGTATAAAATAACTGATATTATGATGAAAAACATAAGAGATGTAAAGGGAGTGTTCTGGGAAAAGAGGTAAGGAGATAATAGAAAAGGGTAAATTACATCACATGAAGAAGGCCAAAAACATATTACAGTAGAAGGAAAGAAGGGAGGGAGAAAAGAAGTATATGAGCTTTACTCTCATTGGATTTGGTTCAAAAAGAGAATAACATACTCTGATAAGTATATGTCCTACAGGCAGTAGGAGGGGAAAGGGGAAAGAAAAGGGGAGTGTTCAGAAGGGAGGGAAGAAGTAGCAAGGGAAAAAGGGTAAGATAAGGGAAGGGAATTAAAAGGGAGGGTAAATTGAGGAAGGAGGTGGTCAAAAGCAAAACTCTCTTGAGGAGTGGAAGGGAGAAGTGAGAAATAAAAGCCAAAATGAGGGAGGGGAACAGGATGGAGAAAAAGACACAGCTTGTAATCATAACTGTGCATGTGAATGGGGTAAACTCTCCCAAAAAATGGAGGCAGATAGCAGAATGGATTTAAAACCAAAATCCTACAATATGTTGTTTACAAGAAACACATTTGAAAGAGGGGGATACACACAGGGTAAAAGTAAAAGGCTGGAATAAAATAGACTGTTGCTTCAGTTAAAGTAAAAAAAAAAAAAAGCAGAAGTAGCAATACTAATCTCAGAAAAATCAAAAGCAAAGATATATCTAATTAAAAGAGACAAGGAAAGACACTATATCCTGCTAAAAGGGAATCATAAATGAAGAAGCAATATCATTATTTAACATAAATACACCAAGTGGTATAGCACGCAGATTATTAAAGGAGAAGTTAAGGGAGTTACAGAAAGAAATAGATGGCAAAACCATACTAGTGAGGGACCTCAACCTCCCCTTTTCTGAATTTGATAAATCTAACCTCAGAATAAACAAGAAAGAAGTTAAAGAGGTGAGTAGAATTTTATAAAAGGAAGATATGACAGACCTATGGAGAAAACTGAAGGGAGATAAAAAAAGAATATACTTTTTTTCGCAGTGGTACATGGCACGTACTCAAAAATTGACCATGTACTAGGGCATAAAAATGTCACAGTCCAGTGCAGAAAGGCTGAAATAGTCAATGCCTCCTTCTCAGATCATGATGTAATAAAAATAATTTGTAATAGAGGACCATGGAAAGATAAACTAACACAACAGCATAAAGGTAGGTGCATACTGTCTGCATCATACAGACAAAACACAGAGTACAGACAAAACACATCACACAGATCAATTGAAAATTCAGTGCAATATATTCCATTTGTAATACTGCTTAACAACACCAAAGAAAATTGACATCAATGAGATTATTTATTATTGATGGAATTAAAAAATCTAATATGCATTCCATGCAAATAACTATTTTATTTTTTAAAACCCACAGTCGGGCCATATAAAATCACAATGTGGGCTTCATGTAACCCACAGGCCATATTTTGGACAGCCCTGATTTAAATGATGATTGTCTTATTTAATATTTTATTTAAAATAAAAATATTATTTACTGAGACTGAGAAATGAAGGGAAGGCTAATTATAGCATCTGAGTATCTATCTGATATGGTAATAGGTCCCATGAGGACAATTTTGATGGAGTTTTGTTTTTGTTTTTCTTGTTTAAAAAATGAGGGCAAGATGTTAACCCAGAAAAGGTTTCCTAAATTATTGATCACTTATAATAATTAATGGACTTTGTAGTCAGTATTTGCACTGTAAAATCTGCAAATATGCTTTTATGCTACACTTAAAGCTCTTGTGGAAAAAAATGGGATGGAGGGTGTATTAACTTAATATTAACTTGCATTTGAATGAACTTTCTAATATGTCTGACCATATATTTCTATCTGCATTTTTTTGGATTATATAAATAAGAGAGAAATTCTCTTTGAAATGATTTCCTTATTTGTGGAATTCTTGAGTACTATGGACCTGTTACAGGAAGATTCAACCTACTACTAAACACATCAAACGATTATTACAGTGGGCATATATGTGCATACTAGTGTGCGTGTGTGTGTGTGTGTGTGTGTGTTTATGCATTCGTAATGTAGATATGTGTGTGTTTCTGTGTTTGTCTTTTTGGTGTATGAGCCAAGGTGTGGAGAGCAGCTGTGATGTTTGAGCACAGTATTTCACCATCCCCAGTAAGAAACTGTTAGGTAAAATGACACACCACTGGGCATTTGTACAAAAGGAATTGATTACCTTTTCATTAAGTCCTATTCCATGCCATAAGGGGCAGTTAACGGTCTCAGGAAGCTATGTTTCCAGATGTAATCCATAAGACACCATCCCAGACATCTGACATACTTCCTGGAGTTTCTGCCAGCTTGAGTCAAAAAGTTGCAATAAGAGGTTCATTAATGGTGTTATTGCATCAAGAATAGATCTTATCTAAACACATTTTTCATGTATTCAAAAATCAGAATTTTGCTCCAACCTGTTTTATTTCCATGATTTGACCACAACTACCCAGAAAAAGTGGAGTGTTCATGATTATATACTCTCTGTATTTCCTTGCCTCCAAAATGAACAAAATGAAATTTAATTAGGGTAATGAAAAAGTTCTAAATTTGGGGTCAAGAAGACATTCAAACCCTATGTCTGACATTTTAAGAGTTATGTAATAATACAGATGTCAGTTAATCTCTCAGAGTCTTAGTAGCCTTGTTTGTAAAATAGTGACAGTATTTGTAGTACTAACCTCACAGGTTTGTTGAGTCTCAAAGGAGACAATGCCAGTATATTGCACTTCTATAACCATTAAAGTAGTATATAAAGTCATCTACTATTATTTTTAGCCATACAATTTTACCTAAGAAATCAACTAAAAATAAAGAAAAGGAAGGCATTGGTTCAAATTTGCATATCTCATGTTATTACAACGGTTTAAGAATATAAATTATGAGTTATTAACAATAATAAAAGCAATAACAGCAATAGAAACAACAATAAAAATAACCTTAAGGTCCAGAGCTACATCCTAATATTGGGATAGGGAGCAAGAGACAAAGTAGTACAATGTTAGCCAAAGTGAGCTCATGGACTTTATGTGCCCTGAAATCATAATGGTAGCTTTGAAGAATTGTCAGGAAACCTAAAATACTGAAAAAATAGGTTCTGATATTGCTCTGACAATACTGATGACTGGGTGAACATGCAGTTAGTGTGAAGCAACTGGTAGGACAGCTGTTTCCTGACTTTTTCCCATTTCCCATAACATCCAAGTTATACACCCTATTTTTTTTCTATTGACGTAAGACACTAATTGCTCTTAGAACCAATCTTAAAAGGAAAAAAAATGGAAGCAAAAAGTTGTCAGTGGCTAATATTTATTCCCCTCCCAAGCAACATTAATTCAGGGTAACGTCTCAAATTGGAGGAGTATTGAAATGACTTGAAAATATTCACATAGCTAGTAACTGAATTCGGGACTTAAAGTCAGGTCTTCTAATTACAAAACCAGGTCTTCACAGTTTGTAATACTTCACAATGCCTCTTCTCTCATAGGTACCTTCAGAGACTATAGAGTAAAACTAAGTATAGCAAATTTCAGAATTTCAGGGACCAAGACAGAACTATCTATTTTTCTGTAGACAGGATTTTTCCCTTTTTTGGTAAATAGTATTTTATTTTTTTTTTCCGATTACATGTAAAGATAGTTTTCAACATTCATTTTTTATAAGATTTTGAGTTTCAAGTATTTTCTCCCTCCGTGTCTCCCATCCTTGCTCCCCAAGATGGCAAGGAATCTGATATAGATTGTACATTTGCATTCCACATTAGTCATATTGTGAAAGAAAAAACAGAACAAGAGGGAAACACCACAAAAAATAAAAATAAAGTGAAATTAGTATGCTTCAATCTACATTCAGACTCCATAATTCTTTTTCTAGATGTAGATAGCATTTTCCATCAGGAGTAGGATTTTTCTGATGTCTCTTACGTCACACCGTAGGTTATATAAGGTACATCATTACTTAAAATATCAGAAATACAATGGTTTTTCCTTCTTCTTCCCAAAGATTCAGCATTTGGTCTGATTAAGGGTTAGACGATGTACCTGAAAAACAAATGTCTGTTCAAAACAAACCCTGCTATTTGCACCAACAGTTTTCTTGATACTGACCGAAAAAGAAAACAACAGCTTGGAAAAGGGGAAAATATAAGCAGAAATAGAATCCGGTGCTGTAATACAGCAAATACAGAATACAGCAAAGCTGTCAAATTGCAGACAGAAATGTCAGAAAGATTTTTAAGCCTTATTGTAATTTCCACCCTTTAAGGAATTTTTTTTTTGCTCCCTTCTCCCTCCCCTTTCACTCTCCCTCTCACAAACATATTCTCTCAGCTGAATAGGGATACTTGACTAATCAGTTTCATTTTCCCTTCATCAGAAATTCTCACTTCCTCCTTCTAATACACTTGATGTCATGATCAGGGTCTTAGCATTGGAATGAATCAAAGAAAATGATGTGTGTGTGTTTGTGTGTGTGTATGTGCAAGCACACATGTTTGTGATAGTATTTGGGAAAGAAACAAACACCAAAAAAGAGAAGCATATTTGGGAAGTTTTTGCTATTTTTAGTGAGATTGACATCTTTTGTTTTGTCACTAATACAGTCCAAATGTTTAATTTGTAACTGAAAATGAAGATTTTAATTCATCCCACTGAATTATGGCCCACTGAATAAGAGCACAATGCTAACAGATATCATACCTACAAGAACAGAGCTTAAAGGTAGACCTGAAGTCATGAGGTGTTAGGGCAAGCAAAGTGGGATGTTTTACTATTTTTTTTTCTTTTAGAGTGCTTCTCATCACTAAGGCAATCAAGTACCTTTGATTGAGGCTTACCTTTGTAGCTTTTGCTAATTATGTCACAAGAGGTGTGAAGCCCTGGAGAGGTGTGAAGCTCTGGACAGGTGTGAAACCCTTGGGTTCTAAAAAAAGGTATATATACTCTGAGGGTAGCTCTTAAGCTAAAACTCTCAGAACTGTGGGAGCAGAGGTTTTGCTTTTGAGGCTTACTCATTGGGAGAGTGTTCATGTTACTTGGCCAGATGAGACTCCAGGTAGCTTTTAAGGAGCCCCCTGGCTTTGAAAAACCCAAATTTTGGTGCTTCTCTCTCTGGTAACTATGTATAATATCCTGGTCAGACAACTAGAAGCCCTGTCTGTTGATTTGTGCTCATTTGTTCTGTTTATATAATTCCTGTTTTTAATTTCTGTTTGTATTGGCTCTGAAGTTCAGGGTGCTGACTTTTTCTCCTGAACTAAGTGAATGATATATGTATGTTTAATTAAAGTGAGATTGTAAATGCTTTGAAGTTGCTTTCTTAGAAAAGCAGATCAAAAAATCTGTGCTAGCAGCCCTCCTGTGTGCTGCTATTATTGGCCTCACAGAGCCACAGTGGCTGCAAGTAACATGCTGTTACTTGAGGGCAGGTTTTGTCTTTATGAAATCAAGTCAACTAGGTAATTTAGATAATCCATGGTATATCTACACACATTATGTTTGTTTGTGAGCCTGGGTCTCTCTATCTCACCTAGATTGGAATTGCAGTGACTACGCATTAGCAGGGTATCACTTTTGCTTGACCGATACTTTGAACTTGTCTGTTTCTTAGTTGGTTGTGCCTCCTTATACATGCAGCCGAACAGCTCCTGCTCACAGTTCAACATATTAGAGCCAGACACGTGATCAGCTTTAGACCTGCTGCAGCTCAGAACTCCCAAACTCAAGTTGTTCACCAAACAGCCTCTTCAGTTGCAAGGACTATAGATATGTGCCATCATACCCAAGTAGACATACCATTTTTAAAGACAGGGCTTAATATACTCCCACATCTTGTTAATTGGTTCTAATTCAGGAATAGAGCATTTCTGATTATACTCCTTCAGTTAATAGTGGGAGAAATGATATGTTGAGTGACATGCTAAGTTTGCACAGGCAATAAGTAAAAAAAAAAAGTTGGATTTGAACCCTAATCATCTGACTCCATATCCAGTATTCTTTCCTCCAATGTTGCCTCAAGATACTGAAAATTACTCATTAAGGTTCCATTAATAAGTAGCTACAAAATAGCAGGCTACTTTATAGAACTGAATCATTTTGTTTCACTGTGATTTGAATGTAGAGACACAAATATCAACCCAAACACTAATGAATAAAAAGTTAGACAAAGCAGTAACATGAAAGGAAAGATATGGTATTAAGAGTAAAGAGCCCTGACTTTCAATCTTGGATATAACACTTGCTAATCGTATAACTATGAACAAGTCATTTAATTTCTTTAATAGTGATATAGGAATATGAATAGTTATCTAGTTTGCCTCAAAGAATTAAGTGTAAAAAAGGTGCTTTGTGAACCTAAAACAACTGTGTTGGATTTATGGCACAGATAGCCACTCAATCAACTCCCCAGACTGCCCAGCTCCAAAATTTCTGCTTTAGCAAAATCTTGAAGTTCACGACATACCAAATAATCCTGTAGTTCAAAGGTTTCTGTATCTAAAGGCAACAAGAGCTGAAGGCTGCTCTTTAAAAGCCCCAGGGTAGGAGACTTCAAAGTCCAAGAATAACAACAAGGGAATTCATTATTTCCCAGACACCCTATACCCAGAAGCTCTGTGATCCCTAAAAGTCTGTCATGAGATACCAGAAAGGGTCCTATAGATCCAGTTTTTTGAATGTCAAGGGTTGGGATGAAGGTGGAGGTAAGAACAAAAAACCGAGTAGAGACCAAGAAGTATTAACCAGCACCAAAAACAGGATGGCAGGGCATAGAACCTGACCCTAATACAAAACTCCATCTCTAAGAACTAAATCTGAAGAGATTAGTAAATTTGAAAAAATAAGTCCAATTATGCATATATATGAGTAGTAAATACTATTGCAAAACTAGCTGTAATAACTTCAAGCACAGATGTGAAGAAAAAATGAAATTTCACAAGCACTACATGAACACTTAGAAAAAAAAGATATAAGAGATAAACAATGAAATAAAAGTTATGGAAAAAATAGAAAAAAAATAAGTAAATTAGAAGAGAAAATGATAAATCACCCACAAAATAGAAACAATGAAAACTGGAAGAGATCAAAGAGAAATCAATGCATCCCTGACATATTGAGCACTATTCAAAGAAAATCAAAAGGCTAGAAAATTAGAAGAAAATGAAGATTTAATATAAAAAACAGATTTGTTTTATAAGTCAAGTGGAGATTATTTAAGAATCATTCAATTTGAAAATTATGATTTTTTAAAAGAAAGCCTAGATAATGTAATTCATTAAAATTGCTCAGATCTATGAAAACCAGAGAGCAAACAACACCAAAAACACAAAGAATCCATGGATCACCTTCTGACATGGACTCCACAAGAGGCATGCCCTGTAATGTCAGAGCCAAAACTTAGAACTCCTACATCAAAGAAAAGAATTCTAGAAGGAATAGAAGTACAAAGGAGAGCAGTGGAGCCAAGATTGCAGAGTAAAATAAGAGAGTTGCTTGAACTCTCCCCCAAACCCCTCTGAATACCTGTAAAAAATTACTCTAAACAAATTCTAGAGCTACAGAACCCACACAATTAGAGATGGAAACAAATCTCCAGCCCAAGACACCCTGGAAGGTGGAGAGGAAAAGTCTACCATACCAGGCTGCAAGCAAAGCACAGTCCAGTGTGGGCCCCGCTAGTGCAGATGGGCTGGAGCAGGCCTCAGGGAACTGAATTGCTGGCAGCTGAGGTGGCTTCCAGACTTCTCAGTCCACAAATGCCAAAGACAACATAGAATATCAGTGGGAAAAGAAGCTCAGTGGGAAAACTCTGTTGGACCTGGGGAGAGAAGAGTGTGGTCCATCCCCACCCCTAGGGCTGCAGAGGTGGTGGCAGCAGGGTAGGTGGCGGCAGCAGGGTAGGTGGCAACAGCTGCTTCTGGAGGCTCAGGCTCACAGACGGTGGGGGTATCCAGTGGCTGATCAGAGAAGGAATTCAGAGAATCCTTTTCTGCTGCTGAGGCATGATTCTCTTTCTTTGCCTGCTTGGATCTGGGTTGCAGTTCTGGGTGGTAGTCCTGGGGTGAGGAGGAGTGCTAGCATAGCAGGGCTTGTAGCAGTGGTGAAGAAGGAATTCTCCTCACAATTCCAAGGCAGAGAAGAGTGCTTTTGGTCACTCACAGACCAGAGCACAGACCATGAGAGAAAGAGACACTTCTCCTTTGACCTTAGAGGAACTGAAAATGTACAGGTGCATTGAGGAATCTCTGAAAACAGCTGCACAAAGTTCCTAAAGCTTGGGACAGAGCACTCTTCACTCTGGAAGCAGAGTCCTACCTTGACAAAGATCTCATAAGTCAAGTAGTTGGCAGGGAAAATGAGCAAGCAGCATGAAAAAAAAAAACCTCAGACTTTAGAATCTTTCTTTGGTGACAAAGAAGATCAAAACATACAGCCAGAAGAAGACAACAAAGTCAAATCTTGAACATCAAAAGCCTCCAAGAAAAATATGAATTGGTCTCAGGCTATGGAAGAGCTCAAAAAGGATTTGGAAAAGCAAGTAAGAGAAGTAGAGGAAAAAATGGGAAGAAAAATGAGAGAGATGTGAGAAAACCATGAAAAACAAGTCAATGACTTGCTAAAGGCAACCCAAAAAAATACTGAAGAAAATAACACCTTTCAAAATAGACTAACTTAAATGGCAAAAGAGGTCCAAAAAGCCAATGAGGAGAAGAATGCCTTAAAAGCAGAATTGGTCAAATAAGTAAAGCTCACTGAAGAAAATAATTCTTCAAAAATTAGAATGGAACAAGTAGAAACTAATGACTTTATGAGAAATCAAGAAATTATAAAACAGAACCAAAAGGATGAAGAAATAGAAGACAGTGTGAAATATTTCATTGGACAAACAACTGATCTGGAAAAAAAAATCCAGGAGAGATAATTTAAAAATTGTTGGACTACCTGAAAGTAATAATCAAAAAAAGAGCCTAAATATCATCTTTCAAGAAATTATCAAGGAAAACTGCCCTGATTTCCTAGAACCAGAGGCTAAAATAGACATGGAAAGAATTCACTGATCACCTCCTGAAAGAGATCCAAAAAGGAAAACTCCTAAGAATATTGTAGCTAAATTCCAGAGTTCCTAGATCAAGAAAATATTGCAAGCAGCCTGAAAGAAACAATTCAAGTATTGTGGAAGCACAATCAGGATAACTCTTCTGTTTTGCAGCTTCTACCTTAATGGATTGGAGAGCTTGGAATATGATATTCCTGTGGTCAGAGGACCTAGAATTGCAACCAAGAATTGCCTACCCAGCAAAACTGAGTATAATGCTCCAGGGGGAAAATGGATATTCAATGAAATAGAGGATTTTCAAGCATTGTTAAGGAAAAGATCAGAGCTGAATAGAAAATATGACTTGCAAATAAAAGAATCAAGAGAACAATGAATAGGTAAACAGGAAAGATAAAGCATAAGGGATTTATTAAAGTTGAACTGTTTATATTCTTACATGGAAAGATGATATTTGTAACTCATGAGACCTTTCTCATTATTAGGCTAGTGAAAGGAAATAAAATAGATAGATAAATAGATAGATAGATAGACAGACAGACAGACAAATATACAGAAGGCACAGCATAATTTGAATATGAAGGAATGATATCTAAAAAATAAAATTAAGGAATGAGAGAAGAAGAATATATAAGGAGAAGGAGAAAGGCAGAGATAGAATGGAGTAAATTATTTCACATGAAAGAGGCAAGAAAAAGCTATTACAATGGAGGGGAAGAGGGGGGTAGTAAAAGGGAATGAGTAAACCTTACTCTCATTGGATTTGGCTTAAAGAGGGAATAACATACACACTCAATTGTGTATCTTCCTCTACAGGAAAGTAGGCAAGAAGGGGATGGGGGGGTGTGATAGAACAGAGTGCAGATTGGGGGAGGTGGTAAACACTTTTGAAAAGGGTCAGGGTCAAAGGAGAAAACAGAAAAATTAGGGCACAGAATAGGATGAAGGCAAATATAGTTAGTCTTTCACAACATGACTATTAGGGAAATGGTTCGCATAACTTTACATGTATAACCTATATTGAATGGTTTGCCTTCTCAGTCAGGGTGGGTGAGGAAGGAAGAAGGGAGGGAATTTGGAACTCAAAGTGTTAAAAGCAAATGTTAAAAATTGTTTTTACATGCAACTGGGAAATAAGATATACAGGGGTATAGAAATTATCTTGACCTACCAGAAAGTAAGTGCAAAGGGGATAACAGGAGGGGTGGGGTGATAGAAGGGAGGGCAGATTGGGGGAAGGGGTAGTCAGAATGCATGCCATCTTAGGGTGAGGGGAGGGGAGAGATGGGAAGAAAATGTGGAACTCAAAATCTTGTGGAAATAAATATTGAAAACTAAAAGTAAATATTTTTAAAAAAAGAAGTACAAAGGAAGTATAATCTGGATTACATAAGACTCTTAAGTTTCTAATAAAAACAGAAGTGATCTTAGAATATCACATTCCAAAAGGAAAAAAAAAGATACAGATTTACCACCAAGAATAACTTACCCTTCAAAACTGAGTATAATCCTGAAGGAGGATTGTGGGAGATGGATCTTTAACGGCATAGAAAATGTTCAAGAATTTCATATGAAAAACTAAAGGATTGTAAGGATTTTGAAATGCAAGCATGAAGCCAGAGGACCTAGAAAGGTAATCATATTTGAAGAACTTGATAATATCTGTATGTATTATATTATAGGGCAAAAATTCTAATGGAAAAAAATGTGTCCTTTCTGTTTCTTAATGTCTTTGAGATTTGTTGAGGGTGTTAAGTAACAAAAATAGATTACATGGGAGTGGATTGCTTTTGTAATAAAGATTTTAAGAAGGGAAAAAGAGGGAAAGGTAAAAGAAGGAATACAGTAAAAAAAATTAACTAGGTGTGCTATTTGTTATTTTTCATAGTTGGAGTATTAGATATATATGTGTGAGCATACATACATATATGTATGTATTTACATATGTATGTGTATATTGAACACACCCATACATATATACAAACATGAATGTAGGTCATGGAGGGAGCAGACATCAAATAAATTTTATTTTTATCTCAAAAGGCTAAGGGAGTATTGAACACACATAGAAATAGAATGGTATAGAAATAAAAAAACAACTGAGAAATGAACAGGAATGAGGATGAGGATAAGAGAGCAGATAATATTAGGGAGGGAATAGTTACAAGTGAGGAGCAGCTAGGTAGCACAGTAGATAGAGGGCTGGACCTGGAGTCAAGACAACTGATGTTCCTGAGTTTGAGTGCTCTCAGACACTTACTAGCTGTGTCATCCTAGGCAAGTCACTTAATTCTGTTAACCTCAGTTTCCTCATCTATAAAATAAGCTGGAGAAAGAAATAGCAAACCACTCCAATATCTTTTACCAAGAAAACTTCAAATGTGGTCATAAAGAGTTGAACAGGACTCCAAATGACTGAACGAAATATTAAAAGTAAAACAAATTTCCTGAAACTTGGAGGGGAATAAGAAAGGAAATGAAAGGAACTAGAATCTTTTTTTTTTTGGTTGGTTTTTTTTTTTTGGTTTTTTTTTCTTTTTTTTTTCTTTATTTATTTTTAGTTTACCACACATGGTTCTACATAGTTTTGAGTTCCAGTTTTTCTCCCCTCCCTCCCCCCTCCCTCCCCAAGACGGCATGAAGTCTCATATAACTGTCATGTATAACTTCGCATTGACATAATTTATGCTCTAGTCAAGTCGTGGAGAAGAATTTTGACCAATTGAATGAATCATGAGAAAGAAGAAACAGAACCAAAAAAAAAAAAAACAAAAAAAAAAAAACCCAAAAACAAAAACAAAAGAGAAGCAGAAAAGGCGAGCATGTAGTGTGCCTCAGTCTGTATTCAAACTTCGCAGTTCTTTCTCTGAATGAAGATAGCATTCTCCATCGTGAGTCCCCTGGAGTTGTCCTTGCCCCTTTAGGTTGCTGAGAGAAGCGCAGTATGTCAGGATTGGTCCTCACGGAATCCACATATCTGTGGCTGTGCACAACGTTCTCCTGGCTCTGCTCCGCTCACTCAGCATTATGTCGTGTAGGTTTTTCCAGGTTGTTATGAAGTCTGCATCATCCCCATTTCTTATGGCACAATAGTATTCCATCACCTTCATATACCACAGCTTGTTCAGCCATTCCCCAATTGATGGGCATCCCTTTGCTTTCCAATTCTTGGCTACCACAAAGAGAGCTGCTGTAAATATTCTTGTACATATGGGTCCTTTTCCCGCTTGCATGATTTCTTTGGGATACAACCCTAGAAGTGGTATTACTGGGTCAAAGGGTATGAACATTTCTATAGCCCTTTGGGCATAGTTCCACACCGCCCTCCAAAATGCCTGGATCAGCTCACAACTCCACCAGCAATGCAACAATGTTCCAATTTCCCCACATCCTTTCCAGCATTTATCATTCTCCTGATTTGTTATTTTAGCCAATCTGACAGGAGAGATGTGGTATCTAAGAGTTGTTTTGATTTGCATTTCTCTAATCAGCAGCGATCCAGAGCATTTTTCCATATGCCTGTAGATAGCTTTAATTTCTTCCTCTGAAAACTGCCTGTTCATATCCTTTGACCATTTCTCAATTGGGGAATGACTTGTATTCCTATATATTTGGCTTAGCTTCCTGTATATTTTAGAGATGAGGCCTTTATCAGAGATACTAGTTGCAAAGATTTTCTCCCAATTTTCTGCTTCCCTCCTAATTCTTGTTGCATTGGCTTTTTTTGTACAAAAACATTTCAATTTGACATAATCAAAATTATCCATTTTGCATTTTGTAATGCTCTCTATCTCTTGTTGGGTCATGAATTCTTTACTTTTCCACAAATCTGATAAGTAAACTATTCCTTGCTTTCCCAAATTACTTAGAGTATCAACTTTTACTCCTAAATCATGAACCCATTTTGACTTTATTTTGGTATATGGTGTAAGATATTGGTCTATGCCCAGTTTTTGCCCTACCATTTTCCAATTTTCCCAACAGTTTTTGTGAAATAGTGAATTATTAGCCCAGAAACTTGCCTCTTTGGGTTTATCAAAGAGTAGATTGCTAAACTTGTTGATTTCACCTACTTGTGTACCTATCCTATTCCACTGATCCACACCCCTGTTTCTTAACCAGTACCAGGCAGTTTTGATGACTGCTGCTGTGTAGTACAGTTTAATATCTGGTGTGGCTAAGCCACCATCTCTACCATGTCTTTTCATTGATATCCTAGATACTCTAGACCTCTTGTTTTTCCAAATGAATTTTGTTATTATTTTGTCCAGCTCAGTAAAAAAATTTTTTGGTAGTTTGATTGGTATGGCACTGAATAGATAGATTAATTTAGGTAGAATTGTCATTTTTATTATATTAGCTCGGCCTAACCATGAGCAACTGATATTTCTCCATTTATTTAGATCTGATTTTATTCGCGTGAAAAGTGTTTCATAGTTATGTTCATATAGGCCCTGGGTTTGTCTTGGCAAATAGACTCCCAAATATTTTATAGTGCCTTCAGTAACTTTGAATGGAATTTCTCTTTCTATCTCTTGCTGTTGGGCTTTGTCAGTAATGTATAGGAATGCTGAGGATTTATGTGGGTTTATTTTATATCCTGCAACTTTGCTAAAGTTGTTTATTATTTCAAGTAGTTTTTTACTTGATTCTCTAGATAAATCATCATATCATCTGCAAAAAGTGATAATTTAGTTTCTTCTTTTCCTATTCTAATTCCTTCAATTTCTTTTTCTTCTCTTATTGCTACAGCTAATGTTTCTAGAACCAAATTGAATAATAGGGGTGATAATGGACATCCTTGTTTCACCCCTGATCTTATTGGGAATGCATCTAGTTTATCTCCATTACAAATAATGCTTGTTGATGGTTTTAGGTAGATGCTATTTATAATTTTGAGGAAGGTTCCCCTTATTCCTATGCTTTCTAGTGTTTTTAATAGGAATGGGTGTTGTACTTTGTCAAAGGCTTTTTCTGCGTCTATTGAGATGATCATATGGTTTCTGCTAGTTTTGTTGTTGATATGGTCAATTGTGCTAATAGTTTTCCTAATATTGAACCAGCCTTGCATTCCTGGAATAAATCCTACCTGGTCATGGTGTATTATTCTCGTAATGAGTTGCTGCAATCTTTTTGCTAATATTTTATTTAAAATTTTTGCATCAATATTCATTAGAGAAATTGGTCTATAATTTTCTTTCTCTGTTTTAACTCTACCTGGTTTGGGTACTAGTACCATATTTGTGTCATAAAAAGAATTTGGTAGGATTCCTTCTTCACCTATTTTCCCAAATAGTCTACAAAGTATTGGAATTAGTTGTTCTTTAAATGTTTGATAGAATTCACATGTAAAACCATCTGGCCCTGGAGATTTTTTCCTAGGGAGTTCGTTGATGGCCTGCTCAATTTCTTTTTCTGATATGGGGTCATTAAGAAATTTCACTTCCTTCTCTGTTAGTCTGGGCAGTTTATGTTTTTGTAGATATTCATCCATATATCTAAGGTTGTCAAATTTATGGGCATACAGTTGGGCAAAATAACTCCTAATTATTGTTTTGATTTCCTCTTCATTAGAGGTGACCTCACCCTTTTCATTTTTTATACTGGTAATTTGATTTTCTTCTTTCTTTTTTTTAATCAAATTGGCCAAAGGTTTGTCAATTTTATTGGTTTTTTCATAAAACCAGCTCTTTGTTTTATTTATTAATTCAATAGTTTTCTTGGTTTCAATTTTATTAATCTCTCCTTTGATTTTCAGTATTTCTAATTTGGTATTTAATTGGGGGTTTTCAATTTGCTCTTTTTCTAGCTTTTTCAGCTCTATGCCCAGATCATTGATCTCCTCTTTCCCTATTTTATTCATGTAGGCATTTAGAGATATAAAACTTCCCCTAAGAACTGCTTTTGCTGCATCCCATAAGTTTTGGTATGTTGTTTCATTATTGTCATTCTCTTGAATGAAATTATTAATTGTTTCTCTGATTTGATCTTTGGCCCACTCACTCTTTAGAATTAAATTATTTAGTTTCCAATTAGTTTTTAGCTTATTTTTCCATGGTACTTTATTAAAAATGATTCTTATTGCATCATGATCTGAAAAGGATGCATTGACTGCTTCTGCTTTTCTGCACTGCATTGTGAGGTTTTTATGCCCTAGTACATGGTCAATTTTTGAGTATGTGCCATGTACTTTTGAGAAGAAAGTATATTCCTTTTTATCCCTGTTCAGTTTTCTCCAGAGGTCTATCATATGTGCCTTTTCTAAAATTCTGTTTACCTCCTTAACTTTTTTCTTATTTATTTTGAGGTTAGATTTATCAAGTTCAGAAAGGGGGAGGTTGAGGTCTCCCAATATTATAGTTTTGCTGTCTATTTCTTCCTGTAACTCCCTTAACCTCTCCTCTAAGAATTTGTATGGCTTACCACTTGGTGCATATATGTTAAGCAATGATATTGCTTCATTGTTTATGGTACCTTTTAGCAGGATATAATGTCCTTCCTTATCTCTTTTAATTAGATCTATCTTTACTTTTGCTTTGTCTGAGATTACGATTGCTACACCTGCTTTTTTTACTTTAGCTGAGGCACAATATATTTTACTCCAGCCTTTTACCTTAACCCTATGTGTATCCCCCTGTTTCAGATGCGTTTCTTGTAAACAGCATATTGTAGGATTATGGTTTTTAATCCATTCTGCTATCTGCTTCTGTTTTGTGAGAATGTTCATCCCCTGCACGTTCAGGGTTATGATTTCTATCTGTGTCTTTTTCTCCATCCTAATTCCCCCTGTTTATGCTTTTATTTCTCCCTTTCCCCTTCTCCTCCCCAACAAAGTTTTGCTTTTGACCGCCGCTTTCCTCAGTTAACCCTCCCTCTTTATTCCCCTCCCTTATCTTACCGTTACCCACTTGCTACTTCTTCTCTTCCTTCTGCCCTCCCCCCTCCCTTTTTCCCCCCTTTCCCTCCCACTTCCCGTAGGACAAGTTAGATTTCTAAACTTATCAGAGTATGTTATTCCCTTCTTGAACTAGATTAGATGACAGTAAAGCTCAAATACTGCACTTCTCCCTCCCTTCTTTCCCTCTACTATAATATGTTTTTTGCCACTTCCTTTGGTGTAATTTACCCTTTTCTACAACCTCCTTACCACTTCCCTCATAGCCCTCCCTTTGTATCTCTTATTTATATTTTATATCTTTACATCAGTTAATTTATACAGGCATTCACAACCTATGTATATCCCTTTCATTTGTCACAATAGTTGTACCATTCACAAGAATGACTTACATATGTATATGTATATATATATATATATATATATATATATATATATATATATATGTATATACACATAAAAAACATACATAAGATGATATAATCCCACATAAAGATGTAAACAACCTAAGCTTATTGGTTAATAAGGTTTGTGGGGTTTTTCCCCCTGGTTACCTTTTTATGTCTCTCTTGAGGTTTGTATTTGGAGATCAAATTTTCCATTGAGTTCTGGCCTTTTCATCAGGAAGGTCTGGAATTCCCTTATTTCATTGAATGTCCATCGCCTTGCCTGGGAAATTATGCTTAGTTTTGCTGGGTAGTTGATCCTTGGTTGTAGTCCCAGCTCCTTTGCCCTTCGGAATATCATATTCCAATTTCTCCTGTCTTTTAATGTGGAAGCTGAGAGATCCTGCGTGATCCTGACTGTAGTTCCACGATATTTGAATTGCTTCTTTTTGGCTGCTTGCAGTATTTTCTCCTTGAGTTTATAGCTCTGAAATTTGGCTATAATATTTCTTGGTGTTTTCAGTTTGGGATCTCTTTCAGGGGGTGATCGGTGAATTCTTTCAATGACTATTTTGCCCTCTGGTTCTAGGACCTCTGGGTAGTTGTCTTTGATAATTTCTTCGAAGATACTGTCAAGGCTCCTTTTTTCATCGTGGATTTCTGGTAGACCAATAACTCTCAAATTGTCTCTCCTGGATCTATTTTCCAGGTCAGTTGTTTTGCCAATCAGATATTTCACATTTTTTTCTATTTTTTCATTCTTTACGTTTTGTTTTATTACTTCTTGATGCCTCATAGATTCATTAGCTTCCACTTGCTCAAGTCTAATTTTAAATGAGTTAGTGTTTACATTTTGCTTTTGAGCCTCCATTTTCAATTGGTTGATTTCACCTCTCAGGGTGTCCTTTTCTCTCTCTAGATTCTGAATCTCCGTAGCCATTTCGCCAATCTTATTCTTTAGGGACTTGATTTCGTCAGTGGATTTTTTCTCCCTTTTTTCCATTTTTCCATATTTTCTTTTAGCTCCCTAATTTGGTTTTTAAAATCCTCTTTTAACTCTTCCAGCAGTGCTTTTTGGGCTGGAGACCAGATCATATTAGCTTTTGAGGTATCTGATGTATCTACCGTGTCATTGCTATCTTCTTCTATGTCGATATTTTGATCCTGCCTGTCTCCGTAAAAAGAATCTATTGTCCTCGGTTTTTTTGTGTTCTTCTTCATGTTGGTTTGCCTTTTGCTAGCTTTACAACAAATTTCTATCTGTGAGTCTCAGGGCTTTCTGTCCCAGCTTTCTTATTCTGGGGGTTGTGAGTCTAGAATTATAACCTTCAGTTTCCTGAGGTGTGGGGGAGGGGTCTGGCTCCCTGGCGTCTCACTCCCTGTGGGTGCTCTCCAGCACTTGCTTTTCAGCAATGGTCTCAGCTGTTTGTTGTTTGAGCTGATGATTGGCTCTTCCCCTGGGGGAGCAAGGTTACGTCTGGGCTCCTGGCTCGGCCCCCTGCCGACTCTTCCCCTCTGGGACTAATGAGCTTCTAGTATTTGTCCTGTGAAGCCCCGCTACTCTCTCCTCTGTTTCAGTTCTCTTTTTTTTTTCCCCGAGGAATTCTCTGGGAGAGGGGGGGAGGGGTTAGAGCCGTTTACCTGGCCATTGAGTCTTCCGGAAGTTCAAGAGGCCGAGTTCCTGGGTTTTGCAAGCGTCAGGACTGGGTGTTTTCGCGGCTGGTGGCGTTGCGCTGCCTCTCGTCGCTCCCAGAGACTCCCTTCCTGTGTTGAGAGGCCTGGGGATCTGTGCCGGTTTCGGGCGCCCAGCTTTCTCCCAGCCCGTCTCCCACGTGGATTTCCCGGCCGGCCGCTTCCGCCTTGGTCTGGAGCAGCTCCGCACCGAGCACTCTCCAAGCCTGCAGGTTCGTTCCTCCGGCCTTTCAGACTCTCCCGGCTCGGAAATTTGCCCCACACAGACTGCTCGCGGTTTCTGACTCTCTCAAATCTGCTCAAATTCACTTTTTTATGGGAATCTGACAGACCTTGTGAGAGAGCTCCGGTAAGACGCTGCCTTCATGCGGCCATCTTGGCTCCTCCCAGGAACTAGAATCTTAATGAGGTATTTTAGGTTGTTTCTTAAAGAACTGGGGAATGGGTGGACAAATTATGATGTCTTAAAGTAATGAAATATTATTATTCCATAAACAAAGCAAAATATTATTTCACAGTACCTTGCATGAAATGGTTTAATACAAAATGAACAGAACCAGGTGAACATTTTATACAGGATGAATAACATTGCAAAAAAAATTAAAAACTTAAGAAGTCTTTTCAAAGCACTGACCAACCATTTCTCCAGATGACCTATGTGGAATCATTTTACCTATCTTCTGAAACATGTGATAGACACAGGTGGATATAATCTCTCTCTCTCTCACTCTCTCTCTCTCTCTCTCTCTCTCTCTCTCTCTCTCTCTCTCTCCCTCTCTCTCTCACACACACACACACACATCCATGACCATGGTGTGGAACTCTTTTGTTTAATTATGCTTACTAATTATATATTTTTTTATTTCCTCTTTCTCTAGATGAATGAGAATGGAGAGGTTGGATCAGAATGAAGTTAGCAATGGTGATTGAAAAAGAAGTGGGACTTTGAAACATTTTTAAGTTTCATAGAAGAGAACAGAAGAAAGTTAAGAAGATACAGAAATGAACTAGATATCTTTGAAGGTAATATGCAGAATCTGTTATATACTTTTATAAAAAAGCAAGTTGTAGGAAATAGAAATTCAAACTTCATATTACATCAGCCTTTTTTGTTCTTCATTTTTTTTAGTTGATTGTGCTGTTTAGACACAGCCTGCACTCATCCACTTCTGCACACTGTTTTTTGGTAGTAATGGTCACTCTTATGAGGCTGACTCATACATATTTCTAATAGGTAAAATCCTATTATTTCATTCAATACTTCCATAGAAAACAACTTTGTGAGGCAAGTAGGGAGGGTATTCGTTAACTATATTTTACAAGTGAGGGAATTGAGTTCCAGTAAGGTCAACATTTATCCCAAGATTAGGTAGATAATTAGTATCAGAGCTGGGCTATACCTGTATTTTATATATCGTTCCCCACAACTTTATTCCTCTGCTCCCTTCATTTAAATTTTTGAAATATTTAAAACCAACCTCAGTTCCATTTCCTTCATGAGACTTCACTTAAAAAAATGTAGCTCACACATTACTTCCTCTTCTGAACTTTCCAAGTATTCTAACCTTGTACTCCTCATTTGACTCAGTATAGATTGTCTTTCAGTGTAAATTCACTGTTCATCTGCAGGCATGACATCTCTTGCTAGTATAGCCCATAGCATCTAGCATGGGGCAGAGTATATGTCATGTGTTCAATAAAATTATGCTTATTGGTAGATGGATTACTGTTGATAGGCAGCTAGTTGATGTAGTAGCTAGAATGATGGACTGAATTTGAATCCTAACTCAGTCACTAACTACATGTGACCCTAGGTGCCTTTAACCTCTCTGTAGCCTACTTTCTACTTCTATAAAATAAATACATTCAACCTAATGGTTTCTAAGGTCCTACCTAGGTTTATGTCAATGATATTGTGATGGAATGCCCAGGGAATGATCTCTGACAGCTCAAATTTCTCCAAATGGATTAAATTCATTTTATCTCAATGGATGATTTCTGCCTCTCTTCATCTATGAATGTGGAGGAGTGAAGGAGAGAAAGAAGAGTGAAGTAGAAGGCAATATGGTGCAGTGGAAAAAGTAAAGGATTTAGAAGATATGGAAATATTAGCCACTAGTTATACATGATTCTAAATTATGAACAAACTAGTTGAATCAATTCACAATTGCACTAAAAATACACTAACTTTCCAATCTTTAATTATTACCATTTTTTCATATTTGACAGGTTTCTGGGTGTATTGTAAAAACTCAAAGTTGTTTTGATTCAGATGACCCTTATCATTAATTACTTGTAGTACTTTTTCTTGTGATTGTTAAAAATAATTCCTCTGGAAATGTATGCTCATATGTTTTGCTACTTGTCTATTGATCATATATTTCTATTAGTTGGCTATGTATCTGCTATATCAAATCCTGATTGAAAATATTGGATACAAATTATTTTCTCCAGTTAACTACTCTCATCTTATCCTAATTGTAATAAATGCATATATGCAAAAATTTCTAGTTGCATTTAATCAAAATGATATTTTTTAAAAATTATATAATCTTTTCTCTCTTGTTTGGTTTAGAATTAACCCCTAAATATCTCTCTCTCTCTCTCTCTCTCTCTCTACATATATATACATACAACTATAAATGTTCTACATCTACATCCATTGCATTTGGGAAGTTGTTTTTTTTTTAAGTTACTGGGTCTGAGGAATATGTTTCATCTCCTGTCTACCATCTTATTGGTCCAATAACCCTTAAGTCATAATTTCAAATTCTTTGTGCTAGTATAAATATTCTGTTTCCCTATTTGGAAGATGAGTGCATTTGACTAGGTGACCAGTAAATTTCTAAATCAATAATGGAACAATAGACTAAATGTAAAAAAAATCTTGATTCCTGATGAAACCCTGCAACAAACTGTCAGCATAAAGTAGAATAAGTCATTTCATCTCTGAGCTTTAGTATCACTTTTTTATAGAACTCAGAACTAGATTATTAAATAAAATAATATTTGTAAAACATTTTGCATCATTGTCAATGACTTAAATCACTACATAAATGTTAGTTTTAATAAAAGAATCATAGAATAATTGGATTTAGATTAAGAATAGATCATTTAGTGAATTTTTTTTATTATAAACTGTATATGAAGGGAAAAAAAGTAAAATATATGGGAGTATCACCAGGGAGGGCAAGCCCTTTGTCTGTACTACAGTAAGAAAGTTCTTAAACAACAATGATAGCATGAGTATACTAAGCTATGAGTAGAAGGGCCATGAGGAAAGGAAAAGGGGAGCGAACTATCAGGTAAGAAAATGACGCAGAAAAATCTTGCTGATTTCATGGCTTTGCTTCAAGCTAACCACAGCCCTAGGTCTTCCTATAACACTTATACCAAGAAAATCATCTCCATAAAGCATCACATCTCAATTATTCTTCTTGTTATTGTGTTATAATAATAATAACAATAATAATAATAATAATATTTCCTTCCTAGGCTGAAGGTGCCATATTAACTTCTGCTTCATAGGTTAATAATCTTAATTTCTCTAAGTTAATGACAAGTTAATGAACAAACCCCTAAGATACAGTTTATCAATTTGTTGGATTAATATTAACAACAAAGATGATGAGGATGAGGATGATGATAAGAGCTGACATATTATATTAAAGTTTGCATATTACTTGGCAGCCATTATCTCACATGGTTTCAGATGATCTCTGAAGTCCTTTCTATCTCTAAAGTTCAATAATTCTAGTATTCTTCCAAATGTAATGGAATATCTACAAACATAAATAAAATAGACTCTTTTGGGGGCTTTTTGACTTACTTGTTTTAGAGATGATGTAACTAAGTCTCTTGAAAATTAAATGAGCTGCCTACAATCAGATAGGTAGTAGAGTTGGAGATGTTTCAACAACGAGTTTAATGCAAGGTGAGAACTGGAACTCTCCAATCAGTTTTAGAGTCTCGCTTAGCTGATCCTCTGACAGCCTGACCAATGGCAATGTTAGCTCCAAAAAGTACTGTTTGTCCTGGAATTGTTTCTTGTGACCTTATATTGCTAGAATCAAAAAGGATTAACAAATAACTATTTCTAATCCTACAAAAATAACATTTTCTAGGATTTTCATGACATTAAAGAAAAAAACAGCCAATTTATCAAGGATCCAGAGGAAAATAATGAGCAATGATGTTCTAGTTTCCCAACCCACATTTCATTTGCATTAAATAAGACTTACTCTTAGCAACTGATTTCTTTTTTTTTCTTTCAAATTAACATTTATTAGCACACAGGAGCCAGTTAAGAGTTGACAAATGTTTTCAGGGATCTCAACCTCACCAGTTATCAAAGAATAGCATTTTGTTTAATTGCTCTAAATCCCTATCTTGTACTTCTCTGGAATTTTTTTCTTCTTTTGTTGAAATAAATTCCAGCAGTCTCAATGGAACAGAGGTCATCAGAGCACACAAATCAAGAGGAGGCTATTTAATAATTCCTGTGTTGTTGCAGAAAGCAATTATCTAGCCCATTGTATGTGCTTTTTGTAGTGTTGATGTCCTTCCAGAGAAAATTTCTATTCTTGCTTGCAAGGCCTGATTAAAGATTATCCCTGGATGGCTAACTGACCTGCAGTGCAGAAATAACCACCTAGTTAATTCATCTCTTTGAGTAAAAAAAAAAATTTAAATCTTTTTTTGTTCATATATATATATATATGTATGTATATATATATATATATATATATATATATATATATATATATATATGCAGAAAATGGTACATTTGTATATAGGCTGTTCAAATGGAGAAAGCCATTCAAGGCTCTCAAAAAGCAGGAGGATTAGTGGCTTTGACCTCAGAACAGTGACATACTGCTTTGTGATATTCTTCTGGCAAAAGGGAATCTCTCCTGAAAGTGCCATATTAATTTCTGCTTCATAGGTTAATAATCCTAATTCCTCTTAACTTGACAAGTTAATGAACAAACCTCTAAGATACAAGCTATGAATTTGTTGGATTAATATTAACAATAATGACAACGATGGTGGCGGTGGTGGTGATGATGATGATTATGATGATGATAGGAGGATATAACATTCCCTTATTGACCCTTGCTTTCCTCAACTGAACTCACAGAACTCTACTACTACAGTGTAGGTGTGGCTATCAAGAGGCTAAGTACTTATCTGTTGTTAAACCTGAAAGTTTGGTTGAAGGAAACAACAGAACTAGGTGATAGAAAAATCTACGTTGTTTATTATTTTCCCTTAAAGCATAGCTAAGCTAGCTTACTTGTACGTACGAGGAATCAGAGCATAAGCTCTGGCTGTCTGAACAAAGCAATGAGAAAACTTATATACGTTATTTTAGCAGACCCAGCAAGCCTGTATTACCTCACGTTTATGACCCCCATGGATGTTTAACCATGATACAAGAACAGGATTTTCCTTAACGGAATAAGGTTGTAAAGAATGTTGACAAAGGTCAGTTAATATTAAGCGAGGTAGTCTTTCTTGGGGTTAGGGTCTTATCCTTTAATGGCTAACAGGGGTAAGAATGTCCCTAGGTCAGTCTAATCTGGTCTTGTTGACAGTGGTAAGAGTATTTCCTGAGCAAACTTTTAGAGAACAAAGAAGCCCAGGTCCTGGATCTTCATCCAGTTACTCCTTAATTCAGGCTCTGGGTCTAGTTGAAATTAAAAATGATATAAAATAAATGATATAAATATATCATTTATAAATATAACACATATAAATATAAATATAAAAAAAGATATAAAATAAATGATAAAATAAAAATGATAAAAATGATATAAAATATAATATTTTCCACACTGTTTATGTACAAAGAAAGATCCAGAGGGCCATCCCAAAACCTGGGGAAAAGAACGCTTAATGAGGTGAGGTGCTGAGTTACATGTAAGACAATGGGAATCAGTTTGATGCAAAGCTTTATTGCAAGCAATGGGAAAGAAAAGAGAGAGGACAAGAGCATCAAATATAATACTCAGGAATGTAAAGTAACAGAGGAGAGGAAGATATGTATGATTCCAAACATCTCTCTGCTACTTCATTATCAACCTTCTGCCTAGACATTTGGTCAAATATGGTCAGAACATTGGGTTTATTACTATTATTGCTAACCCATCTTTCTAAACCACTTTGACATTTACAAAGTACACATTGTGCAGTAGATAGTACAGCAAGGTACTGCAGAAAGAACTCTAAAAACATAATCTGAGTTAAAATCCTGCCTTTAATTAGTATCACTTGTGTGATCTTGGACAAGCCAATTAAACTTGTTCAGCCTTAGCTTCTTCATATATAGAAAAGCAATTAATCTAAATGGAATCTGAGGTTCTTTTCAACTCTAGATTTATGATCCTCACTATTACACAAAGGAGAAAACTGATGGTCAGAGTTTTGGAGTAACTCGTACATGGTGCCATTGCTAGTTGGTAGACAATTTGGTATTTGTACCAACATCTCCTGATCCTAGGCCCAGCACTATTTCCCCTCTATGACAACATGTCTCTGTGGTTACCGCATGGTTTATCCACTGCCATAATCTTGTAATATTAGATGTTACATTCCCACTGGACCTTTAAAGATTCCTTTTATCTAAAATTCAGTTAAAACTTATAGCAAATTACATGAAGAGAGGTTTGGTTTTAGAGCCACTGAATTATCAAATATTAAGTCTAGAAATTATCTAGCATAACACTTGAATACTATATATGAGAAAATTAAGGCTTGGGGTAGGAGGTTTGACTTGTCCAGTGTCTCAGGGTTAGGTAGTAGCAGAACTTGGGGTAGAACAAAGAAATTTCATTTATAATATGGTATTCTTTGATGCGTATTGCGCTAAAGGCATCTGTATATTTTTCGGTGTCCGTGTGAATAAGACGGAGTTGATGTTAGAGGAAACTAGTTCACCTTGACGGCATTACTTTCTCCATAAATTTATTTTATTGCCCCAATGAACTATAGAAGAGTTTACTGGCTCCAGTTTAGGTTAAGGCAGTACATAATATTTTAGTTGCCTAAACTCAGTGACATTTTTATATTAGAAAATGCTTTCAACAATGCTAGAAATTATCTATACTATTGTGATCTCTATAATTTCATTCATCAATGAGTTAGTATTTATTGAACATTTATTGTGAGCAGTTGTCATTGGTCCTTTGTCATGAAGTATGTCAGTGCAATAGAGGAGACAGAATGAAGTATAAGCCATGGTCCCTTGTCCTTAAGGACTTTTCAGTCTAGTCTGGGAGTCAGAGCTGTAATGGAGTATCATGGAGTTAGAGCTGCTATAGTACTTGTATCTCATATTTCTCTTGAACTTTAAGATTTACAAAGCACTTTCCTCACAATAACTCTGGGGGTTAGCCAGTTTAACTATTTTATTTCCATTTTGTGGATGAGAAATCTGAAAATCACATGTAAAAAGTGACTTGTGCATGCTCATAAATTGGTATCAGAACTTGCATGAGCTTTTTCCAGGTATGTTATACTGCTCTGTTTTGGGGCACCCCACCAGTTCTATTTCCCTGAGTCCTACCCTGAATCCCCCTAACCCCACTACCATTTGTTAACCTTTGAACTAGTTTTACAGTTTTCCTTATCAGTTCCTTTTCATTTCTTGCTTTTATCTATTTAATTTTCCTTCATCTAAGTGTAAAATAACTCCCTTTTCTCTTTTCCCCTTAAAATTATTTTTAATTTCATTTTTGCATCATTTTTCTGTAAAAAGATTTATTTCTCTCATTCTCATCTTTATTTTTCTTTCTATTCTGCTTATATTAGAATTTTATTCCTTGATTCATGGCCTTGATGCTTTTTCTTTCATTCTTCGGTCTCCCTATTCCTCATGGAAGCTTCTAAGATACCTATTTTGACTCTTCCTCCCCCTCCCATCTTTGTGTTGTTGTTTGTTGTTGTTTGTTGTTGTTGTGTCTCACTCTTAGAAACAGAAAGTCTTGCAGTTGATAGAAGGGATACTGCCCCAAAAGAGGAATTTTTCAATGGATGTGTTATGTAGTTTATTATTAACCTTCACTTCCCCTATGGTCATTTTTTTCCACATTTACCTTGAAATTTCCTCCCTGGAAGCATGTCCTCCCATCTCTTGGAAGTCATTTGTCCTCAGTAGAACAACTTGGATTAAGATTCAGGTCTCTTGATTTCAAATCCAGCCTTCTGGATTTTATACTAAACCAGAACTCTACTACTTCATAGCTGTCACACTTTTAACTAACTGATCATTAATTTCTCATTCTACTTCATGAGGAAAGGAGAGGGGAAAAAACTGTCTCACTCTGCAACTCAAAGAATAGCTTCAAGTATACTTGGTAAACATTAAAAACTAAGTACCTGTAAGATATCAACATTATCAACATCATCACTAGAACTAACACATCTAATATTTAGTAATACCGAAAAATTGTGTATTGGAGGAGTTTTATGGGGGAGGGAGAGGATAGATTTAGGCAGTTCTGAAAGAAGGCTAGGATTTAGACAAGCAAAGTGGGAGAAATAGAATATGAATTTACTATGAAGACAAATAGCTAGAGTATGGTGTGTGGAAAAGGAATAGATTAAAAGATTGTAGTCATAGAGTTGCAGAACTGGAAAATAAAGAGTAAAGATTGGATATTGTAGGCAATAGGGCTACCTTGCAGGTATTTAATGTATCAGTGATGTGATGAAAATGGTATTATAGGAAAATTAATCTGGCATGTTGTACAGGATGGATTGGAATGGGTAAAGCATTAATCAATAACAACCAATGAAAGACGTTTCTAATATGAAAATCTAGAAAGTGGTAAGAAATGAAAAATGCTTGGGTGCAAACCAATAGCAAGCCATAAATTTACCTGGTCCAGCTAATACTATTCTATAAATACCTGCTATACACAGTTTGTGGGCCATGAAATTTTAACTATCACCCAAGTGATACCTTTTAGACATAGATAACCCATTCGAATCTTTAAGGAGGTAATGTTTACGGAAATAAGAAATAATCAACAAAGACTCAATCTAATTTGATCTACCTCCACACAAGCTGCCTGGTACACTGGAAAATATCCTCCACCCTTTTTGGCAATCTTTTACAATTTTTCTTCCCCAATAAATGTATGCTCCATGAGAATAAGGATTGGCTTATTTTCTTGTTCAAGAGTCCCTAGCTCTTTCGTTTTTTTAGTTTATATTTAATTATTTATTTAACATTTTTACTTTTCTTCATTGATTTCCACAAGATATTGAATTACAAATTTTTTCCCCATTTCTATCCTCCCCCTGCTCCAAGATGGCATATATTCTGATTGCCCCATTACCCAGTCAGCCCTCCCTTCTGTCACCCCACTCCCCCCATCCCCTTTTCCCTTCCTTTCTTGTAGGGCAAGATAAATTTCTATGCCCCATTGCCTGCATATCTTATTTCCTAGTGGCATGCAAAACTTTTTTTTTGAACATCTGTTGCAAAACTTTGAGTTCCAAATTCTCTCCCCTCTTCCCTTCCCACCCACCCTCCCTAAAAAGGCAAGCAATTCAACATAGGCCACATGTGTATCATTATGCAAAACCCTTCCACAATACTCATGTTGTAAAAGACTAACTATATCTTGCTCCTTCTTATCCTATCCCCTTTTATCCAATTATCTCCCTTGACCCTGTCCCTTTTTGAAACTGTTTCCTTTTGATTACCTGCTCCTCCTATCTTCCCTCCCTTCTATCATGCTCCCTTTTTTATCTCCTTCCTCATTCTTTCCTGTGGGGTAAGATACCCAATTGAGTGGGTATGTTATTCCCTCCTCAGGTCAAATCCGATGAGAGAAAGATTCACTCATTCCCCCTCACCTGCCCCCTCTTCCCTCCCAACAGAACTGCTTTCTCTTGCCACTTTTATGGGAGATAATTTACCCCATTCTATCTCTCCCTTTCTCCCTCTCTCAATATAGTCCTCTCTCATCCCTTAATTTGATTTCATTTTTTAGATATCATTCCTTCATATTCAACTCACCCTGTGCCCTCTGTCTATATATATATATATATATATATATATATATATATATATATATACACACATATACATATATATACACACATATATACACACATATATATATACATACACACACATTCACATATATATATATTATATTATTCACATATATATATATATATATATATGTGAATGTGTGTGTGTGTATTCCCTTCAGCTACCCTAATTCTGAGGTCTTATGAATTATGCACATCATCTTTCCATGTAGGAATGTAAACAAAATAGTTCAACTTTAGTACGTCCCTTGTGATTTCTCTTTCTTGTTTACCTTTTCATGCTTCTTTAGATTCTTGCATTTGAAAGTCAAATTTTCTATTCAGCTCTGGTCTTTTCACCATGAAAGCTTGAAAGTCCTCTATTTTATTGAAAACCCATATTTTACCTTGGAGCATGATACTCAGTTTTGCTGGGTAGGTGATTCTTGGTTTTAATCCTAGCTCCATTGACCTCTGGAATATCATATTCCAAGCCCTTCAATCCCTTAATGTAGAAGCTGCTAGATCTTGTATTATCCTGATCATGTTTCCACAATACTCAAATCGTTTCTTTCTGGCTGCTTGCAATATTTTCTCCTTGATCTGAGAGCTCTGGAATTTGGCGACAATGTTCCTAGGAGTTTTCTTTTTGGGATCGCTTTCAGGAGATGATTGGAAGATTCTTTCAATTTCTATTTTACCCTCTCACTCTAGAATATCAGGGCAATTTTCCTTGATAATATCTTGAAAGATGATGTCTAGACTCTTTTATTGATCATGGATTTCAGGTAGTGCAATAATTTTTAAATTATCTCTCCTGGATCTATTTTCCAGTTCAGTGGTTTTTCCAGTGAGATAGTTCACATTGTCTTCCATTTTTCTATTCCTTTGGTTCTGTTTAATAATATCTTGATTTCTCATAAAGTCACATCTATCCCTGGGGTATGCGAAATGGTGCCTCTTGCCCCAGATCTTCAATTCTCCCCTGTAGCCTGAATCAAAGCCAAACCCCCATCCTTCTGTAAGTGCCCACAGCCAGGAATTTTCTGCCCCACTGCTTCTGCTCTCACAGGGCATGAGCTCCTTCCTTCTCTCCCCCACCTCTCTTTGCAGCACAGCTGGATCTGTTGTTCCTTATCAGCAAAGGTTCCCTCAGTCTTCCTGGGCTCAAAAAGCCACTCCCTTCACTATTCCATCATGAAAAGTTCCTGTGGCTAGGGCAGGCTCTCAAATCAACTAATCCCAGGGCTTGTCACTAGTTGTTTAAGTGATTTACTACTTGTTGTTTAAGTGGAAACTAGCCTGGGGGTGTTAACTCCTTCCAGGGAACAAAACTCATCCTGGGATTTTTCTTCAGATCTTCACAAATTATCCCAAGATGATCCTGGTTGTGTCCCTATTCGTCCTTGTCTTCATCCACATTTTGTTTGCTTTAGGGTGCTATTTAACTCTTTTGTGGGAGAAAAACTTAAGAGCTTGGAATTTTCTGACCTATTCCACCATCTTCCCCCAATAATTCTTAAATTATATCTTGATCTATTTTCTAGCTCAGTTGTTTTTACAATTATATATTTCCCTTTTTCTTCTTTTTTTTTCATTCTTCAGATTTATTTTCCCACTTGATGTCCCTTGAAGTCATTAGCTTTCACTTTTCCATTCAAATTTTTAAGGAATTTTTTTTTCTTCAGTGAACTCTTTTCCTTTTTTCCCATTTGGTCAATTTTGTGCTTAAAAATATTATTTTCTTCAGTATTTTTGTGCCTCTTTTTTGTTGTTGTCCAGTCATTTCAGTTGTGTACAACTCTTTGTGACCCCATTTGGAATTTCCTTGGCTGAGATATTGGAAGGTTTCTCATTTCCTTCTCCAGCTCATTTTACAAATGAAAACAACTGAAGAAAAAAGGTTTAAGTAACTTGTCAGGGTCATACAACTAGTAAGTTAGTGAGGCTGGATTTAAACTCAGGTTTTACTGACTCCAGGTCTGGTGCTCTATCCAGTATGCCACCTAGGTACCTGTCTCTTTTACTAAGCTATTAATTCTCTTCTCATATTTTTTTTTGTCTTAGTCATTTCTTTTTCCCATTTTTCCTGCATGACTCTAATCTCTTTCTTTAACTGTTCCAGGAATTCTTATTTGTCTTTAGTCCAATTAAAGTTTTTCTTTTAGACTTTTTTAAAAGCTATTTTCACATTGCTCTCATCTTAGTTTATATCTTGTTCTTCTCTGCAACCATAATAGATTTTATAGTAGTATTCTTTTGTGGTTGTTTGCTCATTTTCCAGCTTATTTTCTTGACTTTGAACTTTCTGTTAAATCTAGGCTCTGCTCACCTCAGCATAAGGAGGTGCTGTTCCAAGCTAGAGGATTTTTCATGCTTCTGCTTTTAGATCTAGTTTTGGGGGTCTGCAAGTTTTTGATGCTTCTGATGTGGTATCATCCTGTTAAATATATGGTCACTTCATTCCTGGTTTGCACTCTTATATTTACCAAGGAAAGGCTCCTGTCTCCTCCAGCCACAAATGTTAGCACTCCTCT
This sequence comes from Trichosurus vulpecula, assembly GCF_011100635.1. Classification (NCBI taxonomy): domain Eukaryota; kingdom Metazoa; phylum Chordata; class Mammalia; order Diprotodontia; family Phalangeridae; genus Trichosurus; species Trichosurus vulpecula. Next base: position 374,563,315 of record NC_050573.1, read on the forward strand.
TTGCTTTGGAACTGGGCCTGTTCTTTTGTGACAGACCACTAGTCCTTTTCTCTTCTCTGAAAGTACAGCACAGAATTGTGTTTAGGTAATAGAGATACAATGTCAGCTGTAACAAGTGGCAGCAAAAGGTCTCCTGAAATCTCTTTCTGACTAGTTGTTCAATTTCATTACTGCCTCTGGGCTGGGGACTCCCAAGGCTTCTGCTACCATATGTGAGCTCCAGATAGGCCTCCACCTTGAAGTCATAAACTTCTCTTGCTGACCTTTTACATTTTCTTAGGCCAGAAAAAAATAGCTTTTTTTGGCTCTGCTGCTCCAAAATTTAATTTGAGGTGTTACTTTATTATTTGGAGGGGAATATTAAGAGAGTCAGTGGCTTCTCCTAAATCACCATCTTGATTTGCCTCCAGATTGCTTAAAAATTGATGTTAAATTAATTAATTAAAATAAAAACTATTAAAGATGCAGGACCCTGGGATTTGTAAGTTACAGGGTAGGGGGGAAGCAACAAATAAGCAGAAACTGATAGACAGCATTAATCCTGATGTGCACAATAGAAAATTATACTGATAGAGTTTGCCGAGATTCAGTCTCACAGATGCGAGCACTCCCAGAGAATCTCCCGATGAGTGGGATCTGTTTCTGTAACTCAGGGTTTCTAATCCAGAAGGAACTTGTGCTTTTTTCCTCTCCCTGTCTCCTCTGCCCACTTTCACCCAAATGAATTTATGTTAAAAAGGTGCCTTGATGGCCTGAGTTTGACTAGTTACTCTCCCCTGTTCCATGTATTTGTGCCCCAAAGATGGGGCACTAATCCCCCCCACACACATACATACACCAGACTGTTACTAGATGACATATTTAAAGTTTAAAACGGAAATAACAAAAAAGGAAAATGACAGCTATTGAAGAAGATGCAGGGAAATGGGTACACTAATACATTTTTAATTGAGATATGAATTCATCCTCTCATTGTGGAAAACAATTTGTATCTTTGTCTATAGATTTACTAATCTGCATATGCCCTTTGACTTCACTTTAATACTACTGTATTTGTAGCTCAAAGAAAGAATAAAAGGACTTACTTTTACTCTTTGGATAGTAGCCCTAAACTAGAAACTAGGGAGTGACTATTTACTGGGAAATGGCTAAACAGCTATGATATATGTATGCAACAAATATTATTGTGCAATAGAAAATGATGAAATGGACAGTTTCAGAGGAAACTAGAAAGATTTCAATGAATTAATGAAGACAAATCAGGAGATCTAGGAAACATAAATTATATAACAATATATTCAAAGGTAACATTGTTTAAAAAACTTTGAAAGACTTTAAAGCTGATCAAAACAATGATGTCAAAGAATACTAAAGTTTACACATGCCAGCTATATCTCAACCAGAAAGATGATAGACTTAAAATGCAAAAAGTCATACAATCTTTGAATATAGTGTGTTTTTTTTGCTAGATATGAATATTTCTTATGAAGGTTTTATTTTCCATTTATTGTTCAACATGGGGGATAATGGGTGTGAGGATGACATAACAAAATGGAGAGATAATAAAGATTTTTTTTAAATATGTCCTTAGAGAACTGAGTCAAATTTATAAGAATGCAAGTCATTCCCCAATTGATAAATGGTCAAAGGTTTGGAACAGTTTTCAGATGAAGAAATTAAAGCTATCTATGGTCATGTGAAAAAATACCCTAAATCACTGTTGATTAGAGAAATGCAAATCAAAACAACTCTGAAGTATCACATCACACCTATCAGATTGGCTAACATGACAAAACAGGGAAGTGATAAATGCTGGAAAAGATATGAGAAAATTGGAACACTGATGCATTGTTGGTGTAGTTGTGAATTGATCCAACCATTTTGGAGAGCAATTTGGAACTATGCTAAAAGGGCTATAAAAAAGTGACCCAGCAATATCCCTTCCAGAGAATACAGACCTTTTTGTGGTGTCAAAGAACTGGAAATTGAGGTGATATCCATCAATTTGGCAATGGCTGAACAAGTTGTGGTATATGAATATAATCAAATATTATTTTTTCTGTAACAAATGATGAGCAGTTGGATTTCAGAAAAAAACCTAGAAAGACTTACATGAACTGATCCTGAATGAAGTGAGCAGAACCAGGAAAACATTGTACACAGTAACACCCACAGTGTGTGATGACCAACTATGATAAACTTAGCTCTTCTCAGCAATGCAAGGATCTAAGGCAACTCCAAAAGACTCACAATGGAAAATCCTATCCACATACACAAAAAGAACTTCGGAGTATGAATGCAGATGGAAGCATACCATTTACTCTCCTTTTCTTTTGTTGTTTTGTTTTGTTTTGTTCCTTCTTTCTTGTGGTTCCTCCTATTAGTTCCTCCCATTTTTTTCTTTACATTGTAACTAGTGTAAAAATTTTAATATGAATGCGTAGGGACAGCCTATAACAGATTGCACACCATCTTGGGGAATGGAGAGGAGAAGGGGAAGAAATTTTGAAACTCAAAATCTTATGGAAGTGAATATTTAAAATTAAAAATAAATTAATTGATTAAAAATAAAAATAAATGTCTTTCTTTCATTTATGTAGTAAAATACTGGCTGCCACAGTGCTGGCTGTTCTTTCAGATGACTGTTGAGTACAAACCAAAGCTTTATGTGTAAAAAAAATGGCACTAAAAATTGCTGTTTGTCATAGGCTTATAAATGCCAGTAAATAATCTTTTGCCACATATAAAATTCCTGGTGTTTATACTAATAATATTGCTGTGAATAAGCCCTAAAATATCTCTATGCGACAGTATTTGACAGCCAAGTGTACTGAGTAATTGAATTGACAGCCTTCTTTTTTTCATTGTCTATCTTTAAATTTTGAAAAGTAAAACATAGATTATTTTTTCTTTAATAACTCCTCTGCCTAGTGATTTCCTTATTTATTGTCATCTGCACACTTTCCCTTTAACTCCAAACTCTGGAAGGCTCCCCTGAGTTATTTTTTTCATCTGCCTGAATGCACCTGGTTATTTCTCCTTTGGTCTATTTTTTTAAAGTTCTTTTACCTGAAGGTCTCTTAGTTCATGCCCCAAAATACAAGCCCCACAGTTGTCTTTAATTAAGTCCAGTGTCCTGATTCTCAAAAGAGAGATCAGCTTAGAGGATCACAAAAAGAAGAGAATTCCAGACCAAAGGGATACACCAAACACTGAGCCTTTGAATGTCAGAGAACAGATATGGGCAAAGAAGGGGCCAGAGAAAGAACTCTGCCTTAATTGCACTCTCTCTTTCCTGTGGCTCCAACCTTTCAGGTAAAAACATGGGGACAAGCTTCATCATGTCAAGAAGCCATTTGTTGTTGCTGCCTTTGTTATTTGTCCTCTATTCTCTTTAACGAAGTGTGTCAGAATGTATGTGTCTCATGCAAATATCCTGGGCAAGGAGGATGTTGTAGGAGTAGAGTACTAAAGAGACAACAAGAATCAGAGGATGTTGAGATATTTAGGAAAAGAGAGGGTCAATATGCAGGTGGGGCGGGTGTATGTAATACAAGGATAAGCAAAATTTCAGGGATAGATGGGCTGTCTAGAAACTGTTATGTAAAATTAAGTAAAGGTCAGGTGGATAAAATCATAGAGGGATGAAACACCTGGTTAGAAAGTTAGCGATCTACACATATTGGACCAGAACAAATGGAGAACTGATGGGCTCTGTTAGATTTGAATGGACCTTGGTGGCTACAGGTGTGTGCTGTCCCAGATCTAGCTCCCTTTATTTGTCTTTTACCTCAGATGCAGCAAATCCCTGGTGTTTGCATGCAATGGTAACTGAGGACAGCTGAGTCATCTAGGAATGGGACTGCAGAGAGCAGAAAGCAGTTTCTGACGTATACTTATATTAGTGCCTAGAGGAATGGCATTAAAGACCCAAAACATTACTGACCTCCAAATAAGCAATCACTGAAAAGGTTCAAAGCATAGGTAGGGAAAGTGTGTGAAGTATCAGTGATAAACAGAACTATAGCTAGGAATTTTAGCTCCTGGGATATATTGATTTATGGGTTTGGGGGGAAGAAAATGACAAAGATCTTGTGCTGTTATTGACAGCAATTCCACTACCAATTTTTGACTTCCCAAACTGAGCAGGTCTCCATCTTAAATAGTGCAATGAGGGTATTTTGTCCTGATTAGGTGGAATTACCCTAGAATAGCAGTAGTGGGAGAAAAGCACTGGAGAGGGGCATGTCATTGCTGAAACTTTTAAGGAGTGGAATCACATTGGGAAAGAAGAAGGAATAGTTTCAGAGTGGTTTCTTCTAGAGATTAAGGGACAACAAGAGGCCCACAAGGTATAGAAAAAAAAATGTTAGGAGGAAGCAGTTTCCCTACAGATGTTAGCAACCTGAAGCAAAATCCCATTTACCCCATGCTAGTTATGATTCTGGTAATAAGCCAGAAGAATCTAAATGTCTTGCCATATGGCTGGTGAAAACAGAAAATAAATTCCCTAGCACCAGGTGGTCGCTATCTTTGACCCTAAGTTGACTGTGAATTACTATTCTGCTCACAAAGATGGGTCTAGAAAGAGTTTCAAACTACGTGGGTTGAGAAAGATGTAGAGATCTTTTAAAAAATCATCAAAAAGCACTGAGTAATATGGAGTCTAGGAAAGTTACCTGAAAATTCTGACAAATGGTAAGACTATTCCATATATGTTATGCTTGAATTGATCAGTTGTTCTTTGTTAAACTGGTGAGTTGTTAGCACACGCATAGCTGGTCCTTTGCTAAGATAACTAGAGCTTTATTTGAGAGGTAAGAAATTATTTTGATAACAGTATACTAGTTACCCCTTGTGGATTCAAGCTAAGGGACAAACAACAATTTATAACCGCATACAACTCCAAAGTGTTTTCTTTTTCAGTCTTGTAAGCAAGGTTCTGATATGTGAGTAGCTCTACTCTGGCACAGGGGCTACTGATGGTTGTGGATCTGGATTCACTTAACTTCTACATTATGACAAGAAATAAGAGCAGATGACTGGGCATTTCAATCCAGTCCATTTTTTCCCTCTGAAGTTTACTCACCCAGATGGGCCAATAACCACATTATATGACACTTTGCATGACTTTCTGCTAATGTCTCTATATCAATGGTATGGTCTGACTTATTTTTTGCTAGATTTCTGCTGAAAAATGCAGGTCCTTTTCACCATAACTTTCACCTGGACATAGAAACTGTACTTCCTCTGGATAGTCATAGAGTATCTCTAATCTCTAGTGATTGAAGCAAAGAAAGGAAGGCTCTGGCATCTTTATTTTTCCTGTCTCAATCACATTTAATCTGTAGTCATAGTTCCATTGTTTTTGAGGTCGACTATGAAAAAAGAAGACATAGGTAGTAGAAGGGATTAAGGGAGGAGAAAAAAATAAGGAGAGGAGAAAGCAGAAAGAAGATTTAAAAGGGATAAAGTTATGGGATCAATGATAAGAGGCCAGGGAAAGGGAGCAAGATATAAAGAATGAAGAAGGAAGACAAAAGAGGAAGAAGCAAAAAAAAATATATGGAGAAAAGAAAACAAGGCTAGGAGAGGCAGACAGAAAGAATATTCCCTCATCTTTTACAGGAGGGAAAACTACTTTTCCTTTACAAAAATCCTTGATATCACCATGCTGGGGGAATAATATTAAGAATTAATTCAGCAAGTAGAATAGCAAAAAAAAAATGGAGATTTTCTGATATTGAAGTTGATAGAAAGAGAATGGGAGAGGACATAACTGATAGCTCCCTGTTTTTTTTTTTTACATTTGAGGATTTCAGGAAGGAAGGAAGGAAAGAGGGATGGAGGGAAGGAAGGAAGTATCAAATCCTGAGCTAAGCTATGGAGTATAAGCACAGGCAAGCTACACATTCCTCCTGCCCTCAAGAAGCTTACATTCTTATGGAAAGGATAACACATAAAGAGGAACTGAAACAAGCATGAGAGAGGAAGGGTTCCCATCTAGGAGCAAGACAACTGGACAGGACAACTATATGTTTGTAAAGTGAAGTCAGGAGTGAAGTATTCTTGGACCTATCCAGAAATTTTTTTCTGGGTAGGCATTCACTACTCAGGGGAGTAGTGGAGAGGTTTCTGCAGAGTGATAAGGCAGATAAAGATGAGGAAAAGAAGTCCACAAAATGGAGTCAGAAATAGAGTAAGGTAAGATTTCTAAACCCTTTCCTAGATCTTGATTCACTGGCAGAGTGCTCCTGATCTAGAAAGGGAATTGTGTGGCATGATGGATAATGTTCTTGATTTGGACTCAGGGAGAGCTGAAATCTAATCCCTCTCAGAAACTAGCTAGCTTTATCACCCAAGGCAAGTTATTCAATATCTCTCAGCCTCAGGTTATGAATTCATATTTAAAATAGCAATAATAACACCTGTATTATAAACCTCATTTCATTGCCACCACTAAGGCTATGATGAAGACCCACATCATGTCACACCTAAACTGTAGCAACAGCTGGCTGTTTGGGCTCCCTGACACAAGTCTTTCCTAATTCCAGTCCATTCTCTACTCAGCTATTAAAATGATCTTCCTAAAGTACAGCTCATGTCAAACATCCCCCCCCCAATTCAATAAACTACTGTGCTGACCTATATCTACAGGATAAAATATAAAATAGTCTGTTCAGCATTCAAAGTCCTTCATAAACTATGCCCCCTCCTTAACTTGCCAGTATTTTTACCCTTTACACCTCCTTCCCTGGTACATATATGCATTTAGTGACATCACAAAAGGCACAATATTTCCTGACTGCAAGCATTTTTACTGGCTCTCTCCCATATATGGAATGTTCTATATCCTCATTGCCACCTCCTGAGTTGCCTGACTCCCTTCAAATACCCCGTAAGATCCCACCTTCTACAGAAAAACTTTCTGATCTTCATTAATGCTAATGTGTTTTCTTTGTTGATTATTTCCCATTAACGCTATGTATTGATTGTCCATAGTTTTTTGCTTTTGATCTCTCCCCTTAGACTATGAGTTCCTTGTGAACAGGTACTGTTTTTAATTCTTTCCTTCCTTCCTTCCTTCTTTCCCTCCCTCCTTTCTTTTTTCTTTTTCTTTCTTTCTTTTTCTTTCTTTCTTTCTCTTTCTTCCTTTCTTTCTTGCTTTCTTCCATCTTTCCTTTCTTTCTCCCTTTTTTCTGTCTTTTATTTCTTCCTTTCTTTCTACCTCTAGCACTTGGCACAGTACCTCTCACATAATAAATGTTCAATAACTGTTTAATGACTAAAGATCAAATAAGAGAATCTATATTGATTGATCTTAAACCTTGAATCACTATATAAACAAGAGTTATAATTTGCAGAGTGGTCTACCATCACTTAGGAATGTGGAGATAAAACTAAAGCCAACAAAAATTTGGAGAAGTTTCTAATCCCTGTCACACCCCTTTGAGACCTCTCACACAAAGTCACCTGATTTTAACTCCAAGCCATCTAATATTTCTTCTGTGTCTCCTACAATCCCCCACCCTCCCCTCCTTGAATATTTTATTCCCTTGCATGGATTACATGGCACTCAGAAACTTGCCATTCAGTTGGAGAATCTGGCTGTTTGTTCATTTTTATTTTATTTTTAAAAATTGTCCCCTTATAGTTATATCACTGCATATAGGAGCAGTAGGACACTGAATAAAGGCAATGACTCCAATCCCATTCTACGTATGCACTGACATTCACACCAAGGTGGTAGCTAAAAGACTCTATTGCCTAGTTTTTTCTTTCATCCAATCACTGGACTGAATACTTATTTACTTTTGGACATAGAAGAAGCACTCAGTCATAGCCCAGTAGTGGTGACTTAAGTGAAATAAACAAAGTAAAGAAAATATAATAGTTAGCCCTTCAGGGTAAGAAGATGACTGCCAGTCAGTGAACAAACATTTTTAAAAATATTTGCCATGTTCAAGCACTGTGCACAGCTCTGTGCATAAAAAAGTAAAACAAACAAACAAAAAAACTCAGTCTTTGCCTTTTGTTTCTCTAAAGGGAAAAAATATGTAAATAACTGGGTGTATTAAGGTATATACAACTTATATGTTAAGTAATTTGAATGGGGAAGGTATTAGCAGTTAGGGGCCTTTGAAAGGCCCATGGATCTAGTCATATTTGAAATCAGTGTTGATGGAACATAGAATAGGTAAGAGGAAGACATGAGGGGACAGGTAAGAGATACTGACTTGCCCAAAATTGTTTCTGAGTTGGGTATTCCAGATAATCTTTCCAGACAATTCCAGATAATCTTTCACCAGTGATAAACTAAGGAAATGGTGCTGCTGTAGTGTTATCTGGGCAACTGGAGAAAGAAATGAACTATCAAAGGACCAGAGTTTTAGTTTGAGCTCTGTTCTTTACTTGTTTTGTGGCTTTAAGTCACAAGTAATCTTTCTGAGTCTCTTTCCTCATCATTAAAGCCTGTAAAGATGATTTCCCTGGGACACTAGAATTAGATGAAATAATACATATGCCAGAGCTCTGAAAACTTTACAGATCTAAAATATTTATTTATTGATTGATTGATTCATTCATTCGTTTGTTTGTTTGTTTAAAAATACTGATTCTGAAATTTTACCAATTCCATCCTTCTTCATTGGATTTGATGTTGAGGTTTTTTCCTAATTGGATTCTTCATGAGAGCAAGCTGCAATACACTTGAAAATGCCATTTCCCTTCTTTGCAGGATTTCTTGCTAGGAGAATTAACTACTAACCAGCCAGACAAATTCAGTGTCCAGTTATTGAATAGTGAGGGAGGCAATGGTTTCCCATCGTGATGCCATTGCAGCCCCAGATGCTGCTGGTGTGGTTCCTGGCAACTAGTATACATGGACACCATCAAAAGGAGGTGGGAAACCAGGCAACATGAACTGCAGGGTGCAACAAGGCCAGGAGAAGGACCTGGCAGGGGGCAGCTGGAACTGAGTTCTAAAGCTTATATAAATACAATCAGGTAATACCAGAGCCAGCTCCCTCCTCCCTCCTTCTTAACAGTTCATAGACTGTTATGCTTAATGAAGGATTTCCCCTTCGATATTGCCCTTGGTATTCATTAAGATCTAATTTTACTTGGATGAAGGATTAGAAACTCTCAAACAATAGCATTTCTTCCCTTCCCCAAACATTTGAAAATCCTATAGAGATCCCTCACTGGCCAGCAACTTTTTCTACATTTTTTTTGTTCCCCTGCTAATTTTATGATGCTATTTACATCTCAGCCCTAGAAATCCCTGCTAAGGATTACCTATTAACTAAAGTATTGGCCAATAAAGATTTAGGGTATAACTCTCCCTGGGTAATTAAATTTTAATGAGGATTTTTGGAAGATAATACAATCTTCATAACTCAAAATAATAATGTTCTAATAGTAGGATCAGAAGTATAGGTTATTGGCTTCATAATACTAGATCTTATAGGAATTTCAGAGACCATATAATCCAAACTCTCATTTTACAAATGAGGAACTGAGGCTTAGAAAAGTTCAGCAAGGTCACACAGCTAATATGCATTTGAGATGGGGTTTGAACTCAGAACTTTTTGAATGATCCTCTGTCCATTATGTCATGCTGTCCCTTAAGCAAAGGGCTTCATATTTTGGAAACGGTACTATTTGACATCCTATCACATCTGCCTTATAGGTTTTCCTCAAAGAAAGAATTTCACACATTTTTAACATCTCAACAATTCTTCCTTCAATGCCCTCTTCTCCTTCTCATAATACGTTACATAGGTCATCTGCCTCCTTACATACTATAGTGGCCTGGCTCCCTGAATCTCCCCTTCACTATGTGCTTGTGACTATGATCCAGTCCTCTGAACAAGTCAGGCTATGTGATGATCAACAGCAGATCCCAGTACACAAGTACCCCTGTCATAGCAAATGTAGACAGAAGGAACTAATTTATTTGACATGGATTGAATTGGCATTTTACTTCATCAATAAAATTTTAACCACTTGTTTTATGCAGAGCCCACTGTTGAAAGACAAAGTAAGTTAAGATAAGATTCTACCTTCAGAGAGCTTCAATTTAAGTTCCATTTCCTTCTCTCAGGGTTCTGAAGTCTGGATAGATAGACACAACCATATCCATGAATCTCAAGCCTTCCTAAGAGTATTCAATCTGCCAGGAGGACTTCTTCAAATTAGATCAACTTTTGGAGAGGAATTGTGAATCCTTCAGCAGGAGGGATTCTCCCTCTAATATGAACTGAGACTGAAATATTTTATTCATTATGCCTAATTGCAAAAGAGAATACCCAAGGTTTTATGTGTGTCAAGTCTGCAAGAGGAAGCCACTGAGCATTGCCATATTACAAACACTTCCCACCTACAGGATGAGCCAAATGGCTTTAATGAAGACTCTGGAATACAGCTTAATAATTTAAAGTCACAGTCAAAGTGAGGTGGAAGGTAGGACAGGGGAGGGTGACAGTGAAAGTGGACCAGAAGACGAATGCACTTGGTGAAACTGCTTAGTCATTGAAGTTTCCCATTCTTTGGTGGTGCCTCCCTCCCTAAAATAAATACAATCACACTCCACCCCACTCCTCTGAAGTGCTACATTCCTCCTACAGGCAGACTTCTACCACTGGTTTGGAAAAATTATTCTGCATCCCAATCTTTTCTCAGATGGCAGTGTGGTATAGCAGATGGAACATAGGCTTAGGACAGGGAAAAAACAGATTCAAATCCTGCCCTGAGCACTTGCTAGCTGTGTCAATAAAGTCAATAATATTTGTAAGTGCCTACTATGTGCCATTTACTATGTGGCATAGTACACAGAGTACAGAACCTAGAGTCAGGAGGACCTTCGTTCAATCCAGCCTCAGGCACTTACTAGCTGTGTGACCCTATGACAGTCATTTACCAGTTTGCCTCAGTTCCTCATCTGAAAAATAAGCAAGAAAGGAAATGGCAAAGGATTCCTGTATTTTGCCAAGAAAACCCCAAATAGGGTCATGGAGAGTCAGGTGTGACTGAAATGACTCAACAACACATGCAAGACACTACGCTGAAACACTGGAGATACAAATAAAGTCATGACAGAGTCTGTCCTCAAGGAGCTCACAATGTAATGGAGGAGATAGCACAGAAAAAGAAGCTGACATGGGAGTGGGGTGGCATGGGTTACTGGTACAAGGGCATGATGAAGTCCCTAAGTTAAGGTGGGAAATAATGAGGGAGTGTTAGTTTCTGAATTGACTTCTTGAAAAATGATGAGTTTCTAGAGATGATGAAGTCATATGTGAGGCTGGTAGTCACTTAAATTCTCTGAACCTCATCTGTAAAATTGGAATGATAATAACAAAACCCTTACAGGGTTTTTTTGTGAAAATCAAATATGACAAAGTCTCTAAAGGGTTGATAATATTAAAGGCATCATATTTGCATTTTACGTGGGGCTCTGAGGACTAAACCGTAAGATCTGACAGAAATAAAACTCCTAAAATTAAGATGAAAACATCTCTAAGGACCCTTTAGTGGGCAGGATTGTGGAGTTGAGTGGTTGCTGTGGAATTTGGAATTGAGTGGCATGGTAGAGATATCCGTTTAGAGGGAATACAGAGGAGGCTAGAGGGCAAGGCTTGACTGTGCCTGAGCAGAACGAGAACACAGAATGGAAATGTTTAGATTGCTTCTTCTCTAGCTCGTTACTATTTTTCCTTCCCTGCTACACCAAATCTGGACTCTTGAGCTCTAGGTCATACCTTCCACCTCATTATACTTTGTTTTTTCCCTGGCTTTAAGCCTGCTTCTGCTTAAGATATTTCTAGAGCTGCTGGCCTTTTTCAGCTCTCCAGCAGTCCCCTGACCAATTATTCTGACTTCTGTGACATTTGTTAGGATTCTGGCCATTTTAGTTATAAAATCTAGAACCCTATGAACTAAACTTAGTTTATTATTATTAATTTATTCCCTCCCTACTCCAACCACGTTGCCTTGCTGCTTCCTGATTAAAAATACCCTAGCTGGAGCCTCTTCTTCCCTCTTCCAGAGTGCTATAGAGCTAATCTAAATGGCTGGAGCCACTCACATTCCTGTTTCTTGCTTTAGAGTGGGCGTGAGGGAAATAGAACACCTTGAAGCTTTGAAATCCTGAAATTATAGGATTTTTATGCTGAAATTTCATGTACTATGACAGGCCAGAAGAAATGCTATTTTTTGGCAACTAGGTCTTTTTCATACCTAATAAAATTATCCCACTCTAACAGCCACCTGCTCTTATGGCTATCCCAGATAATAGGACTTTTTAAAAAAAATTTAAATATTAAGCTGTTTAAACTCCTGTTGTATTTCTTGACTGTACTGCACATTTTAATACTGATTATATATCAATTCTGCATTTCAAGTTACTTCAAAAGTAACCTGGGAAGACTTGTATGAACTATAAGATAAGGCACCCTGAGGGGGAGATAGAAGGTAACATGTGCCAGGCAAGTCAAAATGCCCTCACCACCATGACCTTGACCAACATCTCCTCTAAGACCCTGATTGAGAAAGCCCAAGAACCTGAAGTCAAGATTGTTTGGAAAAGTACTTCTTCCAGCTCAATAACATATGGCTCAATATCAGAGACTGATATGATTTTGTCATATAAAAGACATTCAAAAGAGGTATTACCAACTGTATTTTTGCTCTACCCTCAAGACCATGGATCTTTCCATCAAATTTGATCCATATAAGTTGTTTCTCCAATTTAAGTATGAATATGCTGCTTGAAAGCAGGGACTGTCTTTTCTACTTGTATCTCCATTTTTTAACTAAGTGATCTGCAAATCATAAGTGCTTAATGAATATTTCATTTCCTGAACTACTGCAAAGTGAGCCAAATAGAAAAATTGTTTATAATAATAATAATAACATTATAAACAAAAATAGTTTTCAGAGAATTGAGAACAGTGATTATTGCAATGCATAGCCATGATTATAGAGGTCATGTGATAAAACCTACCTGACAATGGGGGGATGGAACCAAGGTGCAGAATGAAACACACATTTTGAGATATGATCACCATGGAAATTTGTTTTGCATAACTATGGATATTTGGGGTAGGAGGGAGAGGGAGATGAGGGATATATAGACAATGCCATCCCACCTAAGAAAAGAGAAAAGAGGGGCATTGAAGAATTTTAATTGTAATGAATGATGAACCGGTAATGCCTAGTCTTGGAAACATGATCTTAATAAGGCCAGATCCTCTCCACTCCATATTCCAAAATAGGCTAAGTAAACCGTTGAGAATTTCCCAATACTGTATCTCATTGGCCAATCCTCTTTTCCCTTCTCATGAGCTATGACTCTATTCTTGCTTTGGATTTTTAATATGTTTGTGTTAGGATAATCAAAACATTGAAATAGTTTACTGCATTTTCAACTTGTATTATCCAAATTTTTAGCATGAAGTAGACATCTTCAACCTGGGAGATTGAAGTTTGTAGATGTAAGGCAATATAGTAATGTCTGCTATTATGTTGTTAAGGTATGCAGTTGATAGATTTGGATTTTTCCATTTTAATCTAGTTTTATTTTTACTTTCAATATACATAGACTTTTGAGTTCCCTAGGCATGGATAAAAATCAGAAGGAATACAATATTGCTACATTAAATTTCTCATTAGGTTAAATTATAGTAATTAGTCCCATCCTGATTTTTTTTAAGAATCAATTTTCACGGCATTGTTAAACTATTTTCCAGTTTTCTACCTTTCTTTCTCCAACTCAAGACATTTTCTTGTAATTGAGAATAAACTGCAGCATTATTCTCCCCACCAACTGAGTTTATTATCTTTCCTTCTAAACTCATTCCTCCTTCTGACTTTATTGCGCCTATCTTTGGTACCATCAGTCACCCAATCTGCTATAAGACTCTTTATTTCCTATAATAAATAAGGTATAAAATTTTACTATTTCTACTTCCACAATATTTCTCCTGACCTGGCTATAGTCATAGACACTATCCTTATTCAGGGTCTCATTACCACTACCTCACTCAGAGGTCTCAAACACATAGCCAATGGGCCGCACACTTGCATCTGGGACAAGATTAAAAGCAACTGGGAAATATTTAACAAATTAAATAAAAACATAATAGAACACGTATGATGTTAATATGTGGTTTTCTAAGTCAATATGTGACCCACAGGGATCCTTATCTATGGAAGAAAGGCTAAGTTTTACAACACAGAGGCATGCAATAATCCAGTAGTTGTTTTACCCTTTAGTCTTTCACAAGTGATCTTTTACTGCTTTCATTCAAGGCCCTCTAGAATCTATCTTTTTAAATTTTAACCACTCTGCACCCCTTCTCATATTCTATACAAAAATAGAAGGAAGCACTGCAAAGAGAGTTGGGCCTATTGTTAACTAGCAACCTGAGCCTTTCATCTCCCGGTTGGTATAGCATATCTTCTGGAGAAAGGCTAATAGGGGCCACGCCAGCACCTTCCATCTACTCCAAAGTAATCAATTCCACTGGTACCAGCCTAAGGCATCCTTTAAATCCTGCTGCCAGCCCAACATTCTAACTAGGATGTGAAGAATCTCTGGTGCTAGGAAGTGAAACTCACCCTTTGATTTCAGGCTGCCCATCTCCTGCTGCATCTATTCATTGAAGGCAGAGCAATGGCTTCCTCTAGTCCATAAGGAACATTCTCATACCCATTCATACTCCTCACAGGCCAATGACACCTGTAGATCATCATCCAAATCCTATGCAAGACCTCTTACCACCTAGTCACCAGTTTACTGATAATTAATAAAATAAAAGTTTGTTGTCTGGATAGTTACAAACCAACCAAAAATGTATATCTTAGTTTGAAAAAAAAAAAAACAAACCTGAGAACATTTTGAAAGGAAGGAGAAAGATCAGAAAGGTAGTAGGTATTTGTTAGAGTTATGGGATACCACTGACTAGGAAAAGATATAATTATAGAGCATGTGTAGAACTGAGAAACACGTGGGGAACACAACTTTTGTCTACCTTAGAATTTTAGGCAACATTGAATTTTATCTTTCAAAAAACAGTTGAGTCAAATAAGCTCTTCGATTCTATAGCACAGGGCACACAGTAAATGTTTCATAGAGTCTTGTTGGATTCAAATAATTAAAATGTACAGAAGCTGAATAGTTTATTGACTGTTTTATTGCATGGATAGCACAATAAATTTTGGTTCCCTGTCAATATAACCACAACAGAATCAATTAAAAACCAAGTTTGCCAATATTCAAGCCTCTGCAAATCCACCAGAGGCTGGAATAATACATATTAGAGGAACCAAGTCTTCTTTACCACAAGTTTTGTCCCTCTGTCTTGTCAAAATTTGGCTTTTTGCTATATTTCCTGAATGTTATGTAACCTCATCTCTCAAGCTTCCGATCTTAGGTCATATGTTACCCTTTTTCATGCCCTTCCTCTGATTTTGTTTTAGCAATCTAAGGGACTACAGAAAGAAATTTTTTAAAAAAGCTTCTCCACTGAATGTAGGAAAGCTTTTCTAGTTCCAGTCTAATCATTGTTCTTGCCTCAGAATTTGAATGGCAGTTTTTTTAACAGTTAAAAGATTAACTTCAGGACTAGGATGTTGATAATTCCCATGAATAAGCCTGCAGGGGACCAATTTAAGAGAATCATATAACTTTAAAGCTGAAAGAGAAATTATAATTGAGGGGGGAGTAACTGCCTCAAATTTTGGATGAGTATTTGATGTTTTAGGATATGTAGGTAATTAAAATAAATGCATGAACACATACAACACAGAAGCATGCAATAATCCAGTAGTTATTTTACCTTTTAGTCTTTCACAAGTGATCCTTTACTATTTTTATTCAAGGCCCTCCATTATCTCCATTCTCCCCTGTATAAGCAAACAATATGAACAAACAGCACTCAACAAAGCCAAGCTATGAACAGCCATATTGAAAAAAAGCTGTTTTGAATAAGTAATAAAAAATAGAAATCAAAGCAACCCTGAGGTTTCAACACACTCACACTCAGCAAATTAGCCAAGATGTCAATAGCCAATGTTAGAAGGACTGAACAAAAATGGATAGCATTAATATGGTGTGGGTAGAGATGTGAACTGATTCAACTTTTCTGAAGAACAACTTTGCATTATTCATCAAAAGTGACCATATTTTTGAAATGCTCCAAAAAAGGAGGAGGGAGAGGAAGAGAAGGAGGAGGAGAAGAAGATGAAGAAGGAGAAGGAGAAGGAGGAGAAGGAGGAGGAGGAGAAAAGAAGGAGGAGGAGGAGAAAAAGAGGAGGAGGAGGAGAAAGAGGAGGAGGAGAAGAAGAAGAAGAAGAAGAAGAAGAAGAAGAAGAAGAAGAAGAAGAAGAAGAAGAAGAAGAAGAAGAAGAAGACATAAATTTGATAATGGCTAAACACATCATGCAACATGAATGTAATTTTATTAGAGACTACATAGAATTACAGGAAGACCTTTAAAGTAATCTAAAGTGGAGTAAGTAGAGTCAAGAAAGCAATTTACACACTAAATATAACAATATGAGTGGAAAGAACCAAACAGCAAACCCACCCAAACCCCAAACAGAGCAGGGAGAATGCTGTATATATTGTCAGACCCAGGGATATGTTGGTTGTTTATGCTCATCTGATTTTTTCTCATTTCTTTTGGAATCTTTTTTAAAAGGTATGTATTGCTAGGTAGGTAAAGTGGGGAATGATATATTTGGAATTGAATGTATAGAGAAATATACATCAATAAGAATAAAATTTAAAAACTGGAAGGTACCTTAGAGATTTTTTGGTGTTTCTTGACATTTTTTTTGTTTCATAAACCCCTTGGCAATGTGGTAAAACCTATGGCTCCTTTCTCAAAATAATTCTTTAAAGGCATAAAATATAAAACAGAGAATTAGAAAAAAAAGTTACACTGAAATGGAAAGTTACTTTGAAGAAAAATAACATCAAGAAATTCTGGTTAAAAACTCCTTCAGTCTAATCCAAGATGAAACCTAAAGAGCTTTTGTGACTTTCTTAAAATTCCATAAGCAAGGAAGTGACAGTTAGGGTTAAAATGCAGGTCTACAGATTTGCATTGTTGTGCTCTTTCCACGCTAAATCAGTATTTTCCCCAGGATTCCCCAAATAAAGAACACACATTGCATATCACCTTGGTTGGCCTTACCCGTAAACCAGAATTGGCAACTGCCTTGATGACAGAGATTTGAAGGGTATTGGAAAAAGCATACTTGCTGCAAAATATCTTTCCAGTTGACCACAATGCCTGTTAATTGTCACCATTTGGGATTAATTTCTTAGCTTAGAGTCTTACATCACCGAGATTCTCTACTTCAAATATAAATATCCCCTCGAGGTGAAACATATTAATTCATTATTTAATAAAGTTGCTGCCACTTTAAAAGTAAAGACAAATGTCTACAGTATGTCATCTCATCAAGTTGATTGAGGGACTCATTAAATTAACCAATATTCCAATTTATCAATATTTCCCAGTGATATTCCTTCAAAACGAATATTATGATAATCTTAAATCAAAATAAACACTGCCCTACACTTTTGCTCTCATTCTACATTAATCTATTATTTGAGTTAGCACAAAAAATGGGTGTAGTTTTCAAGGGAATTTTCCTGTTTACTCATAGATTACAAAATTTAAAGGCTGGAGAGAGAAATGTAAATAAGAGAATATTAGAACTGGAAGGAGACAGAGTTTATCTAGTCCAAACACTTCATTTCACAGATGCGGGAGCTGAGAACACAGAATTCAGACAAACTTCCCAAGGTCACAGAGCATCAGTGACAAATTTGGGACTAATGTTCTTCCTACTACATAAGGAAGACATTCTCTTGTGTTATTATAATTCTTGACGTGATGGTGATGTCTTTACCATGGTTAATGTGGTCGTATGATCCCTTTTTATATGCTGGTAATCCAAAACCATTTGCCTAGATGAATAATTGTGATCACATCTCTTATTTTATTCATCAACATACCAAAGAAAGTACACAATAAAGTATTACATATCCTAAAATGTTATTGCTCACATTTACGTTCTCTTGTTCCATGAGAGGGGGGAAAACACTATTAAATTATAACAAATCTGTTTGCAATGCATTTTTCAGTTTTATGATGCACTGAGACTTTTGTGTGGTAATAGTCATCCCCAAGTATACTAGGCATTATTTCTTTCCTTTCCCCATATTTTGACACTTGGCCAATGATTTTCCACATTCGTAAATAAAGCGTGATGAATGGTATTATACAAAATTTTTATCAATGCAGCTTAAAGGTGCCAACCAATCTATTCATCCTAAAACAAAATATGCTTGCTAGAAAATAAATACATGAAAAACATTGGACAAATTGGTTTACTATAGCCATAATTTTACATATATCTATATTTCTGTGTGTATACATACATACATACATACATATATATGAGTATCTGCATGTGTGCACATACATACTGTCATTTAACTTATTATGACCATTGTTAAACATTTCTGGTAGTTGAGTAGATATGTAATGTTGCCACATTCTTTCATTTTAATCATATTATTTAACAGTGCTTATCTCCACATCCTGACACTCTACTCTAATCTATAACATTTATGGCATAAACACTTGGTGAGATAAGACATTTTATCAAGCATATGCACTATAGGGTCCTTACCCTCTATTATCCTTCCCCAGTACAAAGGAAAGTCAGTCAAATGTGTGAGCTTTATAGTCAATGTCTCCTTTTGTGTTCTGAGAAACCAGCTTTTATACTCTGAAATTATCATAAGATCATAGATTCAGCGTCAGAAGATACAAGGTGATCTAGTCCAACCCTCTAATTTTATAGAGGAGGAAACTCAGGGCCAGAGACGTTAATTGATTCATGGAATTTCACACAGATAGTAATTTTTCAGCTGTAGAATTTGAACCCAAGTCCCTTGAATTTAGAGTCCATCCTTTGTTCCAGTGTTATGGTATAGTGGGGAAAAAAGCTAGATTTAGAGTCAAAAGATCTGGGTTCAAATTCTGGTGCTGTAACTCACTGGCTATGTAAACTTAAGCAAGAAAATTTCTCTGAACCTCAGGTTAGTCATCAGGAATATGGATTAACTGGCCTTTAAGGTCACCTCAGGCTCTAATACCATAATCCTAAAATCTGTATATACTTAGACCACTACAAGCCCTAAGTAACCAACTCCTTTCCTCTCTCCTATTCATATTTCCCAGAACAAAATGTGCTTACCAAAAGCTTTTATTAAGTCCAAAGACCCTTGTCATTCTTCTGACTTTATAATTCATTCATGCCTCTATATTTAGTGTATCTCTTGTCCACCATCTCAGAGTCAAGCTACTATAATGTTCTCTTAGAGTTCTAGAGAAACATCCAACAGATCAAGGGATTCTTTTTTCCAATGAAATTAACCCAACCACCTACCAGTTTTTTTAATCTTTATCTTTCTGTTATCCCCAAAGTTCCATCAAAGAACTTAACATTAGGCCAAAATTGCAGATTAGAGGAAGCCACTCACCCCGCATCTCTCAGTTTTCTGCTTCAACTTTAAAATAACATACCAAATAGAATCCTGGAGTGCAGCATCAACAAAAGGTGAGGATGAGGATGTTTTTATATATATACATAAATATGTATGTGTGTATATTTCAGCCTGAGTCAACTTAAGCGGTCAGAAGGAGAGGTCTGTGACACTGGGATGGGAGCCAGCCCATAGTCCATGTGGCACAGTACTGTAGGCCTAGGAGGCAGCCACAACGGCAACAGCAGTAGCTTTAGGACCTAAGTACAGACAGAGATGCTAAGAGGGTCAAACTAATGACTGGGAAGAGATTATTGAGATGTTTTGCTTGCACTGGGTGTAGCTGGCAATGATTGCAACTGTAATGCCCACGCACAATTCTGGATCACAGTTCCAGTGTAAAGAGGAGCTCTTTACATTAGGAAGAAGGAAGGAGGGGCTATGGGTACAGTTCCAAGGCAGAAAGGAAACACTAGCACTTGATGCTGAAAGAGAGCAGGGAACCTACACCAACAGTTCCATGGCCAAGAAGAACTCTACTACCTGGGATTGCAGGGGATAGGGACCTTTTTTGGGTAAAGACCTGAGGAGAAATGAGTAGAGCAGTGAGTGAACCTCTCCCTGGATCACTCCATCTTAAAAGAAGAATGAACTTGCAAAATTTTGAAAAGAAAATTAACAGCCTTGTAAAAGAGGCACAAAAAAAACGACAAAGAAAATGACCACTTGAATAAATAGAACTGGCCTGGTGAAAAAGAGGCACAAAAACTCACAGAAGAAAAGAATTCTTTAAAAAGTACATGAAAGAAGATAAAGATGATGGAATACAGGCAGCTAAACTCATCCAACATTCCCCTCAAACAGCTTAGTTTTTTCCTTAAATTATTATTTATTCTTAATATTTTTTTGAATTCTGAGTATCATATTCTCTCGTTCCCTCAAGTCCCTTCTCCATCCATTAATAAGGCAAAAAATGTATATCAATTATACATGTGAAATTATGAGAACTTTTCCATGTTAGCCATAGTGCAAAAAAAGTAAAAAAATTAAGCAAGAAAGTTATATTTCAATTTTCACTGAGTTGATTTGTCTGTTCTCTGGAGGTGAAGAGCAGGCTTTTTATCATGAGTCCCTTGGAATTGTCTTGGATGATCGTATTGATCAGAGTAGCCAAGTCTTTCATAGTTGATCATCATTATAACATTATGTTACTGTGCACAATGACCTCCTGATTCTCCTTGCTTCACTTTGCATCAGTTCATATAGGTCTTACAATGTTTTTTTTCTATTTTTTTTCTGAAACCACTCCATCATTTCTGAAAAAAAAAACATATTAAGATCTTATTCTACAACTCATTCAGCCATCATTGAATTGATGAGCATCCCCTCAATTTTTAAATCTTTGCCACTACAAAAAGAGCTGCTATAAATAGTTTTGTACGTATAGGTCTATTTCCTTTTTCTTTGATCTCTTTGGTTTTGCTAGTTCAAAGGATATCCCCAATTTTATAGCTCTTTGTGTTTAGTTCCAGGTTGTTCTCCAGAATGGTTGATCAGTTCACTTCTCCACAAACAGTTCATTATTGCACCTACTTTCCTTCATCCACTCTAGTATTTGTCATTTCTTTTTTTGCACTGGCCAATAAATCATTTATCTCACATTTTTACTTGATTTGTGGTTCTTTATCATGGTCAAGAAGGAAGGAAACTAACATAGGAAAGCAAATGAGTGTACAAAACTAGATTTGTGATTTAAAAGTCACAACTTATTTTGCATATGAAATGGATTTGACTTAGAAGTATTTTTAAACCCATATTATTCATGTGGTAAAAGAAAACATAGGTCAAAAAGAAAAAAAATACCAAGAAAAATAAAGTGAAGGAAAAAAGTTTCTTTAATCTGTATTCAGACAACACCAATTATTTCTCTGGAGATGGATAGCATCTTTCATTCTTAGTCCTTCAGAGTTGTCATGGATCATTGTATTGGGGGAGAATAGCTAAGTCATTCACAGCTGATCAACTTACAATATTACTGTTACTTTGTACCCAGTACATTTCACTTTGCATCACCAAATATCAGTATTTCTAGGTTTTTCTGAGAGCATCCTGCTCATCATTTCTTTTTTTTAATATTTGTTTTATTTTTTCTCTTTGTTGAGGGGCAATTGGGGTTAAGTGACTTGCCCAAGGTCACAGAGCTAGTAAGTGTGTCAATTGTCTGAGGCCGGCTTTGAACTGAGGTCCTTCTGACTCCAGGGCCGGTGCTCTATTCACTGTGCCTCCTAGCTTCCCCAAGCTCAACATTTCTTATAGCAAAACAGTATTCCATCATAATTACATACCACAACTTACATACCACAGCCATTCCCCAATTGATGTGCATCGCCTCAAGTTCTAATTTTTTACCCCCAGAAAAGAGCTGCTATAAATATATTTGTACATATTTGTACATAGGTCCTTTACTTTTTTGCTTTTTATCACTTTTGGGATACAGATCTAGTAGTTGTATTGCCATACAAAAGGGTGTGCATGGTTTTATAGCCCTTTGGGCATAGTTCCAAATTGCTATATAGAATGGATTAATCAATTCAAACTCCACTAAGTATATTAATGTCTCATTTTTCCCACATCCCCTCCAACATTTGTCATTTACCTTTTCTGTCTTATTATCTAATCCATTAGGTAAGAGGTAGTACCTCTGAATTGTTTTAACTTGCATTTCTCTAGTCAATAGGGAGTTAGAATATTTTTATGTGACTATAGATAGCTTTAATTACTTCATCTGAAAGAAATGATTATGTTTTTGATCATTTATCAGTTGGGGAATGGCTTTATTTTTATAAATTTGATACAGTTCTCTATATATTATAGAAATGAGGCCTTTATCAGAGAAAATTCATTTTTTTCAGTTACTATTGCTAACTGTATTTCCTACCATCCTATTCCTCCTATCCTGTTGTATTCTATTCTCGCTCTCCTTTCACCTTGATGCTCCCCAAAAGTGTTTTGCTTCTGATAACACTTTCCCCCAATTTGCCCTCCTTTCTATTATCTTCCTCCCTTCTCTTTTCCACTTCCCCTTCTATTTTCCCGTAGGGTAAGATAGATTTCTATAATCCATTGCCTGTATATCTTATTTCCCAGTTTCATGAAAAAACAAATTTCACATTCATTTTTAAAGCTTTGAGTTCTACATTCTCTCCCTTCCTC